>NW_026652285.1:27988891-28093046 GCF_009828535.3 Hylobates moloch | reverse complement strand
CGCCCAGGCAGAGTGCAGTGGTGCTGTCTCTGCTCACTGCAAGCTCTGCCTCCTGGGTTCACACCATTCTCCTGCCTCAGCCTCCCGAGTAGCTGGGACTACAGGCACCAGCCACCGCGCCTGGCTAATTTTTTGTATTTTTAGTAGAGACGGAGTTTCACCATGTTAGCCAGGATGGTCTCCATCTCCTAACCTCGTGATCCGCCCGCCTCAGCCTCCCAAAGTGCTGGGATTACAGGCGTGAGCCACCGTGCCCGGCCTTAGACACCCGTTTCTAAGAGTTAACTTCTACTACAAGCTTCTAATGTATTCTAGAGCTGCTCTGTACATGTTTTTTAATATATTTAGTTTTGAAAATTAACATGCAGTAGTATTGACTTACTTGATACGGATTTCTATGAATTTATCTTTTGATAGAAATATATTTTTTTTATTTTACTTTAAGTTCTGGGATACATGTGCAGAACATGCAGGTTTGTTGCATAGGTATACATGTGCCATGGTAGTTTGCTGCACCTACGAACCCGTCATCTAGGTTTGGTTTGGTTTTTTTTTTTTTTTGGGATGGAGTCTGGCTCTGTCACCCAGGCTGAAGTGCAGTGGTGCGATCTCGGCTCACTGCAACCTCCGCCTCCTGGATTCAAGCAATTCTCCTGCCTCAACCTCCTGAGTAGCTGAGATTACAGGTGCCTGCCGCCACACCTGGCTAATTTTTTTGTATTTTTAGTAGAGACCTGGGTTTCACCATGTTGGCCAGGCTGGTCTTGAACTCCTGACCTCATGATCCACCTGTCTTGGCCTCCCGAAGTGCTGGTATTACAGGCGTGACCCACTGCGCCCAGCCTCATCTAGGTTTTAAGTCCCGTATGCATTAGGTATTTGTCCTAATGCTCTCCCTCCCCTTGCCCCCCTGGTGTATGATGTTCCCCTCCCTGTGTCCATGTGTTCTCATTGTTCAGCACCCACTTACGGGTGAGAACATGGGTTATTTATTTTTGAGACGAGTCTCACTCTGTCGCCCAGGCTGGAGTGCAGTGGCGACACCTTGGCTCACTGCAACCTCTGCCTTGTAGGTTCAAGCGATTCTCCTGCCTCAGCTTCCTGAGGACCTGGACCTCAGGCATGTACTACCACACCGGGCTAATTTTTGTATTTTTAGTAGAGATGGGGTTTCTCCATGTTGGCCAGTCAGGTCTCAAACTCCTGACCTCAAGTGATCTGCCTGTGTTGGTCTCCCAAAGTGCTGGGATTACAGGTGTAAGCCACCATGCCCAGCCTAGTTCTATGAATTTTAACACATTTATAGATTCTTATAACTGCCACCACAATCTGCCTACAAAACAGGATTTGAATTTAAATGTTCAAAAAATACATTTTTTAGAGGTGAAATACAGAAATATTTAGCCTGTTTTCACCATTTTTCAAAAAATTTAAGTACAATTAAGATACAGTGAAATTTACCCATTTACATGTACAGTTCATCAGCACCGTAAGACGGTGAAAAAAAAGTACAATTTGAGTATTGACAAAATGCATCATAGTGCAGCCACCACAACAACCAGTGTGGCCCAGTGTATAGCTTCTGACAATCACTGATCTTTTTCTTTTCTTTAGCTTTGTTTTTTCCAGAATGTCCTATATATGGAAGCCTTTTGAGTATGGCTTCTTTTCACTTAGCATAATGAATTTGAGATTCATCTCTGTTACTACTTGTATGAATAATTTGTTTCTTTTTAGTGCCGAGTAATATCTCATTGTATGGGGTATACCATAGTTTTTAAAGTTCATTTCTCAATTGACATTTGAATAGTTTCTAGCGTACAAATAAAGTTGTTAAAAACATTCACAGACAGGTGTTTTGAGTGTACTATTTTATGTTCCCACCAGTAATGTATGAAAGTTGCTCATCTGAAATTCTATCAGAGGAGGGCTCACACCTGTAATCCCAGCACTTCAGGAGGCTAAGATGGGCAGATTGAGCCCAAGAGTTCGAGACCAGCCTGGGCAATATGACAAAACCCCATCTCTACCAACAATACAAAAATTAGCTTGGTGTGGTGGCGTGCACTTCTAGTCCCAGCTACTCGGGAGCCTGAGATGGGAAGGATTGCTTAAGCCCCAAAGAGGGTTGAGGCTGGAGTGAGCCATGATGGTGCCACTGCATTCCAGCCTGGACAACTGAGACTCTGTCTCCAAACAAACAAAAAAGAAGTGGTATTAGGTTTTTTGTTTTTTTTTTTTTTTTTTGAGACTGGAGTCTCACTCTGTCACCCAGGTTGGAGTGCAGTGGGGTGATCTCGGCTCACTGCAACCTCTGCCGCCCAGGTTCAAGCGATTCTCCTGCCTCAGCCTCCTGAGTAGCTGGGATTACAGGTGCCTGCCATCGTACCCAGCTAATTTTTTTTTTCTTTCTTTCTTTGCCCTTGTTGCCCAGGCTGGAGTGCAATGGCGTGATCTCAGCTCACCGCAACCTCCGCCTTCTGGGTTCAAGCGATTCTCCTGCCTCAGCCTCCCGAGTAGCTGGGATTACAGGCGTGAGCCACCACGCCTGGCTAATTTTTTATTTTTATTTTAGTAGAGACGAGGTTTCTCCATGTTGGTCAGGCTGGTCTTGTACTCCCGACCTCCGGTGATCTGCCCTCCTTGGCCTCCCAAAGTGCTGGGATTATACACATGAACCACCGTGCCTGGCCAATTTTTGTATTTTTTAGTAGAGACGGAGTTTCACCGTGTTGGCCAGGCTGGTCTTGAACTCCTGACCTTGTGATTCACCCGCCTCGGCCTCCCAAATTGCTGGGATTACAGGCATGAGCCACCGCGCCCTGCCGCATTTTTTTTTTAAATGCCATTTTAATAGGCATGTGGTGGTAATACATTGTGATTCTAGTTTGTATTTCCTTAATGGTTACTAATCTTGAATGTGTTTTCATGTGCTTACTTGCCACCTGTATATCATTGATGAAATGTTTAAATCTTATGCCCACTTTAAAAATTGGGGTTTTTTTCCCATCTTTTGAGAATCCTATATATTTTCTGGATACAAGTTTTTAATCAGGTATGGATTTGTTCAGCATTCATTGGTTTATGATTTTTTTTGAAAAGGAATAAGATTTGTAAATATTTTCTCCCAGTCCAGCCTATCCTTTTTTTTTTTTTTTTTTTTGAGACGGAGTCTTGCTCTGTCGCCCAGGCTGGAGTGCAGTGGCACAATCTCGGCTCACTGCATGCAACCTCTGCCTCCTGAGTTCAAGCAGTTCTCCAGCCTCAGCCTCCTGAGTAGCTGGGATTACAGGCACGCACCACCACGCCCAGCTAATTTTTGTATTTTTAGTAGAGACAGGGTTTCACCATGTTGGTCAGGCTGGTCTCGAACTCCTGACCTCGTGATCTACCTGCCTCGGCCTCCCAAAGTGCTGGGATTACAGGCGTGAGCCTCCGTGCCCAGCCATCAATTTTTTATTCCATATATTGATTGTGCTTTGGGGTTGTCTCTACGAAAATATTTGCCTAGCCTGTGGTCCCAAAGATTTTTCTCTTGTATTTTTTCTTCTAGAATATATCATTTTCAGTTCTACATTTAGGTCTGCAGTGCATTTTGAGTTCTTTTTTTATTCAAAGTATGGATTGAAGCTCTTCTTTTGTTTTGCATATGGACACCTAGTTCTAGCACCGTTAATTGAAAACATTAAAATTTCTCTGTTGAATTGTCTATATTATTAATCCTGATTTGTATTGCATCTGACAGATCCAGAGTGATTTGAAAAGTTAATTAGCTAACTGTATTTAGAAATTTGTTGAATGTCTTATTTGGAACCTGGCATTTGCTGACAGTAGTTTGTAATCTACAGAAGGGTTTTCTAAAATAACTTTAAGCCTAAGATTAAAAGAAGATTTTGCTAATGATTCATTATCTTTTCGGAAAAACTTGTGTGATTTTTCATGCAGCAAGGATGAGCTGAAATGGTTTTCCCTAGAAGGTGCCCATTTTCTTTTCTGTAGAATTACTTGGTAGTTCTCTAATAATCTGTGTTTGTGCTTCAAATGTCATCTTTGATAGTGATATATTTTGGGGCAATTCTCTTTTTGTTTAAAACCGTCACATAGTTGTCCTAAGTTAAGTACTCTAGGCCAGGCTTGATGGCTTACGCCTGTAATCCCAGAACTTTTAGAGGCAGAGGCAGGAGGATCACTTGAGCCCAGGAGTTTGAGACCATCTAAATCAAAATAAAAAACAGCTGGGCGTGATGGTGCATGCCTGTTGCCCTAGCTACTTGGGAGACTGAGGTGGGAGGATTGCTTGAGCCCAGGAGTTAAGGTTACAGTAAGCTATGATGGTTCCACTGCACTCCAGCCTGGGTGACAGAGAGAGACTCTGTCTCTAAACAAACAAACTAAAGGTTTAATTACTTTAAAAAAGTAGTACACAGTTATTGTTAGGATGAGGTTTTTTGTTTTGTTTGTTTTGTTTTTTGTTGTTTTTGAGACAGACTCTTGGTTTGTTACCCAGTCCTGAATGCAGTGGCTCAGTCAGCTCACAGCAGTCTTGAACCCCTGGGCTGAAGTGATCCTCCTGCCTCAGCCTCCTGAGTAGCTAGGACTATAGGACTAGGACTATAGGCGCACACCACCATGCCCATCTAGTATTTTTGTATAGACAAGGTCTTGCTCGCTATGTTGCCCAAGTCGATGTCCAACTTCCTGGCCTCCAGCAGTGCTCCCACTTCAGCCTCCCAAAGTGCTGGAATTACAGGCATGAGCCACTGTGCCTGGTTTATTCCTGTATCATTAAATTGTATAGACCTGTAGAGTGAAAGAATCAATATTCAGCTGTACATTGGTGTTCTGTAATATAATGAGGTTTGAGTTAATCTCAGTATTTGGATATTTATTATTTAGTAATTTAGAAGTACTTTGCAATTAACACCTTTATTTTATTTTTATTTTTTTTTTGAGATGGAGTCTCGCTCTTTCACCCAGGCCAGACTGCAGTGGCGCAATCTCGGCTCACTGCAAGCTCTGCCTCCCAGGTTCATGCCATTCTCCTGCCTCAGCCTCCTGAGTAGCTGGGACTACAGGCGCCCGCCACCGCACCCGGCTAATTTTTTGTATTTTTAGTAGAGATGGGGTTTCACCGTGTTAGCCAGGATGGTTTCGATCTTCTGACCTCGTGATCTGCCCGCCTCGGCCTCCCAAAGTGCTGGGATTACAGGCGTGAGGCACCGCACCCAGCCAACACCTTTAAAGTAACTTAAAATGTTGAGTGTTGCAGTAGAAATTAAAATGCCAAGAAGCAGGTGTTTGGAGGTTAACTGAAGACAGACTTTCAGACTGGGCCTGGTGGCTCACATCTGTAATCTCCGCACTTTGGGAGGCTGAGGCGGACAGATCACTTGAGGTCAGGAGTTCAAGATCAGCCTGGCCAACATGGTGTGACCCCCCCCCCACCACCCCATCTCTACTAAAAATACAAAAACTAGCCAGGTGTGGTGGCGTGTGCCTGTAATCCCAGCTACTCCAGAGGCTGAGGCGGGAGAATCCCTTGAATCTGGGAGGCCTTGTTTGCGGTGAGCTGAGATGGCACCACCGCGTTCTAGCCTGGGCGACAGACCAAGACTCCATCTCAAACAAAACAAAACAAAACAAAAAGACTTTCAGGATTAATAGCTGTTTTTAATTTTTAAAATCATTTGTTGATGACTGCTTTTTTTCATTCCTGAAACACCCACTCTTAAGTCCTTTTTTTTTTTTTTTTGTCTTTGGAAAACATACTCCTGTCCCTTGCTATATTCCATTTTTCTTCTTTTTTTTCCCTTTCTTTATTTGGATAGACTTTGCCATACAATTTTATTTTTATTCTTTTTATTGTGGTAAAATATGTGTAACATAAAATTTATCACTTTAACTATTTTAAAGTATATAGTCCAAGCCAAGTGTAGTGGTGTGGCGCCTGTAGTTCCAGCTGGTCAGGAGGCTGAGTCTGGGCTCCTTGAGCCCAGGAGTTTGAAGGCAGCCTGGGCAACATAGTGAGACCCCCTTCTCTTAAAAAAAAAAAGTATACGGTTCAGTGGCATTAAGTACATTAACAATATTGTATGACTATCACTACCACCATCTTGTTCTAGAACTTGTTCATCACTGCCACACAATTTTAACACCTAATTGTTCCCTAGTGTTTGGCTGCCATGTTAAGTATTAGGCGTAAGAGATAAACAAGACTCAGTTCTTGTCCTCAAGGACTTCACAGTCTAGTGAGAGAAACGTAATACTTACTGTACAATTTGGCAAATTACATGTTAGAGCTCCCCATCATTAAATTTTATTTATTGAATTAGAATTTTAATTTTACCTTGAAAAGGCAAAGTAACTTTTTGTTAGGTTAACGTTCAAGTTATCGTATCTTTCCACACACTGAATTCATTTAGGCTAGACCAAAAGACTGAAGTCTTTAGTCTTTTGATTTAGGTCATTGTGGGACTCACAAATCCTGATGCCCTATACTTTAAGACAAGAAGGGAACCAGAAAATTGGTATTTTGATTTAAAAGCAAATTATGAGCTATTCCTTCCTGATGAAGCAAGGAGATCTGTGAAAACTATGATTAGAGAGAACTTCTTAGTTGTCTGCAGCTATCATTTGTTGAAACTGTTTTTACTTATTTTAGTTGCAGTGACAACTTGCTTGATTATGATCAAATACATCATTATACAAGCATGTTTATCTCCTTTGCGGGTCGTCTTGAGGAATAGTTGCTTTGGAAACTGTCAAGAGCTTATTTTTAATTTCTTGAAAAGCTGGGAGGTATCAGTTGATTTAAAGTTTAATGTCTTAGCAGATTTAGTTTAAAATAATGTTACCAGATTGCGCAGTATTTATTAAAAAATAGATTTTAAGTTGATTACTATGACTTGTTTTCTTCATTATTAAAGATTTAATGCAATATTACTTATAAAAAAGTATAACAGCCTGGGCACGGTGGCTCACACCTATAATCCCAGCACTTTGGGAGGCTGAGGTGGGCGGATCACCTGAGCTCAGGAGTTTGAGACTACCCTGGGCAACATGGTGAAACCCTGACTCTACTAAAATACAAAAAATTAGCCAGGCATGGTGGCGCACATGTCCAAGTCCCAGCTACTTGGGAGGCTGAGGCACGAATATCACTTGAGCCTGGGAGGCAGAGGTTGCGGTGAGCTGAGATTGTGACACTGCACTCCAGCTTGGGCTACAGAGTGAGACTTTGTCTCAAAAAAAAAAAAAAAAAGGTAAAACAGCATGGCTCTTTGTTTAAGACTCTGTAGTCTTCCTAATGTAGTCATTCTAAAAGAGTTGGTGTCCCAAATGGTTGATAGTGTTTTAGTTTACAATTTCAACACTTGTTAGGAGAATAAAAGTTCAGATTACTAGGCCTAGATTCCTAATAAGTTGTGTTTTGTTTTGTTTGAAATAGGATCTCATTCTGTCACCCAGGCTTGGAGTGCGGTGGCTTGATCACAGCTCACTGCAGCCTGGACCTCCTTGGCCTAAGTGATCCTCCCATCACAGCCCCCTAAGTAGCTGGGACTACAGGCTCACACCACAATGTATGGCTAATTTAAAAAAAATTTTTTGTAGAAACAGGGTCTCACATTGCCCAGGCTGGTCTTAAACTCTTGTCCTCAAGTAATCTTCCCGCCTCAGCCTCCCAAAGTGCTGGGATTACAGGTGTGAGCCACTGTGCCCAGCTCTAATACATTTTTATAAAGTTTTTTTTTTTTTTCTTGAAGTGGAGTCTCGCTCTGTCTCCCAGGCTGGAGTACAGTGGTGCGATCTCGGCTCACTGCAAGCTCTGCCTCCCAGGTTCACGCCATTCTCCTGCCTCAGCCTTCCGAGTAGCTGGGACTACAGGCGCCTGCCATCACGCCCGGCTAATTTTTTGTATTTTTAGTAGAGATGGGGTTTCATCTTAGGATGGTCTCGATCTCCTGGCCTCGTGATCCACCCTCCTCGGCCTCCCAGAGTGCTAGGATTACAGGCATGAGCCACCGCGCCCAGCCTTTTATAAAGTTTTGTCTTTTCTTTTTTCTTTTTTTTTTTTTTTTTTGAGATGGAGTCTCTTTCTGTTGCCCAGGCTGGAGTGCGGTGGCCCAGTCTCAGCTCACTGCAGCCCCCACCTCCCGGGTTCAAGCGGTTCTGCTGCCTCAGCCTCCTGAGTAGCTGGGACTACAGGCGCACGCCACCACAGCCAGCTAATTTTTTTGTAGTTTTAGTGGAGACAGAGTTTCATTATTTTGTCCAGGCTGGTCTCGAACTCCTGACCTCAGGTGATCCACCTGCCTCAGCCTCCTGAAGTGCTGCGATTACAGGCATGAGCCACCACGCCTCACCCATTTTTATAAATTTTTTAAAAGTTGGAATTTGTGGTGTGGTTTTGATTGTCTACTGAAAATGAACGATTGCAGTGTCCTTTTAGGTTAAAAAAGAAAAGTTAAAAATAACCCTTAGTTTGGTTAAGCTGTTAATAAATTTGACACTTACTGCTTTTGAAAAATAACTGTAATCATCTTTTTTCAGGGTAATCACTTTGATCAATATGAGGAAGGACACTTGGAAATTGAACAAGCATCACTTGACAAGCCTATAGAATCGGTAAGATAATCAGTGCTTAATTTCGGGTCTTAGCTAGTTAGGTAGTGTTCGTGTGACACTTGATGTGAGTGAAGTTAAACTTATTAATAACCAATAGTACAGTTTAGAGTTGTTTTCTTGCATGCCATACAGTAATCAATTAAAGCTTGGGATGTAATCTAATATTTAATATGTTGGGAAATCAGTCCAAAAAAATCTAGAAACACATTAGAATTTTGATGGAAAAATATCTTTTTGGCCCATACTGATACTTTGTTGAAGGTAGCAAGTTAAAGTTTAGCATTTTGTGAATTGAATAAAGGAGTAAAATGTATTTTGATCCTTTATAGCTTCACCTTTCCTGGGCAATATAATTATGTATGAAATGTTCCTACATAAGTAGAATATGTATGGAAATTTTTTTTAAATGTTATATTAGGAACATTTAAGGAGTAATATGTTTTATTTACCAGACTGTTGTGAAACATGGCAAATTTGGTCTCTGCAGTTTAAGAAATGTCTGGTTTTTGTTAAAAGCTGATTATTTCTATCTTTTCACAACTGCTTGGTTTTGGACACTGATGATATCAAGCAATAGAACAAGGAGATTTATTTACCTGGCTCTTAGTTTTAAAAAAACTTTTTAATTTTTGAACATTATTTTCATTTTGAAAAACCCATTATTTTTAAATAACACAGTCTGTTGTTAAAATGTCTAAACTTGTCATTATTGTCAGCATTTACTATTTGTGCTTAAGTGTATATATTTAATAAGGATTTCAGTGAGTTATTGGTAAAACTTGAGTGGAGAAAAAAAGTCAAAAAGGGAATCTTAATCTTTATAACCATCATGACAAGCCCCCCTCTTCCCTTTAAGAAACACTAGCTGCTTCCTCAGGAAAATAAGAAGGCAATTTAGAGAATACGGATATTTTAACTTTAGCTTTTATTTTCAAAACTGTAACATAGTAAAGGATCAACATATATTTATGTTCCTAATTAGGTTGGTGTTGTGTGTGTTTGTATGTGTGTTTAGATGTTTACAGAAATTTACACAACTTGGGGTGTTCGACATTTTTCTTCCACAGCAGTTGGCCCATATTAGCTAAGCAGCCATGATCTGGTTTGTATTGCACGGTCTGCCTTTTTTTAATTTCTTCTCTAGGGTTTCTTTCTCCCCACCTCCCTTTCTTATTTCTGTCTTTCTGGTCCAGTGAACACTGCATATAGTACCTTCTGTCTTAATGTGCTGGCATGATGCTAGACTTAGGCATGGCAGTAATTGATGACGCATGTGATAATGCTGCAGAGGGAGAATTCTCATCTGATATTTCACTGAAAGCCTAGTCTTGTGTTTTGACATAAGGATAAAATGCCAAGCCCACTTTGCTAAGTTAAAAATCATTGGTTTTAGGCCGGGCACAGTAGCTCAACGCCTGTAATCCCAGCACTTTGGGAGGCCGAGGCAGGTGGATCACGAGGTCAGGAGATCGAGACCGTCCTGGCTAACACGGTGAAACCCCATCTCTACAAAAAATGTAAAAAATTAGCCGGGCGTGGTGGCGGGCGCCTGTAGTCCCAGCTACTTGGGAGGCTGAGGCAGGAGAATGGCGTGAACCCGGGAGGCGGAACTTGCAGTGAGCCGAGATCGCGTCACTGCACTCCAGCCTGGGGAACAGAGCGAGACTCCGTCTCAAAAAAAAAAAATCACTGGTTTGTGCCTTGTTCTGTATTATTTTGGGGATTATGACAAGGCAGAATTTTGTAATGAAATCTTTAGGCTAGACAATATCTTGTATTTGCAAACTAATTTAATTTTTCCATTTCAATTTACAAAACTGGAGGGTCTGGCCGGGTATGGTGGCTCAAGCCTGTAATCCCAGCACTTTGGGAGGCCGAGACAGGTGGATCACGAGGTCAGGAATTCGAGACTAGCCTGGCCAAGATGGTGAAACCCTGTCTCTACTAAAAATACAAAAATTAGCCGGGCGCAGTGGTAGGCACCTGTAGTCCTAGCTACTCGGGAGGCTGAGGCAGGAGAATGGCTTGAACCTGGGAGGCAGAGGTTGCAGTGAGCCGAGATCATGCCACTGCACTCTAGCCTGGGTGACAGAGCGAGACTCCATCTCAAAAACAAACAAACAAAAAAAACAAAAACAAAAAAAACCAGGAGGGTCTAAGTTTAAGACAGAGCTGTCAGAATCAACTCCCCGGTACCATATTCTACAAGATGCATGGTTGGTTAATACTCTTAAACAAGCTATAATTCTGTGGATACTCAACAGTAGCAGTAAATTTAGATGAAATTTGCAACCTAGTATTAATTAGTATGATACTCAACAAATATTTTTTAAACCACTAATTTAAATGATATTTAACATTTTTTAAGCCTAGAGGGCTACACTGAAATATTTTTGGAAATTTCATTCCTATGGCACATGAGGCTAATGCTATTTTACCTCTCATAATGTCCAGGACTTTTTCTGCCACATATAGGGAGAACTGAGTAATCATTGTTGAATAATCTCATTCAGTAGGAGTAGAATTGATAATACGCCTTATTTATTAAGTAGTGCTACCTTCTTCACTTCAAATAGCGAATAGTATATAGTACTCAGGCTGGATATTTAATTTTTTTAAATAAATGCATGTTCAGAAATGTATATTAGTAATTACACTTCTAATGAAAATTTACTTCTGAAAGATAAATATATGCATTATTTGTGATGTGATAGTTTAGGTTGTAGGAGAGAACTTCATGGCCTACATTGTATTAGATAGAAGTAGGACACAGGATCTGGGAGAATAAACAAAGATGTAAGAAAAAAAAGAAGTATTGACACACAAGATAAGAGAGATCTTATTTCTGTTGCCTGATCATTTGTGAGTAAAATTTTAAGTGTTTTTCTCTTTTTTCAACATTTTTTTTATTTTTTATTTTTTGGTCACAGAAAATTTTAAGTTTTAAGAGAAACTCCTACAGTGATTGGCATCAAAGTAGGTAGTGTTCCCTCCCTCCCACCAAACAAAAGAAGTCCCTTATCACCTAAGGAATGTCCACTAAAAAGCAAATATTTAATTATACGGCTGGCTGGCTATATTAAGCTGTTTTGATTTTAGGGGGAAATGGTGTTGCTTCTAACACAGAAAGAGTGCTGAATTAAAATCTTTCTCTGCAGCAATATCTATTGAGAGGTGCTGACTGTTTTGCTACAGCATGCAACTCAAAAGTGGCTGAAAATATGCAGCTTTGGGAGTCTACAGATCATTGCAGGAGCTAAAGGTCTAGTCATTTTTTTTAACCAAAGGTAATCTGCAGCAGCTGGTAACCGTGGAAGTCTCTGCACAGGTTTGTGCCAAGAATATGCCTGTGTGAAGGGTTATTGTGAGTATAGGATTAAGGTCTTTTTATTTTGTAGTAGGCTAAATTTGATGCAAACCAGCAAGATGGGAAATGAGACATGAAGATGCAATAATATATTATGCTTTTAGTGAACTTCTGAAGCCTAGATTTGTTAGTGAGATATTGGTATTTCAATTTTAATAGGTAAATGTTGAAAATATATCAAAATCCAGCATTTGTAAAGCGTTTAATGATATTTTTTGAAAAGTTTTATTTTGTCTTATTTACTTCAAGCAACCAGATATCTTTGAATGAGATTTTTCCTCAAGAATAAAACATCTTTTTAAGAAAATTATGTAAGAATTGCTAAACAACTTGATTATCTCTATTAAAAACAAGTTGAAAAGTGTTAACATTTTATCCCTATTACAAAAACTTTGAATTTAAAAAATTGTTATTGCTTTATGAGATATTTAGATCTCAAATGTTATAACTTCCACTTACTTAAAGACAAAATATTTACAAAACAAAGCTTGATCTAAAGCCATAGCTCCGTCTAGGATTCAATCACAGAAGAATTAATTGGTGTTATTTAGGATATATCGTCCTTTATGACCTTTATCATAGTTAGAAGATGAGGAATTGGGCGCAGGGGCTCACGTCTGTAATCCCAGCACTTTGGGATGCTGAGGCGGGCAGATCACGAGGTGAGGAGTTTGAGAACAGCCTGACCAACATGGTGAAACCCTGTCTCTACTAAAAATACAAAAAGTAGCCAGACGTGGTGGCACACGCCTGTAATCCCAGCTACTCAGGAGGCTGAGGCAGGAGGATCGCTTGAACCTGGGAGGCAGAGGTTGCAGTGAGTTGAGATCACGCCACTGCACTCCAGCCTGGGTGACAGAGCGAGACTCCGTCTCAAAAAAAAAAAAAAAAAAGGCGCCGGATGCAGTGGCTCACGCCTATAATCCCAGCACTTTGGGAAGCTGAGGCGGGTGGATCACAGGGTCAGGAGATAGACCATTCTGGCTAACATGGTGAAACCCCATCTGTACTAAAAATACAAAACTTAGCCGGGTGTGGTGGCACACGCCTGTAGTCCCAGCTACTCGGGAGGCTGAGGCAGGAGAATCGCTTGAACCCAAGATCGTGCCACTGCACTCCAGCCTGGGTGACAGAGCAAGACTCGATCTCAAAAAAAAAAAAAAAAAAAAAAGGTGAGGGATCAGATGGGAGAATGACTTTAAGCTATATAGAAGGCAAAATGCCTGCATCATAGACTTAAAACATGTTGTTACTGTTGTGGTTGGAAGTACAACTACCCATCAGCTGTTAGTCGGTCCTTGCTCTACCTGACTGATTAAAATTCTTTCTTTATGGTTGTCAGGATGACCTAACAGGTTTAAAAATTAGTGTAAGCTTCAAACTCCAGTTGCTGATGTTTAGTTTGCGCATCTTAAGGATTTGGAAGTATATGTATAATTGGGTTTTGTCATGTTGCATATCTGTCTAGATCTGTGGACTCCACTAGTTCCAAACTGTAACTCTTTATAAGACTGCTGATTTGACATTTAGCAGTGACCATATGTGGACTGCACTAGAAATACTGTGCTTCTTGGAGCTGAATGGTGTAGCATTACTATATGGCTTTTCTCTCTAGTCTTCATTGTGTCATCTGTAGTGAGCTATAGAGTTTTTTTTGTTTCGGGAATTTTTACAACTTGTTTGCATGGGTTCACCTAGTAGCATTGGTTCTTGCTTATAGTCTTTAATACACAATCAGCAAAGCTTACAATCCACTCAAGAGACTTACTATTTTGTCACTGTTGAAAATGGGCTAAATGATGTAAATTGAATGTGGCTGTCAACTAAAACAAAATTCAGTATAGAATTAGTATTCATCCAGTCATGGACATACCTGTAGCATGGTTTTCTCTTGAGACATAATAGGCCGTTTCCTACTGTAAAAACTTACAGCCAGCTTCATACAATAAAGTAAATTTTTTCCTGTGTTTTGGCAGGCTCCCATCATACATGTGTATTGGTGGTGCTGTTACCAAAATGATCATTGTTACTGTGGTGGCATACAGCTTCATGGAGCAGAAAGTTTCTACTTGGTATTTAATTAATAAATTAAAATGTTGAGGAATGGCTGAAACAGTTAATAATGAAGTATTTTTAAATTGCTGGTATTGTATTTTCAGCATATTGGTAGTTGTTTATAATACAGATTTCTTGTTGTCAAAGATCTTCCCGCTTAAAAATTATATCCCTTTTCTCACGTGTTTATTAGAGAAGAACAAATGATAAAAATGTAGCATTTTAATGTTATATTTATATGTAGAAATAGGGGGAGAAAAAAAGGCCAGCTGAGGTAATCTAGGTGAAAAAGTTTGAGTTTTCAGCTTAGCTACATGGTTTAACCAGAATTAGAAGAAGAACTTCATTTCCAACTAAAGAACAGGCCACACAGCGACCATTTTGGGGTCTTGAGCAGAGAGGTGGTTTGTGAGAACTCTGAATTATGTAGAAAACCAGCTTTTCTATATGATAAATAAGCTTTGCCTTATTTATTAAAGTTAGGATTTCTTTGCAATTCTTCCATGTACATTTAACTTATATCAAGTTGACTTTAGAAGAAAAAGATTATAAGCAACCTACCTCTATCATGCATCTTTGTTGTTAACCAGAGTTTTTAAAACGAAAAAATTTCTGTAATTTATTTTTGGTTCTATGAGATTATAATTAAACCTCAAATTATTTATTTAAAAAACAAAAACAAAAAGATTTTTAGTCATTATTATAGTAACTGAAATTAAGTAAAGAGTTACTTTTTTAAAAATTATTTTTAAAAATAATTACTACTTTGGAAATAAATTGGCTGGGCATGGTGGCTCACACCTGTAATCCCAGGACTTTGGGAGGCCAAGGTGGGAGGATCACTTGAGCCTTGCAGGTCAAGGATGCGGTGAGCTGTGACTGTGCTACTGCACTCCAGCCTGGGTGGCAGAGCGAGACCCTGTCTCAAAAAAAAAAAAAAAAAAAAAAGAACAAAGAAATTTAGTGTTCATTGCCCTTGTTCTGTCTAGATTACCTCTTTGAGCCGTAAGCTACTTGTGCCAACTTGGTGTTATAAATAGCATCCGTGGGCCAGTCGTGGTGGCTTATGCCTGTAATCTCAACACTTTGGGAAGCCAAGGCAGGCGGATCACTTGAGGTCAGGAGTTTGAGACTAGCCTGGCCAACGTGGTGAAACCCTGTCTCTACTGAAAATACAAAAAGAAAAAAAATTGGCTGGGTGTGGTGGTGTGTGTCTATAGTCCCAGCTACTCAGGAGGTGGAGATTGTAGTGAGCTGAGATTGCCACTACACTCCAGCCTGAGCTACAGAGTGAGATTCCGTCTCAAAAAAAAAAAAAAAAAATCCTGGAATAATTTGCAAAAATTACAGTCGTAAACAGAGAGAATAGATTGCTTGTTTCCCACAGACTGGTTATTGAGTTTCTTGTTCTTTCACAGAGATAGTTTTGATCATTTCAGAGGTAGACGAGTCTGGTTTGTTTTACTTTGTTATAAATTATTTTGGTGTGCCTCCTTGTGTTAGCCATCATCCTTAAGCCTATTGGATTTTTAACAAGTGTTTATAAAACGTTTTATATTGTTTATAAACCTTTTATTGGTAGGAAGGGAGACCATACTGAATACTAGCCCTTCCCGCAGAGTCACAGAGCTGCCTTTTTTCCTCCAAAAGCAGGTAGTTTGAAATGATAGGAAACATCCAGTTTTTCTGTGTTGGTCATTATTTACCCTAGGAGGTTGGTGAAGGGAGGAGATTCTGGGAGATGTGTCTCTTGTTTCTGTTGCCTTTGTTATGATTGGAAGGACTTAGAGTGGCAAGTTAAATATTTTATTATAGTCCCTGAGAGAGTGGATTTAGTTAAAGAACAGTTTTAACCTAAAGTTTTAGAAGAGAAATGCCACTACCATTTTCTATCAATGATTTTTTTCTGAGAAGGTGACAGCCATCCTCTTGAGTGGTTTTGTAAAAGTGGTGCTAATGTGTATAACCTTAATTTTTTCTTTTTTTTCTCCCTCTCCCTTTAACATTTGCTTTTCCTTTCACTGTTGTCAGTCACAACACGCTGCTCTTGAATCTCTCAGCTGGTCTTGACTCGTGAATTTACTTATGCTTTCACTCTTTAATAAATACATTACTTGCAAGCAGTGAATTGAAAACAAGACAAAAAAAAAAAAAAAAACGACCATTAGTGATTGGACAGTTTCTTACTTTGTGTTACATTTAACTGTTCTTTTGACAGCCCAGTTTTTAAAGCCAGGTTCGTATGGAAATGCTTTCACTCCACTTGCACTGCTTTTGGAAATAGCATACTGCTTCATCTGTCTGTTTATTTTAGTGCATTCATAATATAACACAATCAGCATAATGTCTCATCTCCACTTAGCCAAAGATTGAGTTTTCTTTAAAAAAGAAACAACAACAACAAAATGGAGGGGGGGGAGCAACAATTTTTGTCAGCATTGTTTATAAATGCCTAAATCTTGGTGCCAAATATAGTTATGAGTCTGTTAAGAGATTAAACAATTATTTAATAAACCATATACTCTTAGAGTCATTCTGCTATCCTTGTCCTTTCTAGAATTATTCAGTTGTAGGAATTATGATATGAAATAAGGATTTTCTGCACAGGTAAGTTTGTTTTCATAGTAATAAAATAAGGGCCTGTTTACCTTTTTGTTTTCTGCTAACATTACTTATATTGAGACTTTTAATCTTTTCTTTTTTAGGGGGTAATAAAGTTATAAATAGACACTGAACACTGGGTAAGGGAATGCTTTTCCTGGCAGTTCAGTTAGGAGGGGGGAAGGGAAGAAGCCCCAGCAGCAGTAGTGTTATATTAAGTTTTTGTGATGTGTAGTAATGTGGAAGTCAGTGCTTGGGATCAGTAGTGTTTCTAATTCTTTCAGATGGTATGGAGCAAAAATAACTTGCAGCAAACTTTTGTGCACCATAATGATTTTATATGTATATTTGAAACAATATGTTTTGTTTTAGAAACAAATTTTTCATTATAATTTGCGTCCAGTTTTTGCTTTTAAAAAAGTATCCTGGGTTCATGCCTGTGATCCCAGTACTTTGAGAGGCTGAGGAGGGAGGATTGCTTGAGCCCAGGAGTTCTAGATCATCGTGGGCAACATAGTGAAACCTCATCTCTACAAAAAATGAAAAAATTATCCTGGCATAGTGATGTGCGCCCATAGTCCCAGCTATTTGTGAGGCTGAGGTGGGAGGATTGCTTGAGCCCGGGAGGTCAAGGCTGCAGTTAGCTATAATTGCACCACCGTACACCAGCCTGGGCAGCAGAGCAAGATGCTGTATCAAAAAAAAAAAAAAAAAAGTCCTGGTTTTCCCCCATCAATGAAATAATTAGCTGCTTAGTCCAGTTTTCCAGGTTGCATGCTGTCATAAACTTATAGAAGAAAATGGTCCTTAAACAAACAAACAAACAGAGCATTTGGGAGGCTTAATCTTCTTCTAACTTCTAGTTAGAGAAGGTAACAGTAAAAAAATGTTTTTCTTTCCTTTATGAGGTTAAAGAGCACTTTATCATTGAATATGGAGATGCCAGACAGTTTAATGTGCAATATTTGGTTTTAATGCAGAAATTTGTGGTTTAGTCAGCTTTATAAATTGATTTCAGGAAATACGGGATTTTCAAATGATTTACCTTTGTTTTCTGCTAACATTACTTATATTGCGACTTTTAATCTTTTCTGGATTAATACTATAAATTACATTTTAATACATATAGAATACTTTGTGTTTAGAATTTTTCAGTGTTGTCCATTGGGTGAATATCATCATTTTTTCTGATACAGTTAGTGCCTATTTTAGCCTTGTCTTGGTACTTCACAATAACTGTAAAAAGCAAAGAATTGGACAAAGGGCTGCAGATGTTTCCAATACCTTGACCCCTTAAACGAAAGCTGACATTTAATTGTTGTTTCTAGCATTTTTTTCATGCAGTTTACATTGAAATACCTTTTCGAATGTGCTTCTGGGAAGATGAGACATTATGTATGTTGGTTTCTCCCCCTACATGCACTAATGGTTCTTTACTGTTAACTTATTGCTAGGCCTGTTTCATTCTAACATCTTAGCATTTTTGTTAGACTACATGTTGAAATGCATCACTCAGTCTGTGCTTGAGCTCATTTTATTTTTCTGTTTAATCAACTTAATTTCTTGTTTTACTAACCTCACTGTTTTTTCAGTTTAATATTGGCTGCATGCTAGTTAAATATTTATATTATATATAATTATTATTATTTTTTAAACCAATCAAGTCTAGCCTGGATTTTGCTCTGATTGTTTTTTCATTTCTAGTGGTGGGGCAGTCTTACACTTACAACTTACTTTGTATCATGAAAGCCTGACACATAAACAAAACAACTAAACACAATGTAGATTTTCTTAAAAAAAAAATCTTAAAGTGGTGCTGTTTAGGTGGTGGATATGACTGTATAAGTACCTTGATTTTATGCTTTTTAGTGTTATTTTAAAACTTCATAAATGTATTCTTCCCCTTTTCCCTTTCCCCTTTTTCTCCATTTTAAAATGTTATATACAAAAGTTGCCCAGCACACCATCAGAAAGGACCCTTACCCCATATGTTCTTCCCATATAAAATACTAGCCAGCTTTTCTTTTTACATTAATGTCCCTCTTATTGGGCACATTTACCCTATTATTAGCACCTTTTTGCATGCATATATGTAGAAGTATCTCTTGCTCATCATCTGTTTAAATGTCTCTAGGAAGGGAAGAATATATTATTGGAATATTTTTGGTTTGTCTCTCTGTTCTGTCTGTCAGGATAATATTGGACACCGCTTACTCCAGAAACATGGGTGGAAGCTGGGCCAGGGATTGGGAAAATCTCTTCAGGGTAAGTGTTTACATTTACCAAAGAAAAAGGAAGAAAACCATTTCTGATGCAGATCTTGTACCTGAATGTATTTGTTATGTTTTTTAAAAAAGTACTTGGGTTTCTCCCCACTGCCTTTTTCCCTTTAGAATAGTCTATTTGTCCTATAACTGTATTTTAAGTCATTGTTAAGCCTCTATATTTGCCAGTAATTTGCAAGAGTAAGCTGCTGTGTCATCGAAACTTTCAAGTCAAACATACTGTGTGTGGCTCAGCCTGTTTTAAATTTTTTTTTTGGTGGAGGTGATGGGTGGGTGGAGTAAAACAAATGCAAAATATCAGAGTATGCTTTCTTTGTGCTATTTAGTAATGTATTGTGGCTTCAGTGTTATAAAGAGAATCATTCAGTAGCAGAATTTAATTTTTATCCTTTTAAATTCTCCCTGAAGCTGGTGATTGCCCTGGCTCTTTTGCTCTGCAATAAGAAATTTATGTAGTGGTAGAGAAGAAAAATTAACCTCCATGAAACATAAAATGAAAGCAGAGGTTTTTGAGGGCTGTCTGAGCAGAGAGGTTATTTCTCAGGTTCCTATCAAGGTCTGGAAAATGTATGGCTTAAAGTTTCCGTTGCATTTGTTACTCTGTTTATACCAGTCATTTGTATTAAAAACAAAATACTAATATTTCAGCTTCTGAGTTCTCCCTAGTTGGAAACCAACCAACTGCGTTCACTTTTTAGCTTTCTCAGATTCAAGAGCTAATGTTTGTTCTTTGCAGATGTGATGTGAATGCTACCTCAGAAATTATGGGAATTGGCCGGGTGCGGTGGCTCACGCCTGTAATCCCAGCACTTTGGGAGGCCGATGTGGGTGGATCACAAGGTCAGGAGTTCAAGACCAGCCTGGCCAACATGGTGAAACCCCATCTCTACTAAAAATACAGAAATTAGCCAGGCGTGGTGACACATGCCTGTAGTCTCAGCTTGGGAGGCTGAGGCAGAGAATTGTTTGAACCTGGAAGGCGGAGGTTGCAGTGAGCCAAGATCACACCACTGCACTCCAGCGTGGGCAGCAGAGTGAGACTCCGTCTCAAAAAAAAGAAATTATGGGAATCATTGTGCCTCTACATCTGGTCATGCGGGAGCTTATTGTATAATAGGCATCTTTGGGGAGACGTGTGCTATTGTTGACCAATTCTTTGAATTTTGGAATTCAAAAAATTGTTTGATTTTCAGTTTGAATGCCAAAGTCTGATCAATTCAAGTGTGTTGAGAGGAACACAAGGACAGGTGTAGTGGCTCATGTCTGTAATCCCAGCAGTTTGGGAGGTTGAGGCAGGAGGACTGTTTAAGGCCGGGTGTTCAAAACCAGCCTGGGTGAGATAGCGAGACCCCGTCTTGATTTTTTAAAAAAGAAAAAATTAATTAATTAATTAAAAAGAGAGCAACCAGGAGAACAGGGCTTGAAATAGGATGTTTCAGTTATTTATTTATTTATTTATTTATATTTTGAAATGGAGTCTCGCTCTGTCGCCCAGGCTAGAGTGCAGTGGCGCGATCTCGGCTCATTGCCAGCTCTGCCTCCCGGGTTCGTGCCATTCTCCTGCCTCAGCCTCCCAAGTAGCTGGGACTACAGGCGCCCACCGCCACGCCCGGCTAATTATTTGTATTTTTATAGAGACGGGGTTTCACCATGTTAGCCAGGATGGTCTCGATCTCCTGATCTCGTGATCCGCCCGCCTCAGCCTCCAAAAGTGCTGGGATTATAGGTGTGAGCCACCACGCCCGGCCAGGATGTTTCAGTTATTAAAACCTTTAATTTTAAAATTCTATTTCTACAAATTCTATTGACTGGTGACACATGGGAGATGCTAAATAAATATATTTTAATGAAATATTTATTACTAAGTGTTAACCTATTCTTCTGGAGAAATAGATTTAATTACCTTTAAACTTGTTTTCCAGTGGCACAGAACTCTTTGCAAACAATACAAAGAATACTCTGATTAAGAGCAATTCGTATGGGATAGACCACAGATTTTATAAGAGCCCAGGAGAGAAAGATAACCAGGACTGAAATAGAGATGGCTTTTTGATAGAATTTGTCCCAGTGGTTTGCATAGTTTTAAGTGTTGGGTTGACTTGAATGGAGGTGATTGTTTTAGAAGAAGGTCAGAAGACTAGATTTGCTTTTCTCTCCAATTTGAAATACCTCTTCTATTCGAGGATGCCCAGGAACATTGTTGATTGTTACTCTCTTTGTTCAGGCACACAGGTGGGGCTGTTTCATAGTGGCTAGCAAATCTGTTTGACTCCCAGAATTTTTTATGTTAAGCATCAGAGACTTTAAAGTACTACTAGAACCTGCAGAGAGAAAGGAGGGAGAAGAGATAGATAATGTGTTTAAGAAAGGATAGGTAAATGGCTATTCATCTACTTTGGATGATCCAAAGTTATTTTCAATTTTTATTTTTAAGGAGATTTTAGGCAGGGTGCTGTGGCTTATGCCTGTAATCGCAGCACTTTGGGAGGCTGAGGCAGGAGGATCGGCTGAGCCCAAGAGTTTGAGACCAGCCTAGGCAACATAGACCCCATCTCTATCTCCCCCTACACCCCACCCCCCAAAAATTAGTTGGGCTTGGTAGTCCATGCCTGTGGTCCCAGTTAAGAGGTTTGAGGTAGGAGGATTACCTGAGCCCGGAAGGTTGAGGCTGCAGTGACCCTTGATTGCACCACTACACTCTAGCCTGGGTGACAGAATGAGACTGTCTCACAAAAAAAAGAAAAAAAGCAGTTTGGAATTTTGGTTCCCTTTAAACTTTGAGCTTCTTGAAAAGAGGAATTAGGTTTTATCCATATTTTACCTCCATGGTAACAAGTATATATAGTAAGTACTCAATAACTCATACATCTATTCATTTAAAAATTCAAGGGAAATTTAAAGCTCATTTGAAGATTTTTTTCCTTTTTAATTGTTAAAAAATGGATAACATAGCCGGGTGCAGTGGCTAGCGCCTGAAATCCCAGCACTTTGGGAAGCTGAGGCAGAAGGATTACTTGAGGCCAGGAGTTGAGACCAGCGTGGGCAATATAGCAAGACCCCCATCTCTACAAAAAGAAAAAATTAATTGGCTGGGCTTAGTGGCACACACCTATAGTCCCAGCTACTAGGGAGGCTGAGGTGGGAGGATCACTTGAGCCCAGGAGTTGAAGGATGCAGTGAACTATGATTGGGCCATTGCACTCCAGCCTAGGTGACAGAGCGAGACCCTCTGTTTAAAATAAATAAATAAAATAAAATTCACCCTTTCCAAAACACATAACATAAAATTTAGCATCTTAATCATTTTTAAGTGTACAGTTGTGTATGTGAAGTATATTTACATTGTTGGTGCAAAGTCCATGTGTTTTAAATGATTAGTATCTTTATTCTCCAAAAAGAATGGAGCCTTATTGTTTCCAACATTAAGAATTGAGTTTGTTTCATAACTGACGGTTTACCTCCTAGTGTCAGATTCAGCAGTGTACATGCAGGCATTGGGCTGGTTTCTCTCACATACCTCTTTCTGTAGTACCCACATAATTTAACCTAGAATATGTCCACATTTATTGCATATTGAGGCAATTTATGACAGAATTCTTTGACCATACTAAACCTTTGATATAAATAACCACTCAAGAAAGCCCTGTCACTCTAATGTAAACAGTAATGCCTCCTTGGTATACTATAGACTAGGCATTGCATGTCACTTCTGGGCTTATGCTTTTGTAAGTTCTTCACATTGACTAGTTCATTGTCAGCTTTCCTTTTTATTTGAGTTTAGGACTCTTAACATATCTCACATGCAACCATCCACTAAAATTTTAAGCCTGGTCCTTTTGGGCTTTTTTGTCAAAGGTTTAAAAATTATTTTGACCCATGCAAGGCTTTTGCCAACAAAAGTTGCAGTTCTTGGTGCTCCAGTGCTGATGTCTTGTTACTGAACAGATTGGAGAATAAGGCATGCAGACTCTGGAATGAAGTTATCTGTGGCAGGATATTAAATTGTACTTTGTAAACTGAGTTTATTTTTGTACTCATATTTTCTTATTCACATTTCATTCTCCCTTGGTATTTGTTAAAATATTTCAGAAATTTTTAAAAAGTTATTATATATGGCAGATAATTGTTAGTATTAAAAAATAAAAGACCTGAAGAAAAGATAATGTTGACAAGATATCTGAAGGAAACAACACAAAAAAAGCACTACTGATGAGAAATATTATGAACAATTATTTATCATAGAAACAGATGGTATGTTGTGTTTTTTGTTTTGTTTTTTTTTTTGAGACGGAGTCTCGCTCTGTCGCCCAGGCTGGAGTGCAGTGGCGCGCTCTCGGCTCACTGCAAGCTCCGCCTCCCGGGTTCACGCCATTCTCCTGCCTCAGCCTCCCGAGTAGCTGGGACTACAGGCGCCCGCCAACACGCCCGGCTAATTTTTTGTATTTTTAGTAGAGACGGGGTTTCACCGTGTTAGCCAAGATGGTCTCGATCTCCTGACCTCGTGATCCGCCCGCCTCGGCCTCCCAAAGTGCTGGGATTACAGGCTTGAGCCACCGCGCCTGGCCAACAGAGGGTATGTTTAATTCAGAATAAAGCAAGAGTGAATGATAGTTGTATTTTGTAGCATTTAGACTGGATTCAGTTCTGGAAATTGTTTTATAACCTTTTGTGAGCTTTGAAATGGAATGTAGTTCAAAATTTTTATTTTTCTGTGAAATACATTTAGTCAGTAGGTGTAGCCCAGAAATGGTGCCTGAAGGTTCTTTGTTACATTGTGTAAGTGCTATTTGATGATTTAGCTGATTCTTTGGTGACAGACAAAAGTTTAGCTCCTAGGAAAAATGAATGGGGTCTGATATTATTTGCTATCTCACCCTGTTTAGAAGGTTCAATGAGTACATTTAGACAACCAACACATATTTACTGACCTAACACTACATTCTTGTTATACCAGCAGTAAATACCCTAAGACATAGAGAGTAGATAAGACATGGTTCCTGACTTTCAGGTTTATTTCCCAGTCCCCCAAGTCTTGCTTTTTTTTTTTTTTAACTGCTGTAGACCTTTGAAGTTTCCTTGAAGCCAAGGATGATGTTTTCTACTTTTGTGCACTCCTTTCATACTTAAATTAGGTATGTGATCAGTCTGAATATTTAATTAAAAAATTGTTTCAACCTCCTTGTGAGTAGGGAGTCTCACTAATTTTTGTGTAAAAGTACTTGGTGCAGGGTGTAATGGCAGTTTGTTAACATTTGGAAATAAAAGATCTGGGTTTGAGTTTGGCACTACCATTTCCTATAAGTAAAGGGACAAGGTACCATTACTGAATTATTTTCCTCAGCAATAAATGGATATTAAAATCTCTGCCTGTCTTCTTAAAGAGTAGTTATGAAAACAAAGTAAGTGAACTCACATACAGACTATAAAAATGCCATATATGCTTATTAACACCTATTGTATAGTACATAGTTATTTTAACTGAATTAGAGATAATCCATCCTTAGGGCTTCCAAGATTAACAACAGTAATAGTTAATATGCTTTATATGTGATAGATGTTGGACTTCAGGATCTGTGCTTTTGATGTTAGATGTATTTTAGAGCCCCTAAATCCCTAATTTTGGTGTCTGTTTCACTAATTCTGAGCTCACTAGTCATCTCTGCTGCTCAGTCTTACTTCTGAAAAATCTAACATCTAGAAAGAGCGTCAGGCACTCAGTCATGGCATTGGAACAATTGAATAACAACCCAGAATTTTAAAAGTTGGGTCCCCATTGTCGTTCCTTACCCTACATAGATTCCAGGTGAATGAGAGGTTTAAATGTAAAAAATGAAATCATGAAATTATTAGGATGAACAATGGTAGAATTATTACCTTAAAATAATATTTGAATAAGAAAAGCTTTTCTGAGCATAATCCAAAACTTAGAAGCCATTAAGAAAAGGATAAGGCCAGGCACAGTGACTTAAGCACCTGTAATCCCAGGACTTTGGGAAGCCAAGGTGGAAAGATCACTTGAGGCCAAGGGTTCAAGACCAGCTTGGGCAACAACAAGACCCAGTTTCTACAAAAAATTTAAAAACTAGATTAGCCGGGCATGGTGGCGTGCATCTGTATTCCTAACTATTTGGAAGGCTGAGGCGGTAGGATCCCTTGACTCCAGGAGTTCGAAGTTGCAGTGAGCTGTGATTGTGCCACTGTACTCCAGCCTGGGCAACAGAGCAAGCCTGTCTCAAAAAAAGAAAGGATAAGTTTAGCTATATTTCATCATAAACAAAGGCAACAAACAGACTAGGGAAAATATCTGTAATAGCTCATTATAGGCAAAGAACAACTTTCCTTCAGGTGTTTATCAGCTTGAGAAAGACCAAAGTTAGCCTGGTAAGATTATGGGAAAATAGGTAGTTACATCACAGCCATGAGAATATCAACTAGTGAAAACATTACAGGGAACAACTTGGATTACTTAAAAATTAAAATGGATGTGTTCTAGAATCCAGCTTTTTTTTTTTTCCTTTGAGACAGAGTCTTGCTTTGTTGCCCAGGCTGGAGTACAGTGGCATAATCATCATAGCTCACTGCAGCCTTGATCTCCTGGGCTCAAGTGATCCTCCTGCCTTAGACCCATGAGTAGTGGGGACTACAGGCGCATGCCACCATGCCTTTTTTTTTTTTTTTGAAAGGGAGTCTCTCTCCATCACCCAGGCTGGCTGGAGTGCAGTGGCACAATCTCAGCTCACTGCAAGCTCCACCTCCCGGGTTCACGCCATTCTCCTGCCTCAGCCTCCCGAGTAGCTGGGACTTCAGGTGCCTACCACCACGTCCGGCTAATTTTTTGTATTTTTTTTTTTTTTAGTAGAGACGGGGTTTCAGCGTGTTAGCCAGGATGGTCTCCATCTCCTGACCTCATGATCTGCCCACCTCGGCCTCCCAAAGTGCTGGGATTACAGGCATGAGCCACTGTGCCCGGCCCACGCCTGACTAATTTTTGAGAAATTTCTTGTAGAGACCAGGTCTCACTATGTTGCCCAGGCTGGTATCGAACTCCTGGGCTCATGCAGTCCTCCCACCTTGGACTCCCACAGTGCTGGGATTATAGGTGTGATCCACCATGCCTGGCCTTTTCATGCAATTAACAAAATTTTTAGGATATAAAATTCTTAAGCACATCTTCCTGGTTACTAAATAATTAATATGATTGTTAACACACAGTTGCTTCCTGTGTAATAACATGTACATTCCATTTGTTGATACTGAAGCAGCTTTTTCAAAGTTTTGCTTGTTTTATTTGGAATGTATCTCCAGATATCTCATACATCGTTTTAAGAACATTGAATTAATGGCCGGGCGCGGTGGCTCACGCTTGTAATCCCAGCACTTTGGGAGGCCGAGGCGGGCGGATCACCTAAGGTCAGTAGTTCAAGACCAGCCTGGCCAACATGGTGAAACCCCTTCTCTACTAAAAATATAAAAATTAGCTGGGTGTGGTGGCGTGTGCCTGTAATCCCAGCTACTCAGGAGGCTGAGACAGGAGAATCACTTGAACCCAGCAGTAGAGGTTGTAGTGAGCTAAGATTGCACCACTGCACTCCATCCTGGGCAACAGAGCGAGACTGTGTCTCCAAAAAAAAAATTGTTCTGTACTTGTATTACTATTCAAAAAATATAATTGTTTGAGAAAAGACCTAAAGAAGGCAGAATGAAAACAGAGTAGAGTTGGGGGTATTTCTTTGGTTTTATTTATGTATACCTCCTTCCCAGTCTTGTTTTAGTTAGGAAATTAATGGTGAATACAGTGTAGGGTAAGGCCTGCGTTACATAAGTCTCAACTGTGTTTAGACTACATTTTATGACTAAAGGAAAATTAGGCTTTTTTTTTCCACTGGAGATGAGGTCTTTCTATGTTGTACAGGCTGGTCTCAAACTCCTGACCTCATGCAGTCTTCCCACCTTGGCCTTACAAAGTGCTAGGATTACAGGCTGAAAACTAGATTTGAATTCAAAAGAATAGAATAGAAACATGTAATGTTACAATTTAGGCTTTATTGTTAAATTAGAATATGAATTAATATTGCACTAACTTCTGGCCTGGTGTGGTGGCTCATGCCTATGATCCCAACACTTTGGGAGGCTGAGGCAGGAGGGTAGCTTGAGGCCAGGAATTTGAGACCAACCTAGACAATATAACAAGACCTCGTCTTAACAGAAATAGAAAAATTAACCAGGTGTGATGGCACACATCTGTAGTCCTAGCTACTTGGGAGGCTGAGGCAAGAGAATTGCTTGAGCCCTAGTGTTGGAGGTTATAGTGAGCTGTGATGTGCTACTGCACTTCCTACACTCTAGCCTGGGCAACATAGCTAGACCTATCTCTATAAATAAATAAGCAAGACCTGTCTCAATCAATCACTATAAATATTTTACTAATTTCTTAAGAAAAATCATTTTTTGTCTGGGCGCCATGGCTCACTCCTGTAATCCCAGCACTTTGGGAGGCTGAGGCAGGTGGATCACCTAAGTTCAGGAGTTCGAGACCAGCCTGGCTAACATGGCGAAACCCCGCCTCTACTAAAAATACAAAATTAGCGGGGCATGGTGGCGGGTGCCTGTAATCCCAGCTACTCGGGAGGCTGAGGCAGGAGAATTGCTTGAACCCAGGAGGCGGAGGTTGCAGTGAGCCGAGTTCATGCCATTGCACTCCAGCCTGGGTGACGAGAGCGAAACTCTGTCAACAAAAATCATTTTTTGAGAAAATGTTTTCATTAATATTAGAGTGACATAGATACATTTTTCTGAATAGTCTTTACAGAAGCTAAGTTGTCTATCTTACTTTCCCTTTTCAATTCATGTTTTCCTTTATAAAAAGGAAATAATGCTTAATATTTATTATGTGCCAAATATTGATCTAGAGTCCGGATGTTTTGCACCGTCTCATTTAATGAAATAGATATTAGTATGCTCATTTTATTTAATTTTTTTAATTTTTTTTTTTTTTTTGAGATGGAGTTTCACTCTTGTTGCCCAGGCTATAGTGCAATGGCACGATCTCGGCTCACCGCAGCCTCTGCCTCCTGGTTCAAGTGATTCTCCTGCCTCAGCCTCTTGAGTAGCTGGGATTACAGGCATGCACCACCACTCCCGGCTAATCTTGTATTTTTAGTAGAGATGGGGTTTCTCCATGTTGGTCAGGCTGGTCTCGAACTCCCGAACTCAAGTGATCTGCCCACCTCGGCCTCCCACAGTGCTGGGATTACAGGCGTGAGCCACCATGCCCGGTCACTCATTTTATGAGTGGAAAGTTTTGGAAAGATGATACAGCTACTAAGTATCTGCCATTCAAATATAAGCCTGACTTTGAAATCAATATTTATACCTTTTCCCTTCTTGGGAAAAGCTGATACTGAAAATAAGAATAGGTTGGTGGGGGAATAGCAAATATGTAGCTCCCCCAAATCACAAATCAAGGTATGGATTGTCAGAAAAGCTTAGTTATACACAGAGCTGGTGTATTTGAAGAAGCATGTAGCTATAATCTCCATTTCCTGCCAATTAAATGGGTCTTGGAGTCTTCATACAGTTGCCAAAGGCAACCATAATTTTAGTTATTCACAATCCACATTTAATAAAATAAAATATAGAGCCTGTACAGCCTTTGACCTTTTTAATGGAATAAATATAAACCATAGAGAAGAGGCCCAGATAATAAACAAGATTAGTCAGAATTGGCAGTCTAAGGTAAGAGGTTGGGTTTTAGGGATAAAACAGAAAAGGAAAGGACCAGATGTGGTGGCTCACCCCTGCAGTCCCAGCACTGTGGGAGACCAAAGCAGGAGGATTGCTTGAGGCCAGGAGTTCAAGACTAGCCTGGGGAACATAGCAAGACCCTGTCTCTACAAAAATTAAAATAAATATAAAGATGAAAGGGATCGCAGGAGAGGAGACTGAATGAGAATGGTAAACTTGCATGCTGTATAGAAAGGGACTACTTGTTTCTCAGTACGGAGATCATCACATTTAAAGGATAAATGAAAAGACCTTAAATGTGAGTTAAGTCATGGCAAAATAACAATCAGAAAAGAAGTTGCAGTTCCAGTGGCATGTGCCTGTAGTCCTAGCTACTCAAAAGGTTAAGGCAGAAGGATCAGTTGAGCCTGGGAGTTCAAGTCCGGCCTGGGCAACATAGTGAGACCCCTTCTAAAAATTAGGCAAGGTAGTGCACACTTATATTCCTAGCTACTTGGGAGGCTGAGGTGGGAGGATCGTTTGAATCTAGGATTTGAAGGTTACAGTGAGCTATGATTGTGCCACTGCACTCCAACCTGGGCAACAGAGCAAGACCATTTCTCTGAATAATAATAAAATGCTGTAAGGGTTCAAAAGAAGAATAACTAGGGGTGACTTCACTAAGTACTGAGGAGAGAGGAATAGATATTACCAAAGACAGGAGATACTGATGTATACAAGGTAATTGCAGTTGACAAAGAGCAGGCGTGGCTAATTGGAGCAGATTATGTCCATGGTGTAGTGGATTTTATGCATTTTTTAACAGAAGAAACCACCTCAATTTTTTTTTTTTTAATGTTAAACTTCAGTGTATGAAAGAGGGGGCAACCCACCAGTTGTTTTGATTGAAGCAGAGTTCTAAGTCTCCAGGAACAGTTTAAAAACTGTAACTAGGCTGGGCACGATGGCTCATGCCTGTAAATCCCAACACTTTGGGGGGCTGAGGTGGAAACATCTCTTGAACTCAGGAGTTTGAGACCAGCCTGGGCAACATAGTGAGACCCTGTCTCTACCAAAAAAAAAAAAAAAATTAACCTGGCATGGTGATGTGCACCCTTAGTCCCAGCTACTTGGCGGTTTAGGTGGAAGGATCACTAGAGGCCATGAAGTAGAGGCTGCAGGGAGCCGTGTCATTGCCAGTGTACTCCAGCCTGGATGACAGAGTGAGAGCATATCTCAAAAAGCACACACACACACACACACACACACACACACACACACACACACACACAGCCCTATAACTAGAAGGGAGAAATGGGAAATATTAATATAGGCACAAATCTCATATATGCTAAGCACTTAACAAATATCTCATTTAAATCTTATAATAAGCCCCTGAGAGAATTACTGTTGTCCCATTTTGTGGAAGAAACTGAGTCTTAGAGAAGTCTAATATGTTGCCCAAGGATAAGCAACCAGCAAACTATAGAATCAGGATTCAGATCTCAGTACTTCTGCCTCCAAAGCTCATGCCACACTGAATGTGGAAGGCTTTAATGCTCCTCCAATCTGGAATTGTATTTTGTAAGCCAAAGACACCTCGATCAGAGCAGAGGTATAGACTTGTAGCAAGAAGAGATACTGAAGGCCGGGTGTGGTGGCTCACGCTTGTAATCCTTGCACTTTGGCAGGCCAATGTGGGTGGATGCTTGAGCTCAGGAGTTTGAGACCAGCCTGGGCAACATGGCAAAACCCCATCTCTACTTAAAATGCAAAGAAAAAATTAGCTGGGCGTGATGGCGTGCGCCTGTAGTCCCAGCCACCTGGGAGAATGAGGTGGGAGGATCGCATGAGCCCAGAAGGTCAACGAGGTTGCGGTGAGCTGAGATCATGCCACTGCACTCCAGCCTGAGTGACAAAGTGAGACCCTATCTCAAAAAAAAAAAAAAAAAGAGAGAGATATTGAAGTTAAGTTAAAACTCACTATACAGTTGAGAAATTTATTTTTGGGATTCCAAAATGTTTTAATGATAGGGCTGAAACACAAACCCAAATTCTTTGATTTGCCATTGAAATCTCTTCATTACCCCAGCCAGGCATTGGTGGTGGAAATAAAATAATAGTCTGGTCAAGGTATGTCTGAGGATGGAGATGGAAAACCATTTAGAAAGTTGTCTGGGTATGAGTATAGATAACGACTTGAAAGAGTAATAGCAGTGGAAATGGAAAGGAAGGAATAACTACGAAGGCTGATAAAACAGGTCAACTATGAAGACAATATATAGTCAGTTTATGCATATGTTTGACTAGCAAGCCCGTATTCACTAGATTTAGTGTTAGTCTTTTATAATAGCCATCATTTATTAAGTGTTTACTGAGTGCTTGGACATGGATTTTCTAACTTAAATCCTCTTTGAGGTAGATACTTCCATTTTACAGGTGAGAAAATTGACATTCTGAGCAATACTTTGCTCAAGATCTTTTTTTCTTTTTTTTTTTTTTTTTTTTTTGAGACGGAGTGTTGCTCTGTCACCCAGGCTGGAGTGCGGTGGTGCAATCTCGGCTCACTGCAACCTCCACCTCCCTGGTTCAAGCAATTCCCCTGCCTCAGCCTCCCAAGTAGGTGAGATTATAGTTGTATGCCACCATACCTGGCTAATTTTCCTGTGTTTTTATTAGAGACGGGGTTTCACTATGTTGGCCAGACTGGTCTCGAACTCCTGACCTCGGGCAATCCGCCCACATCTGCCTCCCAAAGTGCTGGGATTACAGGCGTGAGCCACCACGCCCAGCCTGCCCAAGATCTTACAGCAAATAAGTGGTAGAATCTTGGTGCCAAAACCTATGCTTTTAACCAATGTGCTGTAATGTACCTAAACTGTAGGTGCTAGCTTACTTCTCTATCCTGGAGAGATATGATGGTGGTGAGAAATACCAGTGCCACTGAATTGAAATATACAGTAGTTATTCAGGCTAGAAAAAGTGGAGATAATTCTGAATGTGATATATTCTAGTAGGGCACTTGAAGTGGTCATATATATTCTTCATGATGAGTATAAATTCACTAGAAACTTAAGGCTAAAGTTGAGTGGTAAGAACTTTTGCCAAATATTTAGGGATGGAAATTGGTGTCCAGGGAAAAAGAAAATACTGTAACTTATGTCTCATACTATAATTTCCTCCCTGATTTCTTCTACTTTCTATTTCTCTTCTGTGGCATTTTAAATATTCAATCTTGTATAATTTTTGTTGATGTGTCTCTTTTACCTAATTCAGTAGACTGTAAATTCCTAAAGGATAGTAATTACTGTGCATTTATGTATTCTCTATTGTTGTTTTTCTGTTTTGTATTCTGCATATGTTTATTGCATGCTTAAAATGTGCCAGATCTGGGTTCGGTGTGGTCACGCACAACTGTAATCACAGCTCTTTGGGAGGCCGAGGCAGGTGGATCACTTGAGCTAGGAGTTCAAGACCAGCCTGGCCAACATGGCAAAACCCTCTCTACCAAAATATACAAAAATTAGCCAGGCATGTTGGCGCACGCCTGTAATCCCAGCTACTTGGAAGGCTGAGGTATGAGAATAGCTCGAACTCAGGAGGCGGAGGTTACAGTGAACTGCCTGGGCAACAGAGTAAGACTCTGTCTCCAAAAAAAAGAGAAAAAGAATGTGCCAGATCTGTACTAAGTCTTTAAGAGTGAATAAGATAGAACCTCTGCCCTCCAGAGGTTTATTTCTAATAGGGAAACAAATAATGTAACAAATTTAATACAGTATAATGACTGTTTTAATTGTGAAGTTAAAGGTACAGTGGAGGCTTAATAGAGAATTGAGCAATTTAACTTATAATTTCAATTTTTTTTTAATAATTAACAAGTGAAAAGTCTCAGATTGTGAGAATAAAGAAGCAACCAACTATTTTCTATCTGTGCATCTATACTTGCTGATAGATACATGGAGTACAGGTGTCTGTGAGTTAGTGGAATCTCTTTATTCTTCCATGAGAAGCATTGGTACTTTAAAGTGGAATGAAATCTGAAAATGATAAGAACATAAAGTAAAAAGTGTTTTATAATAAACATATTTTATTAAAATCTTTCAAAAGTTCATTTAAAATTTACCACCAAAATTCAAAACAGTGGCACTTAAACACTCAGAAAAGAGAACAAAGTGTAATATATTTTTATGTAGTATAATATCTTTTCAAATGTAGTTTATTAGTTTTAAATCCAGTATTTCCTTTCTCACTAAATCTTCCCAAACCAGTAGATAGAACTCCCACTTGGTTTTCTTGTAACTCCCATTTGGTTCAAAAGGAGGGAGCAAAGAATGTAGACCTGAAGTAGGAGTTGAGGCCTGATGATATAGCATACGTAGTTGAAGTTGAGTGAGTGTGAGACAATAGCAAGTGGTGTGAGTTTTGCTGTGTTTAGAGAAGCTAATTGTTGCCACCTAAGATTATAATCTCAGTGTTGCTGGATCTTCTAAAATTGTTAAAAGAAGCCAGGAATTCAGATTTCTTTTCTGTGAAATGTTCTAATTGATAAATGTTGGCTTGAAGTCTAAAATAATGAAAATAAACAAAACATATACCAGGCTGTATTTGAACCACAAGTTACTACTTTGTGGGCTCATCTGAAATTTCACCTGGGTTCAATTCTAGCTCTGCAGCTAGTAAGCACTGTGACCTTGCTATACCCTCCATATAGCCATATTTTTACAAGATTTGGGGGTTTCAAGAATTAAATATGGCATATATGTTTTATATACCTATATGTTTCTCATTTTTCTCTCCAGTACATAGAATGAGACATGATGCCACTTCAAAGATTGAGAAACTTAAATGTTTATCTGAGGTGAAACTGCTAAGGATAGGAGCTACCTTTACTGCACAAGTCTTCTAACTTCTACCCCAGTGCTTTTTCCATTGTTAGTCTTATGGCTTTCAGCAGAATCACCTTGGGTTCTTGTTAAAAATGTAGATTCAGGCTGGGCGCAGTGGCTCACGCCTGTAATCCCAGCACTTTGGGAGGCTGAGGTGGGTGGATCACCTGAGGTCAGGAGCTCGAGACTAGCCTCAAGGTGGAGAAACCCCGTCTCTACTAAAAATACAAAATTAGCCGGGCGTTGTGGTGCATGCCTGTAATCCCAGCTACTCAGGAGGCTGAGACCGGAGAATTGCTTGACCTGGGAGGCAGAGGTTGCGGTGAGCCAAGATCCCACCATTGCACTCCAGCCTGGGCAACAAGAGTGAAACTCCGTCTCAGGAAAAAAAAAAAAAAAAAAATGCAGATTCTGAGGCTGGGTGCAGGGGCTCAACGCCTGTAACCCCAGCACTTTGGGAGGCTGAGGTGGGAAGATCGCTTGAGTTCAGAGTTCAAGACCAGCCTGGGCCACATAGCAAGAGTTTGTCTCTACTGAAAAAGAAAACAAACAAGCAAAAAATTTAATGTCGATTCTGACCAGCATAAATCAGCAGGTCTGGGGTAGGGTTCAGGAAATGATATTTTATTTTATTTATTTATTTTTTGGAGACAGAGTTTCGCTCTTGTTGCCCAGGCTGGAGTGCAGTGGTGCGATCTTGGCTCACTGCAACCTCCGCCTCCCAGGTTCAAGCGATTCTTTTGCGTCAGCCTGCCGAGTAGCTGGGATTACAGGCATGTGCTACCATGCCCGGCTAATTTTTGTATTTTTTAGTAGAGACAGGGTTTTACCATGTTGGCCAGGCTAGTCTCGAACTCCTAACCTCAGGTCATCCACCCACCTCAGCCTCCCAAAGTGCTGGGATTACAGGCGTGAGCCACCACGCCTAGCCCAGGAAATGATCTTTTAAATACCCCCTTGCCCTATTTTTTAATGCAAATAGAATGGACCAGGGCTAGAAAAACATTCTTTTGGACCACATGAATAACAGGCTTCTAAGAAAATTACCTTCATTATAGTAAGTAGGGTGGACAGTTTTTTTTTAATTTATCCAAAACGTATTGGTTACACCAAAGTAGTATAGTGCTGTTTATTTTTTTTTTTATAGTCTTAGCCTTAGCCTGATTTACATTGTTTCCTACCTTATTATTCATAGACTTTTGGGCCTAGGTTAGTTTGCCTTATTAAAATGACACTGGGTTAGTAGGATACTTAGGCAAGAGAGTAGAGTGTCCATGAAGCTTCTTAAGTGAGCAAAAGGGTATATAGTGATAGTGGTTTGTTTCTTCTTCTTTTTTTTTTTTTTTTTTTTTGGCTCATGTGATCCTCCCACCTCAGCATCCTGTGTACCTGGGTATATAGGCATTTGCCACCATGCCTGGCCAATTTTTAAATTTTTTTCATAGAGACGGGGTCTCCCTATGTTGCCTAGATTGGTCTGGAACTCCAGGGCTCAAGCTATCATCCTGCCTCAGCCTCCCAAAGTGCTGGGATTATAGGCGTGAGCCACCATACCCAGCCTGTAATACTTTGATTATTGATCATAGATAATAATTTTCTCCATCTGTAAATGGGGTTGTTTCATTACCATCAAATTGTATGTAAAACATTTGGAAATTATCATAGATTCTGTTTTAGAGTATCTTTCATTTTAAGGTATTTACTTTCAAAAATGCCAAATTTAAATTAGCCGGGCTTGGTGGTAGGCTCCTGTAATCCCAGCTACTCAGGAGGCTGAGACAGGAGAATCGCTTGAACCCAGGAGGCAGAGGTTACAGTGAGCTGAGATTACGCCACTATACTCCAGCTGGGGCAACAGAGTGAGTGAGACCCTGTCTCACAAACACACACCCCCAAAATGTCAAATTTGGAAATAAAAGGAAGACTAATTTCTTTATTTTCTGAACCCTTGAGAATTCTGTACAGTGATTTAAAGTTTACAAAATATCTTCCACTTGTTGTCTCTTTTGGTCTGTATGCCAGTCCTAAAAAGGGGGATGGGGTTAGGTGTGGTGTGATGGCTTATGCCTGTAGCCCTAGCTACTTGGGAGGTTAAGGCAGGAGGATTGCTTGAGCCCAGGAGTTTGAGGCTGCAAGTGAGCTATGATTGTGTGACTGCACTCTAATCTCCAGTCTGAGCCATACAGCCAGAACCTGTCTGTTTAAAAAAAAAAAAAAAAAAAAAAGGTGGTGATAATATTTTCATTTTGCAGGGGAGGCTGCTGAGACTCAGGCTCTGCTTGCCAAAAATCACACAAGTGTTTAGCTATTATCTCTTATTAGAGAGCTAAGCTTTGCAGCCCAGTCTTTTTTAGGGATTGCCTAGAAAAATATAGGAAGAAGTTTATTGGCTGGGTGCGGTCGCTCACACCTGTAATCCCAGCACTTTGGGAGGCTGAGGTGGGCAGATCACGAGGTCAGGAATTCAAGACCAGCCTGGCCAATATAGTGAAACCCTGTCTCTACTAAAAATACAAAAATTAGCCAGGCATGGTGGCACGTGCCTGTAGTCCCAGCTATTCAGGAGGCTGACTGAGGCAGGAGAATTGCTTGAACCCAGGAGGTAGAGATTGCAGTGAGCCAAGAATGTGCCACTGTACTGCAGCTTGGGCAACAGAGTGAGACTTTGTCTCAAAAAAAAAAAAATTTTTTATTAAACATGAAATGGAGGCCAGGCGCGGTGGATCACACCTGTAATCCCAGCACTTTGGGAGGCCAAGGCAGGCAGATCACTTGAGGTCAGGAGTTCGAGACCAGCTTGGCCAACATGGTGAAACCCCGTCTCTACTAAAACACAAAGAAATTAGCTGGGCATGGTGACGCATGCCTGTATTCCCAGCTACTCAGGAGACTGAGGCAGGAGAGTCACTCAAACCTGCGAGGCAGAGGTTGCAGTGAGCCAAGATTGTGACACTGCGCTCCAGCCTGGGTGACAGAGTGAGACTCAGTCTTTAAGGAAAAAAAAGATGAAATGGAGGAGTTGCAGTGGAAAGTTAAATGAGGCTGGAAAGTTTTTTGGGGTAATGGAGTGATCCTGGAATAGTAAAATTTTCAGTGTAGCTATGGAAAAACAATAGTAAGTTTAAGAAGACATTTGATTGTTGGCTTATTATAGTATCACAAGACTGGCCGCTGTCTACCTAATTCCCCCAGATATTTTCTCCTCATATTTTCCACTCTTCAAACTTTAGAATTGTGAAGTGAACCTTATAGACTTGTCTAACTCCTTTATTTTTAAGACAGAGAGTCTCACTCTGTCACCCAGGCTGGAGTGCAGTGGTGTGAACTCGGCTTCACTGCAAGCTCCGCCTCTCGGGTTCACACCATTCTGCTGTCTCAGCCTCCCGAGTAGCTGGGACTACAGGCGCCCGCCACACGCCTGGCTAATTTTTTGTATTTTTAGTAGAGACGGGGTTTCACCGTGTTAGCCAGGATGGTCTCGATCTCCTGACCTCGTGATCCGCCCGCCTCGGCCTCCCAAAGTGCTGGGATTACAGGTGTGAGCCACCGCGCCCAGCCTTTAACTCCTCTATTTTTGGATCACGAAACTAATATAGGTGGCATGGTGACTCACACCTGTAATCCCAGCACTTTGTGAGGTTGAGGCAGAAGGATAACTCGAGGCTAGGAGTTTGAAACCAGCCTGGGCAACATAGTGAGATGCCATTGCTACAAAAATTTTTTTTTTTTTTTAATTAGCCACACGTGGTGAGTGCCTGTAGTCCTAGCTACTTAGAAGGCTGAGGTGGGAGGATCACTTCAGCCCAGGAGTTCAGTGTTACAGTAAGCTATGATGACTTCACTGCACTCCATCCTGCCTGGGCAACAGGGTGAGATTCTGTCTCTAAAAATAAAAAGAAATTAATAGCTAATAATGGGTCACATGCCCCATTAGTGACAGAACTGTAATTCAGATCCCCCAAGTTTCATGTTGCCACTCTTTACAAGTATATTTTTTCTTTTGGAATTCATTAATCAAGAAATACTCATATAGGCTGGGCACAGTGGCTCATGCCTGTAATCCCAGCACTTTGGGAGTATGAGGTGGGTGGATCACCTGAAGTCAGAAGTTCGAGGCCAGCCTGGCCAACATGGTGAAACCCCATCTCTACTAAAAATACAAAAAATTAGCCAGGCATGGTGGCGGGCACCTGTAATCCCAGCTACTCAGGAGGCTTGAGGCAGGAGAACTGCTTGAACCTAGGAAGTGAAGGTTGCAGTGAGCCGAGATCACGCCATTGTACTCCAGCCTAGGCAACAAGAGTGAAACTCCATCTTAGGGGAAAAAAAAAAAAAAGAAATACATAGATTGGCGCTCACTGGTAATTTTTGGTCTACCTACATGTATGTAGGAGTGTACTGGGTACTTGAAGGAAGCAATTAATTTTTACTTTGACCTGTTTTTTAAAAAAAGGAAAAATGTTTTCAGAATTTCTAACAGACCACTTACCCTAAACCTAATTTCCTGGAAAACACCATTATTATGAGGGCTGACTTGAGGTTTTCCTTCACTGAAACTGGTTATGGCAACTTTCCAATTCAGTTTTTTAAAAGTTTGTCAATATATATTGAATGTAAGTTCTTTAGTATTTTTTTCTTAAACATTTGATGCTTCCTTCTCCTTGACTCCTGAGTGATAACAAAAAATGAAATTGAACAAGCCTTAAGCCTCTAATGACCAGCAATGTAAAACTCAAATATTTCATTATAAAAGTTTACATATTTTTTGATATATGGAGACCTTTCTAATATAGTGATATGTTCTACTTGATAGAATAATTCCTTCATTATGAGAGTTAAATCATTAGTATCTTGTGATGTTAAGCGGCATGCATCATGATGACTAAGTATTTACAGTTGAACAAGTTTCAGACCTGCTATGAACATGTTCATTCTCTGAGTCAACAAGTGCTTTTTAACTAAATGCTATTCTGGCCTACATACTGTGTCAGATATGGATAGAGAAAACATAAGTAAAACTCAGGGCACAAAAGTGCTACCACTTTTTTTCCCCCCCAAGACGGAGATTCTCTCTTGCTGCCCCAGGCTGGAATGCAATGGTGCGATCTCGGCTCACTGCAAGTTCTGCCTCCCGGGTTCAAGTGATTCTCCTGCCTCAGCCTCCCAAGTAGCTGGGATTACAGGAACATGCCACCACACCCAGCTAATTTTTGTATTTTAAATGCAGACGAGGTTTCACCATGTTGGCCAGGCTGATCTCGAACTCCTGACATCAGGTAATCTGCCTGCCTTGGCCTCCCAAAGTGCTGGGATTACAGCCGTGAGCCACCATGCCTGGCCTTTTTTTTTTTTTTTTTTTTAAACTAAAGACTTATTGTTTTTTCCCATATCTCCTAAGCCCCATGTTTTAGACTATTTTACCCCAAAATTGTATTTATTAATTTGGCTTTCTCATTTAAAAAAACAAATTGATCTTAGCATGGTGGTTAGCTTGAGGCAATCTTTAGTGAGTCAATATAATTTTAGCTAAAACAGTTGTATCTCAGGTAAAAGTATGATTTTCTTTAGGTTTTTTTTTTTTTTTAATTGAAAGTAACTCATGAATTCTCTTTATTATCTCTTCTAAGGGCTTGAGGATATCATGTTATCCGTGGATGAGATATCCTTCCCAGGCCTAACATTCTGATTTAACAACACTTTCACTAAAGCCTTTTGCCCCACCTTTGTTCCTGTTTATTAATATATTTAGTTATATGATTAAAATTGAACTATTTTATCCTAGATGGAAAGTATCAGATGGAAATTCGTTTAGGTCATAATTAAACTTTTGTGCCTTAGAAAACATCTGTATTTGAAAATCAAATTGGCCAGGCACCGTGGCTCATGTCTGTTATCCCAGCACCTTGTGGGGCCAAAGTGGGCAGATTGCTTAAGCTCAGAAGTTCAAGAACAAACTGGGGGGGCAACATGGCGAAATCCCATCTCTACAAAAAATAACAAAAATTAGCCACATGTGGTGGTGTGCACCTGTAGTCCCAGCTTCTTGGGAAGCTGAGATGGGAGGATTACTTGAGCCCAGGAGGTTGAGGCTGCAGTGAGCCGTGATTATGCCACTGCACTCCAGCCTGGGCGACAGCGAGACCCTGTTTTAAAAAATAAGTAAAGGAAGAAAGAAAATCAAATTAATTTGGTTGTTGTATAGGTCACTAAAAAGGCCATGGCAAGAATATAGTTGGTTTTTGTAGTACTGGGTAATTTGAACTCTATTTTGGGTAGAAAGTTTTTCTTTTTTTTTAAACCTTAAAAACTCTCTAGGGAATAAGTAATGTGCTCAATGTTTTCAGTTAATGTTTTCTGAGAGGTAGCATATATCATATGTTAGAGTTGCTTAGAAAAATATCTAAATGATGCTGAAAGTAATAATTGTTTCTATGCCACCTAAAGACTGTCATTTTCAGGAGAAATTTGCAAAAATTAAGCTTTGGTTTGAAAATAAATGTACCATTTTTTATTCAGTGTTTCTGAAAGTTTCATGTGATCACTGTTTCAGTAAATGAAATGATATTCAAGTCCATTAACATGACTTGAATCCTATTTTGAATACTTTTGCAAAGTAATTTTTTATTCTTGATTTTCACGTATGTATTTGAATTACTTAAAAATAAGAAATAAGTACTTTAAAGGTGTCAGTGTAGGTTCTTGGCCTTTATCAGTTTAATGGTCTTTTTCCCCCCCTTTTCTCTTTTTTTCAACAAGGTTTTTCTCTGTCACCCAGGCTGGAGTGCAGTGGTGCGATGATAGCTCACTCCAGCTCCTGGGCTCAAGTGGTCCTCCTGCCTCAATCTCTTCAGTGGCTAGGACTGCAGGTGCATGCCACCATGCCCAGCTAATTTTTTTAAGAAAAATTTTTTGGAGAGACAGAGTCTTGCTCTATTGCCCAGTATGGTCTCAAACTCCTATCCTCAAGCCATCTTCCTGCCTTGGCCTCCCCAAGTGCTGGGATTACAGGCGTGAGCCACCAAGCCCAGCCCAGTTTTAATTGTCTTTTGAAAGTGGATTTTAGGCCGGGCGCATTGGCATACAACTGTAATCCCAGCACTTTGGAGGCTGAGGTGAGCAGATCACTCAAGCCCAGGAGTTCGAGACCAGCCTGAGCAATATGGTGAAACCCCATCTCTACTAAAAATACAAAAATTAGCCAGATGTAGTGGCAGACACTTGTAGTGCCAGCTACTCAGGAGGCCTAGGGGCAAGAATTGCTTGAGCCTGGAAGCTGGAGTTTGTAGTGAGCGGAGATGGCACCACAGCACTCCAGCCTGGGTGGCTTAGCAAGATCCTGTCTCAAAAAAAAAAATGGATTTTGTGACTTTTTGATGGCTTGTGTATTTACTTCTACTTCATTAAGGTCGTCTTTAAAGACAACTTTAGATATCTTTAAAAGACAACTTCAGACATTTTTAAGCTTTTTAACTGCTTATGCATTAGCTTCACAAATGTTCTGTTTCCTCTCATTCTCATGCTGAACTCAGCTGAAGTTCCAGCTGGTCAGATTACTCTATTTTGCCTATTTATTGGTAATTGATGGAACGTGGTGCTGCAGTTGTGGTGTGTTTTTTTTTTTTTTTTACATCATCACTATATGCAGTGCCCAGAACAGTGCCTTGAATATAGTAGAAACTCTCTCTCTCTCTCTCTCTATATATATATATGTATATTTGTACATATATATTATTTTTGTCTCTTTGAGACAGAGTTTCACTCTTGTTGCCCAGGCTGGAGTGCGATGTCAGCTCACTGCAACCTCCACCTCCTGGGTTTAAGTGATTCTCCTGCCTCAGCCTCCCGAGTAGCTAGGATTACAGGCATGCACCACCATGCACAGCTAATTTTGTATTTTTAGTAGATACGGGGTTTCACCATGTTGGTCAGGCTGGTCTCGAACTCCTGACCTCAGGTGATCCACCCGCCTCGGCCTCCCAAATTGCTGGGATTACAGGCCTGAGCCACTGTGCCTGGGCTTTTGTTTTGTTTTTTGGGTGACGGAGTGTCATTGCGTTGCCCAGGCTGGAGTGCAGTGGCTCAGTCTCGGCTAACTGCAACCTCTGCCTCCTGGGTTCAAGTGATTCTCCTGCCTCAGCCTCCTGAGCAGCTGGGATTACAGGTGCCCGCCACCACGCCCAGCTAATTTTTGTGTTTTTAGTAGAGATGGGGTTTCACCATGTTGGCCAGGCTGGTCTCGAACTCCTGACCTCAAGTGATCTGCCTGCCTGAGCCTCCCACAGTGCTGGGATTACAGGCATGAGCCACCATGCCTGGCCAAAACTCAATATTTGTTGTAAATATTTGTATTGAATCTCTGTAAGGGGAAAAGCAGCAGAGATACATTGTGGTGTTCTTACATCTTACATTGTGGTATGCTTACATCTGTTGACAATTCAACCAGTGTTTTAATCACTGTAGAAGCTTCTTCCTTTCTAATTTGTTTCTGCAGGGAAATCATATGTCTTCTGTTTCTAAAGTATGGCTGATTACTAGATTATGGATGTCTTTTAATATATTCTTCCCAGTTGTTCTATTCCTAGAGTTTGTCTCTTTAAAAATAGTGTTTCCCTGGGCCGGGTGCAGTGGCTCACGCCTGTAATCCCAGCACTTTGGGAGGCCAAGGTGGCAGATCGTGAGGTCAAGAGATCGAGACCATCCTGGCCAATATGGTGAAACCTTGTCTCTACTAAAAATACAAAATAATTAACTGGGTGTAGTGGTGTGCCTGTAGTCCCAGCTACTCAGGAGGCTGAGGCAGGACAATTGCTTAAACTTGGGAGGCGGAGGTTGCAGTGAGCCGAGATCGTGCCACTGCACTCCAGCCTGGGTGACGGAGTGAGACTCCATCTCAAAAAAAAGTGGTGTTTCCCAAAAAACAGCAAAAGAGTTATTTCTCTGTAGTTTAAGTCTTTGGGACAGTTTTGTAGATTGGTGTAACCTTAACTATTTTAAAATCAGAACTGATTCCTGAGGGATTGTTCTCAATGACAGGGTGGCTATGGTAATCAATGGGTTTTTGTATTTGACTGTCTTCTCTCTATTGTTATGTCATAATGCCTTCACATTTTAGCAAGACCTGCATATATATGAGAGCACTTACGAATTTCTATTATTGCATAAGTAAAACTGACTTTTAAAATAGACAATAGGCTGATGTGCAGCTCACACTTGTAATCCCAGAGCTTTGGGAGGCTGAGGCAAGAGGATCACTTGAGCCTGAAAGGTGGAGGCTGCAGTGAGCTGATTGTGCTACTGTACTCCAGCCTTAGTGACCCTGTCTCTAAAAACTAAGTATGTAATTCCAGTTAGTGAAACATTATTTAAGGTTTTGATTTAGAAAATATGAGTATCAGTTGTTTTCCATCAGATTAATACATTGATATTGGCACATTCTTGATTTTGCATGTGTTTCCTTTCCCTTCTCCTGTTGGCCAAAGTACAGTAAATGTGTGTAGATCTTTTCCTGAGGAAGACAGTTTCTTTTAAGGAGATTATTTAGTGTTCTGGTTGAAGTTGCTTCCTTTGGAGTGAAACAAGCAACAAACATGTTCTCACTAATTTAATATATTTTAAATAATATTTGCTGTATTTTAAAAGAAACCAAGAAGTAGGGAACCTGGATTTTATTTTAAAAGAAGTTGAGGCCAGGCGAGGTGGCTCACGCCTGTAATTCCAGCACTTTGGGAGGCCGAGGTGGGCGGATCACCTGAGGTTGGGAGTTTGAGACCAGCCTGACCAACATGAAGAAACCCCATCTTTACTAAAAATACAAAATTAGCCAGGCATGGTGGTGCAAGCCTGTAGTCCCAGCTACTTGGGAGGCTGAGGCAGGAGAATCGCTTGAACCCAGGAGGTGGAGGTTGTGGTGAGCTAAGATTGTGCCATTGCACTCCAGCCTGGGCAACAAGAGCAAAACTCCATCTCAAAAAAAAAAAAAAAGTTGAGGTTTCTAGAGAATACATATTAGCAGACACTCTGTTGCTACCTAGCTTTTGAGGTCATCACTACAAATTGGTATTCAGGTATTCTAAGTGATGTTCTTTAGGATTATCATTGATAGTAACTGAATAAACTGAGGGGGTTTTTTGTTTTGTTTTGTTTTTTAATGCTGCAGCCTCTTCCTGTATGTAGTGTTTGGTGTCTTTTCCCACTGGGGTCTTTCCTTGGTCTATTGCCTCTTTAATAATGTTAAGAAATTACTACTTGGCCCAGGCAATAATGTCACCGTCAAGATTGCTTTGAAAGTCATGCTGTTTATTTTCTGTGAGTTAACTCTGAGTGGAGTAGTTTTAAATGTGACAGCTCTTTTGATGTCAGTTTCTCTAGAGCTCTCCTTCAAAGATTGGTTTTGTTGTGTGCTGAAAGATAGATATTGGCCGGCCTGGGAAGTCTCGGTTAACAGGAAGCAAAGTTCGAGGAGAGCCACTTAAAGAGTTGTATTCATTCATAACAGAATTCAGATGCACAAAGTTCTCCAGGCACTGAAGATCTAAGATTATTTTCTAGACCTCTTAATTGTTTTATATATATATTTCTAGAGAAGTCTTGAGGACATCTCACCCATACTCCAAGCCTCCTAGAGTTCTTTTGGTGAAGTAAATGACTTGATTATGGTCCAGTTAGTTGATCTGATAGAGTCTTAGATGTCATTTCTTTTAAAAGTCCTACCTTGGGCCCTGAATACTGATTTACCAGAATCAATAGTTAAATGAAAGATTGGAAACTAGAGCTAGTTCTCGTACTTTAAACTGACACCCTACCCCCTGCCTTATTGAAGAGGGTGTTGTTCATGTTCTTAAGTAGCAGTACAAAAATCTCACACCTTGGTCTGACCAGTATGAAAACAGCTGTTGTAGCACAAAATGTCCTTCCTCTGTCCCCGGCTGAGATTGGGGGAGGGACAAAGCCCAACTGTTACTTTACCCCATCCTGTCTGCCTGCTAGAAGGCCTGTTTCCTACCCTAATGGTTTCTGCCTAACAAATGGTGTTTCTTTTTTACAGCATTATGATCCTGGACTTGTTGTGGTGATGGTAATCTTAGCAGTGGTAATTTTTTATTTTCAGACTGAATTACTCCTTTTGTCATCAGTGCACCAATATGTTAGGCTTACTTTCTCTGTTGTAGCCTTCATCCTTCTGCTTGGTCTTTTTCATTTTCCTTTCCTTTCCTTATGCAACTTGTCTGATCCTTGTTCATTAAAGGGTAATGTTAAGAAGGGATGTATTTGTTTGTGTTAGAACTGCCAATAAAATCAGTTAAAACATTAAATTCTAATACTGTCAAAAACTTGATTTCCCCACAATGTTATGGGCACTAGCACTTGCTACTGCAATTTGTAAATAAATTAAAACAAACTTTGACTGCCTTAGAAGGCAAAAGTACTAATGCAGAGTTTATAAACAGGGGTTTACAGAGGTAATGAATTTGTACCAAAACTTTCTTGATTCTTGCAAAACAAATTCTGACAGATCAAAAAAGATACCAAAATAAATTGCTTTGACAATTCTTTTTAATTCATTCATTGGACTATTTGTTTTTACCAGTAAATCCCTGACTGAGACGTTATGAAAGTGATATTGCACCTAGGAAGTCATTTTTATAACCTGTCTTTAATTTGGTCCTTTTGCTAAAGATTGCAGTCACTGCTTATTTATTATACCATTGGGCATAAGGTAGTAATGCATTTTCATTTTGCTTTACTGGCAGTCCTTTGATTGTATCTAAAAGAAGGCTGTATTCTAGAAGGTTTTTTTTTTTTTTTCCTGACATGAGATGTTCTTTAACAGTTTGGGTTTGGTTTTTTTGTTTTGTTTTGTTTTGTTTTTTACTGTGATAATTCTAATTCTCCCTATTTATTGTTTAAAAACAATAATAGGATACATAATAGTGAAACTTAGAATTTGTTTTTCATTCCATCTTAAAGGCAAAAATTAATTCCACAAATATAGAGCCACCGAATACAAGTGGTTGTGGTTGTTTTGAACATGGTTTCTTCTTTATTTTGCAGGACCAAAACCAGTCATGATCATGGCATTTATTTTTTAAAAAGTTTTTTTTGGGGATTGGGAGGGTAATGCCTCAGATTTAGCCTAAGAAAACTCCATTTTTAGCCCAAAGGTATAATATATATATATATATATATGTGTGTGTGTGTGTGTATAACAACAACAACAACACAACCAAAAAAACCAGTTGTTTACACCAGCCTGAGTGAAATGATGAGGGAAGTAAACATTGTGTTTTTTCACTAAAGGTGTACAACGGATAAGGTAAGTCCTCTTTTCAGTGGGCTTACATCACAATAAAAAGCGCAAGTTGTGATGTAAAACAGCTGTGGTAGTAAAGTGCTTGTCTGCCCCATTTTGCTTTGTTTGGCTGGTTATGAGTGGATTAAATATATATTTATTAAAAAAAAAATTATCCAGCATAGATCAATTAGTTTAAAGTCAATTTTCTTCGCAACTAGTCCTTTTCACAGCTTACCAGTTACCCTCACAGCCAGTGTTAAATCCACTCTAGGAAATGAGACTTTAGAGCACCAGATTAAAAGGAAAACTATTCTTTTCTCTAAGGGCAACTAATTGTTTCTTTTTATTTAAACTTTTCACAGCCCCATTAAATTGTAAAACATCTCCTAGTCTATGAGGAACATCAAAAAAATTGTAAAGCATCTTTTGAAAACAAATTCAACATATTGAGTTGTAATTATAAAGTTTTACTGCATCATGTTTGAAAATGTACTTTTTCTATTTAACCATGCCAGTTGAGATTTTTTTTTTTTTTAAATAGGTTAAAAAGTTGTGTAGGAGGATATCAGTGGACAGAGTGAAGTGATTTTTGTTGGGAAGTTATTTGGGGATCTTAAAAGGAATTTTTAAAGTTTTGCAATTTAAACCTCCTGGTGCCATTGCTTAAAAGTGCTTTGCATTACTTATTAATGTAATTTTGCCATAGTAATTTGAAATTAATCCCAACTGGAAGGTCAGCCAAGGTGGTTAGTTGGGTTTAAACTAGGAAAGGAAGGTGTTGAGTGTAAGCTGTGAGAATGGCTTGTGTTTGGTTCACTGTAGCTTTCTGGTCTCTGCACTCCAAGGCAAGATCTCTAACCACCCAAAACCCAATGTGTAAAATGAGCTGTTGGTTTGGCTTTGCACCTTACCTTGATTATGTGTTCCTGTTGCAGGGAGAACAGATCCCATTCCGATCGTTGTCAAGTATGATGTCATGGGCATGGGTCGCATGGAAATGGAGGTAAATTGATCTCATTAACTCATAAGTTTTGTGGGATATTTTGAAATAATACTAATTCCAAATTCAGATGTCTGTGCAAGAATACATTTATCAGATGAAATGTAGTTTTAATATTTTTCTTTGGACGACTAAAAAATATATTTTACATTTTCATTTAGTGCTACTTTTGAGACAAATAGAATATAAACAGTGCCGCTGTTTTAACTGGCACATAAAGAAGTTAAGTGATTTGCCGAGGGTTATACAGCAAGGCAATATCAGACTTAGATCCAGACCTTGGTACTTGCTTCAGTAGGCAGTGTTGCTCAGCTCTTAAAATGTTGCTGTGATAAAAGCTTTGCCTTTGTAGAACTGGGTACAGCTGTCACCTGTAATGCCTTCTTTTCATTGCCTAAAATATTTTCTTCATTGACTCCTAATTCTTTTTTTTTTTTTTTTTTGAGATGGAGTTTCACTCTTGTTGCCCAGGCTGGAGTGCAATGGTGCAGTCTCAGCTCACTGCAACCTCCGCCTCCGGGGTTCAAGGGATTCTCCTGTCTCAGCCTTCTAAGTAGCTGGGATTACAGGCGCATGACACCACGCCTGGCTGATTTTTGTATTTTTAGTAGAAACGGGGTTTCATCATATTGGTCAGGCTGGTCTCGAACTCCTGACCTCAGGTGATCCGCCCGCCTCAGCCTCCCACAGTGCTGGGATTACAGGCATGAGCCACTGTGCCCAGCCTCAATATTAATTTTCAAAGAATTAGGAGTCGCTGGGTGCAGTGGCTCATGCCTGTAATTCCAGCACTGTGAGAGGCCGAGACAGGCGGAGTTCGAGATCAGCCTGGCCAACATGGTGAAACTCCATCTCTACTGAAAATACAAAAAAATTAGCAGGGCATTGTGGCGGGCACCTGTAATCCCAGCTACTCCGGAGACTGAGGCAGGAGAATCACTTGAACTCGGGAGGCAGAGGTTGCAGTGAGCTGAGATCATGCCATTACACTCCAGCCTGGGCAACAAGAATGAAACTCTTCTCAAAAAAAAAAGAGAAAGAAAAGAAAATTAACATTGAAGTGAAGTCTACTTTCAACAAATGTGCCTTTTGGAAACTAGAAAATTAACATTGAAGTGAAGTCTACTTTCAACAAATGTGCCTTTTGGAAACTACCAGCATGAAAGTAACAAACTATTTTACATATGATTTTTTCTGTGAGGTGACAATAAAGCAAGCAGTAGCTGAGCAAAATACAATTTTTTTTTTTTGTTTTCAGATAATACTGTAGTTGTGCAAATAACTTTTTCATAGCTAATCTTGGGGGTACTTTAGGAATTAAATCTAATCGTATCTATTTTTGTCAAGCTTGATTATGCTGAAGATGCTACCGAACGGCGCCGTGTCCTAGAAGTAGAAAAAGAAGACACAGAAGAGCTGAGACAAAAGTACAAGGTATTTAAACAAAGCCATTCATTGGGAGGTGGGGAGGTGCTCACTGAATAAGAAAGAACTCAAATTTTGTTGAAAATCATCACTGTTGCTAACAGCATTTGTTTGACATTTGGTGGTAATTAGTAGTAGATCTCAGATTTCTATCACATTCCTATTTATTGGCTCTGTAAAAACTATAGAGATAATAATACCTACTTCGAAAGTGTGTTAGAAAGATTGCATGAGTTAGTGTTTGAAAACACAATGCCTGTTACATAGTAGGTATTCAAGTAGTGGTAGCAGTAAAAATTGTTAAAAGTCCTTTGAGGCCAGACACAATGGCTCACACTTGTAACCCCAACACTCAGTAGAGATGGGGTTTCACCATGTTGGTCAGGCTGGTCTCGAACTCCTGACCTTGTGATCCACCCGCCTCGGCTTCCCAAAGTGCTGGGATTACAGGCATGAGCCACCACGCCAAGCCTAATTTTTGTGTTTTTAGTAGAGATGGGGTTTCAGCCATGTTGGCCAGGCTGCTCTCGAACTCCTTGCCTCAGGTGATCTGTCTGCCACGGCCTCCCAGTTTGCTGGGATTTCAGGCGTAAGTCACTGCGCTTGACCCCCTTTCTTGTTTTTGAACTTAGCTTAGCTATATATTAAATTTTTGTGTGTTTTATTTTATCCAGAACCATCATATAACTAACTCATCTTCTTTTCTTCCCCCTTTTTCTTTCCCTTTTTCCTTCTCCTTTCCTCTCTATTTACTCTTCAGCCTGTTTATACTGACTTTAGCAGTTTTCACCAAACCACTTTATTCAAGGCCACCAAACACTTATATTTTCTAAATCCAATAAATCATTTATTTATTTATTTTATTATTATTTTATTTATTTTTTTTTTTTTAAGACCGAGTCTCACTCTGTTGCCCAGGCTGGAGTACAGTGTTGTTATCCAAGCTCACTGCTCCCGGGTTCAAGTGATTCTCGTGCCTCAGCCTCCAAGTAGCTGGGACTACAGGTATGAGCCACCATGGCCGGCTAATTTTTTTGAATTTTCAGTAGAGATGGGGTTTCACCATGTTGGCCGGCTGGTCTCGAACTCCTCACCTCACGTGATCTGCCCGCCTCGGCCTCCCAAAGTGTGGGGATTACAGGCGTGAGCCACTGCACCTGGCATACCCTTTCTTCTTTAAAACATTTTCATTACTCTTGGTTTTGAAGAATTTATACTTTCCTAGATTAGTTGCTTCTTATCTGTCTTGCTGCTTCTATGTAGATTCCTTTGTTGGCTGCTGTTTATTCTGCCTGAACTTCAGATATTGGAGTTCCTCAGCTTCAGACCTGGGCCCTCTTTTTCTGGCTACATTCTTTCTCTAGGCACAAGAGTGGTCATGACACCATGTTTCATTATCTTTCACTTGGTTAAATTTTCTCCTTTGGGTTTTAGCTTAAATATTACCTCATTATACACCTTCCCTAATCAACTCATTTAAATAATTAACCACTCTGCCTTATTCTCTTGCAACAACCCCTCTTATAATTTGTAATTATAAATTTTTATTCACTAATTTATATCTGCTTTCTGTACTAGTCAGAAAGGGCATTGAGGAGAGAGAGTATGTCTATTTGTCTGCCAGTATGTATCCTGCATCCAGCACAGTGTGTGGCGCATAAGTACTCAATAAATATTAGTTGAATGAATAAATATTTTGAAATAGAAAAGCCAGATTCATTTTATGTACTGTCTGAAATATAAACATTATAAAGAATACATTTTTATTTTTCAAGTAAAATTTACACTGTCAAGTGAAAAATAAATGAAATACCTCAGTAATTCACAGTCTCATAAGATTACACGTAGTATCTTGAGATGTTCTCTCCCTCCTAATAGAATTATTTCTCGGCTGGGTGCGGTGGATCACGGCTGTGCTGTGGGAGGATTGCTTGAGCCCAGGAGTTTGAGACCAGTCTGGGCAATGTAGCAAGAATCTGTCTCTACAAAAAGAAAAAAGAAAAAAAATAGCTAGGTGTTGGTGGTGCATGCCTATAAATCCCAGCTACTTAGGGAAGCTGAATTGGGAGGATCACTTGGGCCCAGGAATTGAAGACAGCAGTGACCTATGATCACACCACTGCACTCCAGCCTGGGCAAGAACAAGAATTACCTTCCTCATCTTATTGATCAAAATATTTACTCCGAAACCCTGTCAACTCTGAACTACACTATTTCTAAAATCTTAAATGTGCTATTATCTGACCATGATCTTTTTTCCTTCCTGCCGTCACTCCTTTATTCTCCTATTTTTTTCCTCAACTTCATATGACTTTGGAAGCTTTAATAACTTAGCTCCTCCTTAATTTGTACTTTTCCCCTCTAGCACCACACACTCATGTTTACCTCTCACAGCACTTTGATCCCAACTCCCTTTCCTCCTAGTCCTTTTGTCATACATACTCACCAAAAGCCTGTCCTGTCAGTACAAAATGCATTACTTGTGTTCTTCATTTCTATACCCTTTCTGCCAACCTCACTGGGCCCTCAGAGCTGCCAATTAATCCTCTCATGTGTCATCTCCCTCTTAGTCCTCTCAGCTGACATTCTCAAACATTGGTACTCAGCCTTCATCTTTCCTTAACTACCCTTGTCGTACCTCTGCCTTCCCGTATGTTTTTAGTTAAGAAAGAGAATTTGGACCATCAGGTAGTAATGCCTTCATCTACATATACTATCCTACATCAAACCAGGGTTCACCTGCTCTCATACTTAAATATTTCTCTTTTGTTTTACCATCTGTTAAATGATAATTTGTACTTACATCTGAATTCTAGATCCTAACTCTCCCTGTCTTGTCAAGGACTTTCCACTTCTTTCCTGTATTGGCAACCTTTCTCTTTATTTATTCTTTTCCTATCAAAAGTAAACATACTTGAACGTTTGTTGGGAGAGGGAATCCTAAAATTAAAACAAACAAACAAACAAAAAAAACCACTCTGACTTACTCTCCATATAGCTACCGTCTTCTCTTTTTACTTGTCTTTAGAACCAAAATTCTTAGTCACTACTCTGACTGCTTCCTTTTTATCACTCTCTCATCTCTGATTTCATAGAGATGGGATCTCACTCTGTCGTCCATGCTGGAGTTCTGTGGTGCTATCATAGCTCACTACAGCCTTAAACTCCTGGGTTCATACAATCCTCCCACCTCAGCCTCCCAAGTAACCAAGACTATAGGCGTGCACCACCATGCCTGGCTAATTTTTTTCTTTTTAAGAGATCGGTTCTCACTGTGTTGCCCAGGCTGGTCTCAAACTCCTGACCTCAAGTGATCCCCCTACCTCAGCCTCCCATTTTTATTTTTTAATTTTCATTTTTATCAAAGTTTTACTTATACATAATCTTAGAGCCAAATAGCTCTACCAGACTTTTAGAAGAAAAAACAAAAACTGCAATCTCATTTGACGTTCTTATTTTATTAAATATTTTTAATATGTGAGATATAAAGAAAAACTATAAACACTTAGGTATCTTCTACTCAATTTAAGAAAAAGAGCACTATCAGTAACTTCATGATCCCATCGCCTTTCTGTCTCCTTTAGAGATAAACACTATGCTGATTTTTGTGTTTTTCACCTTTTTTTTTTTTCCTTTTTGAGACAGAGTCTTGTTCTGTCACCCGGGCTGGAGTGCAATGACATAATCTCAGCTCACTGCAACCTTTGCCTCCGGGTTTCAAGCAATTCTCCTGCCCCAGCCTCCCGAGTAGCTGGGATTACAGGTGTGCATCATCACACCCAGCTAATTATTTTTGTACTTTTAGTGGAGACAGGGTTCCGCCATGTTGGTGAGGCTGGTCTAGAACTCCTGACCTCAAGTGTCCTGCCTCAGCCTCCCAAAATGCTGGGATTACAGGCGTGAGCCACTGTGCCTGGCCCCCTCACAATTTTTTTAGGTAAAATTGTTGTTGAGATAAAATTCACATAACATAAATTTACCATTTTAATCATTTTATAGCAATACTACAGTTTATTGATTTTTAGTTTATTTACAGTGTCGTAAAATTATCACCACTGTGGCCAGTGCGGTGGCTCACACCTGTAATCCCAGCACTTTGGGAGGCCAAGGTGGGCGGATCACTTGAGGTCAGGAGTTCCAGACCAGCCTGGCCAAAATGGTGAAACCCCTTCCCTAATAAAAATACAAAAAAAAAAAAAAAAAGCTGGGCATGGTGTTGCCTGCCTGTAATCCGAGCTACTCAGGAGGCAGAGGCAGGAGAATCGCTTGAACCCAGGAGGCAGAGGTTGCAGTGAGCCGAGATCACACCACTGCACTCCAGCCTGGGCGACAGACAGAGTGAAACTCCATCTCAAAAAAAGAAATGCAACAGTGAACATTCCTGTCGTCTTTCTGATCTTAATAGAGAAGCTTTCAGTCTTTCACCATTATGATGTTAGCTGGGGGTTTTTTGTTTTCATCAGGTTGAGGAAGTTCCTAATTTCTAGAAATTCCTACTTTGTTTAGTGTTTTTACCATGAAAGAGGGTGTTGGATTTTGTCAAATGCTTATTTTGCATCTATTGAGATAACCTTGTGGGTTTTTCCTTTCATATTCTGTTAATAATGGTGTATTACATTGCAGTGTTGTATTACATTGATTGATTTTTGTATGTTGAACCAACATTGAGTTCCTGGGATAAATCCCACTTTGCCTTTTAATATGCTGTTGAATTTGGTTTGATAGCATTTTGTTGAGCATTTTTGCATCTGTACACAGAAAAGATATTAGTCTGTAGTTTTCTTGTAATGTCTTTGTATCAGGGTAATACTCAGAATAAATTAGGAAGTGTTCCTTCCTCTTCTATTTTCCCTTGCATTTTAAAATGGTTTTTTAATGTGTTTTGTATCCTAAACATGTATTGCTTAGTTTTATGTAGTGGGTGGGTTGGTTGGTTGGTTGGTTTTAAAACAGTCTTGCTTTGTTGAGGCAGTCTTGCTCTGTCGCCCAGGCTGGAGTGCAGTGGCACGACGGCTCACAGCAACCTCTGCCTGCTGGGTTCAAGCAATTCTCATGCCTCAGCCACCCAAGTAGCTGGGATTACAGGCGTGCGCCACCACGTCCAGCTAATTTTTTTTTTTTTTTAGACGGAGTCTTACTCTGTCACTCAGGTTGGGGTGCAATGGCACGATCTCAGCTCACTGCAGCCTTCACCTCCTGAGTTCAAGCAATTCTTGTGCCTCAGCCTCCCGAGTAACTGGGACTACAGACACATGACACCACACCCAGCTGTTTTTTTTGTTTGTTTTTTTTTTTATTTTTTGGTTTTTTTTGTATTTTTAGTAGAGATGGGGTTTCACCATGTTGGCCAGGCTGGTCTCGAACTCCTGACTTCAGGTGATCCACCTGCCTTGGCCTCCGAAAGTGCTGGGATTACAGGCGTGAGCCACCACTGGGCCTAGTTTTACATGTTTTTTAACTTTATATAAGTGGAATCATGTTTTCTTGTATATATATATATACACACAAGAGTTTCTCCAGAGTGTGACTTTTATTTATTTTCTTGTTTCCATTGCTGTAAGGGGTTAAACCTGTGTTCAAGGAATACACATAGGCTTAACTTCTTAAAGCAATATACTTTAGCCTCTATATAATGTTGTCATTATCCTTTTTTACCTTAAAATTCTGCAGCTTCAGATTCATGGAAGGGTCTTTTAAAAATTTTTGTTAGTTCTTAGCTGTATTATACTGTGTTGATATATGTTGTGCATATTACTTCTTCATTTCTGACTTTATTACGGTTTCTTCTATAGCCTATAATGGGCTTTTTGTCTATGTAAATATTCTTTTTTTTTTTTTGAGATGGAGTCTCTGTCGCCCAGGCTGGAGTGCAGTGGCGCCATCTCGGCTCACTGCAGGCTCTGTCTCCTGGGTTCATGCCATTCTCCTGCCTCAGCCTCCTGAGTAGCTGGGACTACAGGTGCCCACCACCACGCCCGGCTAATTTTTTGTGTTTTTAGTAGAGACAGGGTTTCACCATGTTAGCCAGGATGGTCTCGATCTCATGACCTTGTGAACGGCCCACCTCGGCCTCCCGCAGTGCTGGGATTACAGGCGTGAGCCAGCGTGCCCGGCCTTGTCTGTGTAAATATTCTATGAGTGCTGTTTATTTGAGACATGATCTCACTCTGTCACCCAGACAGGATCTCACTCTGTCACCTAGGAGTGCAGTGGCAGTGATCACAGCCTACTGCAGCCTTGACCTCCTGGACTCAAGCGATCCTCCAACCTCAGCCTCCCGAGCATCTGGGGCTACAGGTGCATGCCACCACACCCAGCTAATTTTTATATTTTTTGTAAAGACAGGGTTTCACCATGTTGCCCAGGCTGGTTTTGAACTCCTAGGCTCAAGCCGTCCACCCACCTCAACCTCCCAAAGTGCTGGGATTACAGGTGTGAGCCACTATGCCTGGCCTCTACAAGTACTTTTTTTTTTAAATTGAGATGGAGTCTCGCTCTGTTGCCCAGGCCAGAGTGCAATGGTGCGATCTCAGCTTATTGCAACCTTCACCACCCAGATTCAAGTGATTCTCGTGCCTCAGCCTCCCAAGTAGCTGGGATTACAGGCGCCCACCACCACACCTGGCTGATTTTTGTATTTTTAGTAGAGACAGGGTTTCATCATGTTGGTCAGGCTAGTCTCAAACTCCTGACCTCAGGTGATCCACCTGCCTCGGCCTCCCAAAGTGCTGGGATTACAGGAGTGAGCCACCGTGCCCAGCCTACGAGGACTTCCTCAGCCTTCCAAGTAACTGGGACTACAGGTGCACACCACCACGCCTAGCTAATTTTTTGTATTTTTGGTAAAGATGGGGTTTTGCTGTGTTGCCCAGGCTGGTTTCAAACTCTTGAACTCAGGCAATCTGCCTGCCTGGGCCTCCCAAAGTGCTGGAATTACAGATATGAGCTACCACGCCTGGCCTATTTTATTTTTTAAGTTATTATGTGGTCTCAGAGTGGGAAGTAAATGGATGGATGGATGGATGGATGGATGGATGGATGGATGGATGGATGATGGATGGATGGATGGATGGATGGATGGATGGATGGATGGATGGATGGGTGGATGGATATAGGATGGATTATATTTGTGTTGTTTTACTTACCTTTATAACTTAAAATTACCCATATTTGAGTGTCCATTATTTTCATACTATAAGCAATAAAAAGCTAACTTGTTTTCTCTTCTTTCCTCTTCCATTTTAAAAACTCTATCATATAATGTTAATAAGTAAAATGGCCATTCTTAGTATGTGGCTTCATACCATTTAATTATTATGTTATGTACAATACTTCTATTACTTGATAATTTTCATGTTTTATAAAGTTCTTTTTACTTTTGCGTTTGCAGAAGTAAGCAAACTCAAATTCCTATTTGCTTCTGCCTGCCCACCCAGTTTTTTATTATTTGTATCATTTCTATTTTCTGACAGCATATAACATACATAGTTATATATATATACTTTAGTAGCCCTATTTCTTTTAACCTTAGTTATAGGAGTAAATGGTTTTAAAGCAGTCTGCCAGTTCTTTTGCTGAGTTTTTTTTCTATTATTTCTGAATTTTGTACCCTATTAACTTATTTAAAAGTTGTTGTGCAAACGGTATTTCTTGTATTATTTATATACATATGTATTTTATATAAACATAAGCCTATAAAAATAGTTCACATCCAGCCTGGGCACCATGATGAAACCCTGTCTCAACGAAAAATACAAAAATTAGCCAGGCATAGTGGCATGCCCCTGTGGTCCTAGCAACTCAGAAGGCCGAGGTGGGAGGATTAATTGAGCCCAGGAGGCCGAAGCTACAGTGAACTGTAATTGCACTACTGCACTCCAGTCTGGCCAATAGAGCAAGATGCTGTCTCAAAAAAAAAATAGTAATATTAATTTGGGCAATTACATATATATAAACTTATGTATATGCGTGTATATATGTACACATACATATAACTCCATATATACGTGTGTGTATCCCCTATATTTGAAAGATACATATAAAATCCTAAGTTAATTCTTTCCTTAGATATCTTATAGTATTTATTGTACCACTGTCTTCTGGAATTGAGAGAGTGTGTGAGAGAGAGAGAGAGAGAGAGTGTGTGTGTGTGTGTGTGTGTGTGTGTGTGTGTGTGTGTGTTGTTGAAGAGATCAAAGGCTGGCCTGATCTTCCCCTCCTTGATTGTTTTTGCCTAGCTGCTGAAAGGAGTCTGTCTTTAAGATTCAATAACTTTACTACACTATTGATTGTCACTGATTGTTCTGGGACCATTTTCATTGTCACACTGTGTGCCCTTTCTTGTCCTGTGTAGTTGAGTGGATCTTCCTTTAGTGAGCATGTGCTGATAGCCTTTTTTTTTTTTGAGACAAGGTCTCACCCTGTCACCCAGGCTGGAGTGCAGTGGCGCAATCTTGGCTCACTGCAGCCTCTGCCTCCCAGGCTCAAGTGGTCCTCCCACGTCAGCCTTTCAAGTAGCTGGGACCAAAGGCAAGTGACACCATGCTCGGCTAATGTTTTATATTTTTGGTAGAGCCAGGGTTTCGCTATGTTGCCCAGGCTGGTCTTGAACTCCTGAGTTCAAGCCATCTGCCTGCCTCGGCCTCCCAAAGTGCTGGGATTACAGGCATGAGCCACTGCACCTGGCCTCAGCCTTTTCTTAGATCTGCCACAATTGGGCAGAACTTTTTGCTTTTCTCTGTGTGCATTCTTTGTACTGCAAATGTTTCCTCATCCGCCCTAACCCAAGTTCATCCCTTTGTTCTTCCCAGATACCAGAAATTCTTGATGAGTGCAAGAGATGTAGGTATATTCATTTCAGAGGATCCTTTTATGTACAGGATATATGTTTTGCTATTTTCTGAAATTGCCACCTTTGGCTTTTTTGATATTGCTTAGCTTTGCCTTGTGTGGCTTCTACTACATTTCCCTCATTCGGGTTCTATAAAGAGCTTAACTTTCCTTCTGTGTGTTTTTCATACTCCAGATCATATCTATTGCCTAGTTCTTCTGAAAATGCAGTTGGTGGAGTTTTTTTAATTCATAATTTTGTTTTTATGATACCCAAGAAGAAAATCAAAGCTGTTTTCCTATACTGCTATATTCATACCAGGCACTCTAGTTTTGTTGCTTAAATTTGCAGCCAGGTGTGGTGGCTGACACCTGCAATGTCAGCACTTTGGGAGGCCAAGGTGGGAGGATCACTTGAGCCCAGGAGTTCATGACCAGCTTTGGCAGCATAGTGAGACCTCATCTCTACAAAAAATACAAAAGTTAGCTAGGTTTGCTGGTACACGCCTATAGTCCAAGATACTTGGAAGGCCGAGGTGGGAAGATTGCTTGAGCCCAGGAGGTGGAGACTGCAGTGAGCCACAAACTGCACTGTACTCCAGCCTGGGCAAAAAAGCCACAAGTCGTTTAATAGCCAGACAACATGAAACTGTCTGGGACTCTCAAAGAAAATTATTGTGAAGGATTAGATAGGGCAAAAATAACAATGTGCTACACATACTCACTTTTCAGTTTTAATAAGTCTGTCCAAATTAATTCAGTACTGCCACTCCAGAAAATAATAACCTTTTCTTGTTTACTGATTAAGTAGCTCTTCTGGGAGATGATAGAGCTGCTTTGAAACTGTAGATATAGTCTTTGAGATAAGACTTATCTTTTTTAGGTCAATCTGCTAGAAGTTGCTCATTATGAAAGTAATGCATCTACCCTGCTCTAAAAGTCAAGCAAGTAGTCACTTAGCATTCTTCCTGTCCCTTTCTCATCCTTCTGTGCGACATTAGCAAATGAATATACTTAACTTGCTTTGAAGTATCTTTTAATTTTTTTCTGTTTTTTTAAGATGTCTTTTGATGTCTAGTTTTTAAGTGAAACTGCTGAGGCAAATTGGACTGCCTTTGAGTCGGTCCAAGTTTTTTGTTGTTGTTGTTTTTCTCCAACCTCCTCTCACATGTAAGAGTCCCACAGTTTTCAATCTCTCTGAGACCAGCAGATAACACATATCTGTGGGTTGGCTTTCCAAGCAGTGCAGCTTATATGTAGAATGACCACAGAATATTTAACTCCATCATTGGCTACAGACTCAGGTAATGCTTTTTGCCTTAGTGTCTGAAAACTAGAATATTAATACAGGTTGTGTATCCCTTATCCAAAATGCTTGAGACCAAAGGTATTTCAGATTTCAGATTTTTGGGGGGTTTTGGAATATTTGCATTATACTTACCAGTATAATCCTTAGTCCTTTTAAACATTTGTTTATTCGAAGACAATTGTTAGTATGACGACACACAAATTACCCACCAGAGTACCACTTGTGTTTCATCCAGCTTTTACTGGTACCACTAAATATTATGAAAAGCCCTTTTTTGTCTTCTCAGATAGACTGTTTTCTCTATAACATTCACTTAAAGTTTTACCAAGTTCATTTTTTGTTTCTTTGTATTTCATGGTTCTTGCAGGATTATGTTGACAAAGAGAAGGCAATTGCCAAAGCCTTGGAAGACCTCAGAGCCAACTTTTACTGTGAACTCTGTGATAAGCAATATCAGAAACATCAGGAATTTGATAACCATATCAACTCCTATGATCATGCACACAAGCAGGTGAGTTGTAGTTACTTGCTAACAGAGGAAGGTACCTATCTATTGTTACAACAATTGAATTTTATGAGTATACCCCCAAAAACTTGGTGTCTATGATTTCTTGTGTCTGCCAATCTTTATCTGCAGTCATCCAACACACTTTATTTTTTCAGTGGCAGAAATCCTGACGTAGACACCCCCTCCAGCCCACACTCCCACATACACACTATTTGACAAATTGTGTTTTGTAAATCTTATATAATGTTTTTGCCTTTTATTGATTTCTAAGTTTTTATTTAATTTTGTAATTCAGCTGAGGGTCACTGGGAGCTTTGTTTCCATTTCTGCTCTTAATGCGTTAAACTTTGAAGAGTTATTCAGCAGACTGTTATTTTCAAGTTCCCTACATAAGAGTCCATGCCTTATTGGCTACCATTTTCTATTATTAAGTCATTTTGTTATTCAGTATACCTTGGAAGTTAGATAAATTTTGAGAAGGAAAATAAAATTAGATGCTATCTTAACTTTAACAAAAAACTCTGATGCTGCATGTTGAAGAGCTGATAAATGAATTACACTTTGCAGTCTTTGCCCCCCCCGCCACCACCCCATCATTTTAGAAGAGAAAATTGTACCTAACTAGTTACTGATATACAGAAGATGGCAATAATCCCCCTGGGAGAGTTTAGAAGGGGAAAATAAATTGTTACACCTATAGGACAGTTCTGGCTTGTTAAAGAATTTCAAGCTATTTGATCCTGGGTGACTTTAACATAACTTACTAGGTCTTTGGGGAGTACAGTAGTTATATTTGTTAAACTTGTAAATTTATGAGCATTGGAATGATGTCTCTTAAGCTGGACTTGTTGAACTAAGATTTTTTTTAACCTTCATCTTCCAGCCAACCATAAGATTTCAGTGCACAGGTAAAAGGCAATCTTTGACCAAGTTTTATTCTTACTAGAACGGGAAGAAATTGTAAGCTGGTTGTGGTATTACACTTTTTTGGAACAGTCTCCCACATTTAAATATACCTAACCAATTTAAGATTCTTCCACTAATGGACTTGTATTCAAGACAGCTTTTCAACTTACTACATACCTTTGGACATTCTTTTCTGTTTTTTGAGATGGAGTTTTGCTCTTTCGCCCAAGCTGGAGTGCAGTGGTGGATCTCGGCTCACTGCAACCTCCATCTTCTGGTTTCAAGTGATTCTCCTGCCTCAGCCTCCTGAGTAGCTGGGATTACAGGTGCCTGCCACCATGCCCAGCTAATTTTTGTATTTTTAGTAGAGATGGGCGAACTCCTGACCTCATGATCTGCCCACCTCGGCCTCCCAAAGTGCTGGGATTACAGGTGTGAGCCACCGCACCCAGCTGTGGACATTATTTTAATACATTGTCAGCTTTGCTTGATTCGAAGAAGAGAAATTTATAGAGCATATATATATATAGACAAGCTGTATTGGCAGTTACTTTTTTACTCTTTCAAAGACTGGTTTTTCAGGAAAGAAAATCAACAGTGAATACTTCTATCCAGGACCTTTTCCAGTTTTTCAAAGTATTTATAATATAAAAATTTTAGGCCGGCCGGGCGCAGTGGCTCACACTTGTAATCCCAGCACTTTGGGAGGCCGAGGTGGGCAGATCACGAGGTCAGGAGATCGAGACCACAGTGAAACCCCGTCTCTACTAAAAACAAAAAATTAGCCGGGTGTGGTGGTGGGCGCCTGTAGTCCCAGCTGCTCGGAGAGGCTGAGGCAGGAGAATGGCGTGAACCCGGGAGGCGGAGCTTGCAGTGAGCCGAGATTGCGCCACTGCACTCCAGCCTGGGTGACAGAGCAAGACTCCGTCTCAAAAAAAAAAATTTTAGGCCAGGCACGGTGGCTCACACCTGTAATCGCAGCACTTTGCAAAGCCAGGGCAGGAGGATCACTTGAGCCCAGGAGTTGGAGACCGCCCTGAGCAATGTACAAGACCTGCCCCCCAGTCTAAGCTAATTACAAAAAATGTAATTAGCTGGGTGTAGTGGCACATGTCTGTGATCACAGCTACTCCGGAAGCCGAGGTGTTAGAATCGCTTGAGCCCAGGAGTTTGAGGTTGCAGTGAGCCATGATCATGCCACTGCACTTCACACTGGGCAACAGAGCAAGACCTTGTCTCAAAAAAACAAAACAAATAAAAAACTCTTTCAGATTATTTTTATTTAATTAAGACATTTAGTATCTAAGTATATACTCAAGTTTTGGGGTTCTTGAGAATTTTTTCAATTAAGAAATATCTGTGATATATTAACAGAAAAGATACTTTAGGCGGAAAAACGACATTTAGAAAGGTTAGGCCAGGTGCAGTGGCTCATGCCTATAATCCCAGCATTTTGGGAGGCTGAGGTGGACAGAGTCACATGAGGTCAGTTCGAGACCGGCCTGGCCAACATAGCAAAATCCTGTCTCTACTAAAACTACAAAAATTAGCCAGGCATGGTGGTGCACGCCTGTAATCCCAGCTGCTTGGGGGTTCGAGGCACGAGAATCGCCTGAACCTGGGAGGCGGATTTTGTGGTGTGCCAAGATCATGTCACTGTACTCCAGCCTGGGTGACAGAGCAAGACCCTGTCTCAAAAAAAAAAAAAAAATCTGCAAGACCCTGTCTCAAAAAAAAAAAAAAAAAAAAAAAAAAAGAAAGGTTACACACTAGTTGATGACTTCAGAGTCAAGTTTTAACTAGAAAAAAGGCCAGGTGCAGTGGCTCGCACCTGTAATCTGAGCACTTTGGGGAGCTGAGGGGGAGTTCACCTGAGGTCAGGAGTTCGAGACCAGCCTGGCCAACATAGCGAAACGCCATCTCCATTGAAAATACAAAAATTAGCTGGGCATGGTAGCGTGCACCTGTAGTCCCAGCTTCTCAGGAGGCCGAGGCAAGAGAATCACTTGAACCCGGGAAGCAGAGGTTACAGTGAGCCGTGATCGTGCCACTACACTCCAGCCTGGGTGACAGAGCGAGACGCCATCTCAAAAAAAGAAAAAAAAGTTTTTTTTGTTTGTTTGTTTGTTTTTCTTGAGATGGAGTTTCACTCTTGTTGCCCAGGCTGAAGTGCAATGGCGCGATCTCGGCTCACTGCAACCTCCGCCTCCCGGGTTCAAGCAATTCTCCTGCCTCAGCCCCCCGAGTAGCTGGAATTACAGGCATGCGCCACCACCCCTGGCTAATTTTTGTAATGAAAAGAAAGTTTTAACTAGAAAAAAATAGGCCGGGCGTGGTGGCTCACACAGTATAATCCCAGCAGTTTGGAAGGCTGAGGCAGGCAGATCAGTTGAGGTCAGGAGTTCAAGACCAGCCTGTCCAACTTGGTGAAACCCCATCTCTACTAAAAATAAAAAAAATTAGCCAGGCGTGGTGGCCTGGCTAGTAGTCCCAGCTACTCGAGGCAGGAGAATTGCTTGAGTCCGGGGAGGCGGAGGTTGCAGTGAGCCAGGGTGGCGCCACTGCACTCCAGCCTAAGTGATGGAGCAAGGCTCCATCTCAAAAATAAAGAAAAAAGTAAACCAGGAAAAAGTATAATTCAAACTTCAATAATGTATAGACTTGCCTTTTAAGGGAGAAAAAGCAAAACAGATTTACAATGTAATAAAATTCACATTGACAGCATTAATGTGATGTATGATAATGTTTTAGTGACACTGTTTTCAACCTGAATGTAGTAGAAATTGTTACATCTTTGGTTCATTTGAATTTGACATGTTTATTCTCTTGCACACCTTGTGTTACCTCAGCTCTCCCACCACTTTTCTCTATTGCATTTGCTCTCAAACTAGGGATATTTTGTCACTCTGGAGGCACTTGGCAATGTCTCTGTACATTTTTGGTTGTCCCAACTAAGGGTGTGATACTACTGGCATCTAGTAGGTTGAGGCCAGCAATGCTGGTAACATCTTACAATGCACAGGAAAGCCCCTTGAAACAAAGAGGCAAAATGGCAGTTAATAGTGCTGCAGTTGAAAACCCTGTTCTATCAGAATTAATTGAAAACTTTCGTGTATATATGATATTGTGGTGTCCTTTGACCTTAGTACAAACAAATTATTGTCATTTTACATCCCAAGTTATGTTGTAAACATTTATAAAGTGCTCATCTAGGTGATCCAGAATATTCACTTATTACTCTTTTTTAGAGTATCATCAAAATAAAAATACAAAATTAAGGGTTACCCATGGAGAACTCATGGACTGCCTGTTCACTAATACAGAATATGTATCTGTGATCCCTGGTCTAGGAAAAATCTTTAGCTGGTATGATGAATGAATGCATGTGAGTTTATTTCTTCATCTTAATCAGAAGTTCATCTTACGCATTAAAAAAAAAAAACATGTAGTACAAGTTTGGTCTTGGTTTTGTTTTTTGGTGAAATGTTCTTCATTTGCTTGAAAGGTAGGCTTTTTCACTCTTCTTCATGCTGCTGTTCTAATGCAAACAGTAGGATCTCAAAACAGAATGTTATAAATATGTAAACAAAAGAAGCACAGCACTAAATTTTTCATAGTTCATCTCTTCCCTCAACTTGGAATGTCTGAGGAACCCACTGGGTGCACTGGCTCATGCCTGTAATCCCAGCTACTGAGGAGGCTGAGGCAGGAAGATCTGTTGAGGCCAGGAGTTCAAAGCTGCAGTGAGCTATGCTCATGCCACTGCACCCCAGCCTGGGTGACAGAGCAAGACTCTGTCTCTCTAAAAAAAAAAAAAAATTTAAATACCCTGATGTGGTGACACGCACATGTAGTGTAAGTCCCAGCTACTTGTGAGGCTGAGGCAGGAGGATCGCTTGAGCCCAGGAGTTTGAGGTTGCAATGAGCTATGATCATGCCACTATACCCTAGCCTGGGTGACAGAGCAAGACCCTGTCTCGGACAACAAAAAAAAAATTTCTAAGGAATCTTTAATTGACCTTGGTACAACACAGCCACGTAACCCCTAATAGGAGGAAGGACATATTTTTCATTCCTCTTTGATGGACATGAACTTAACATACAAATGGACCTACCATTTTTCCAAATTCATGCTCTAAAATCATAAAGACACCCTGTCTTGTCTTCCAGGAAGGCACACAGGATTATTATGAATCTGAGATAATAGGTAAGTACTTTCAACCCTGTATTAGCAATCCCTAGTTCGCATCTTCTATGAGATTTTCACCATTAATATTTTTCAGAGAAATAATGTATTATGTTAGTAGTAAACTATAGTAGAGGCAGGATCCTAAACATACCCTTCCCTTTAATAAGCACAAATAATCTCTCCAACAGGAACTATATGGTCACCCTCATTCAAGGTTTGGGTTGTTTTTTTCCTAGTGGGATGCGGGGGTGTTATGTGCCTCTTTATATTCACTAGTTTTTCTCAGATTTTCCAAGATTTTACGAAGAGTCATTAACACAAAAATATTAAGACCCAGCTTGATCTTCAGAGATACAGAAGCTGATTAGGTATTTTGGCTCTTTTCAGTAGTTTAACCCTAGTTTTCAAGTGATCGATGTTAATACATTTTGAAATCTCTACATTTTGAAATCTCTTAAGAGTAGGCCTTTCCATTTCTGAAGAAACCCAATATATGATTCCTTTTTACATGAGTTAATTCTGATATACCTGAATGCTCAGTAGGCATTAGCACTGATTAGCCGGGCGCGGTGGCTCACGCCTGTAATCCCAGCACTTTGGGAGGCCGAGGCTGGCGGATCACAAGGTCAGGAGATCGAGACCATCCTGGCTAACATGGTGAAACCCCCTCTCTACTAAAAATACAAAAATTAGCCAGGCGTGGCAGCACGTGCCTGTAGTCCCAGCTACTGGGGAGGCTGAGGCAGGAGAATTGCTTGAGTCCAGGAGGTGGAGGTTGCAGTGAGCCAAGATCGTGCCACTGCACTCCAGCCTGGGTGACAGAGCGAGACTCCATCTCAAAAAAAAAAAAAAAAAAGACATTAGCACTGATCATCTCCTACCTTTGTTGGCTTAGTGTAAGTTACAGACAAATTTGAAACTACAGATTTTTCTATCCCTACCTCCTTGCTTCCTTAATTATTTTGCATATCTTTTTAAAAAATCTGTCTGCTAATGGATATGACAGTGGAATCATTTTCTTTAGCATTTCAAGAGGCCTAAAATTCAAACTCCAAAGAATATTCTGTTTCCCAAAAGTAAATTAATAGCAGCACCACCTTTATAGTCAATCCTCCCTCCCTCCCTCCCTTCCTCCCTTCCTTTCTTCCTCCCTTCCTTTCTTCCTCCCTTCCTTTCTTCCTCTTTTTCTTTTCTTCTCTCTCTCTCTTTCTCTCTTTCTGGCTGCTTCCTTTGTACCTTGTTACCTACTCAGGATTTTTCTTCCAATCTTAGCCTCTTGTTTGTGCCACTGAAGGTCCTCCTAGTACATAAGCTAGAGAGGTCACAAATCATCTCACAGATATATTTTATCTGGCCTTCACGTTATTAGTTTTTCCCTTTTTAATTTCAGTTGATTCCCAAATTTTAAAAATTAGATTTTACATAATTTAGGCTTTGGCTTATCTTGAAAAATTATTATCAGACAACATTGGGCCTACATTTCAACATAACAGTTGACTAAAGCTGAACAGTTGCCATCTCTTTGCTCATTCTCCAACTAGCTGTGATCTCCACTTCATCTTTTCTCTTACACCAATCTGTGTGACTCATTATGTTACCTGCCAAACTCCTGTAAACATTTGAATTTGTGACTCAGGCCTATGCTTTTCCTTCCTTCCCACACAGGTTCCCATGGCTTCTGACTGATACTGGGGAACTGGCACATTGAAAAGCTGCCTCCTTGCTAATAGTGTTGGGACCAACTTCCTTGCGATTTCAGTCTCTGGTAGTCTGATCCAGATTATCAAAATCTGGTACTGTAAAGCATCTTCAGAAATTCTTTAGGCCAAGCACGGTGGCTCATACCTGTAATCCCAGCACTTTAGGAGACTGAGGCGGGCAGATCACTTGAGCCCAGAAGTTTGAGACCAGCCTGGGCAACATGGCAAAACCCGGTCTCTACAAAAAATGCCCCCAAAAATTAGCTGGATGTGGTGGCAGTTGCCTGTGGTCCCAGCTACTGGAGGGGCTGAGTCTATTAATACATGATTCAGTTAACTTTGTCTAAACTGTTTGCAACTGCTTTTTGACAGGATTGACCTCGTCTAAACTGTTTGCATCTGCTTTTTGACAAGATTACTTACTCTTACTTGACACTTGACGGTTTCATTACACGATAACATACATTACCAAGGAACAGAAATTTAGAGTTTTCCTCAGGAGGATCATTTGAGCCCAGGAGGTGGACATTGCAGTGAGCCAAGATCGTGCCACTGCACTCAAGCCTGGGTAATATATTGAGCAAGGCACTGTCTCAAAAAAAAAAAAAAATTCCTCTAACTGTAGGATTCAGTATCTCAGTCAGAGGAAGATGCTTTTAGCCTCCCTCTTCTTTCTGCTAAAATACATTTAGTATGAAAACTCCTATACTTTTTACATTTTCTAAAAGGACTAAAGTCTTATTTAATTCCGAGGTCTGTTTCAGTTGTGAACAAAAGCAGTAATTCCCTGAGCTTTAAATAGCAGAACTAAAACAGATGAAGCCTCTAGCAGCCACCAGTGACTGTATTCTGATTTGTACAGAATATAATCTGTTAATACATGATTTAGTTAACTTTGTCTAAACTGTTTGCAACTGCTTTTTGACAGAATTACTTACTCTTAGTTGACTGTTTCATTACCCAATAACATATATTACTTAAACAGCACAGTTCTTTTCAGGGATTATGCTTTAAGAAACAACACAGGTTTGAAGAAAGGAGTGCATCTCAGCACTTGAACATGCTGTAGTTTTATTTTAATAACCTATAGCAGAGAGGTGAAAATGTTGGGTTCAGTGGTACTTTATACCACTCTTCATACCATTTTCTTGGAGTCTATTTTGCTTAATAAGAAAATTGACATCATTTGGCCAGTCTTCCAAAAATTTAGCATGTTTCATGCCTTTTCACCTGTTAAGTCTTATGTACTTACCCCCCTCTGCTTATGCTGGGAGTAAACTTATTATACCCAGCAATCACAACGTAGCTAACCTTGAAAAAAAATCTGCTGAAGTCCAGGCGTGGTTGCTCACGCCTGTATTCCCGGCACTTTGGGAGGCCGAGGTGGATGGCTCACGTGAGGTGAGGAGTTCAAGACCAGCCTGGCCAACATGGTGAAACCCCATCTCTACTAAAAATACAAAAAAAAATTTAGCTGGGCTTGGTGGCACACACCTGTAATCCTAGCTACTCGGAGGCTGAGGCAGGAGGATCGCTTGAACCCAGAAGGCAGAGGTTGCAATGAGCCAATATAGTACTGCTACACTCCAGCCTGGGCGACAGAGTGAGACTCCATCTCAAAAACAACAAAAACAAAAACTGTTGAAAAAATCCCCTTCTGCTTAGGGGAGCTGTCTGCTTTTGTGATTAGGGGTAACCCTCAAACAGACGCTTCAGGACCTAATGTTGCTAGGTAAACCAGGCATTCTTTTGTTATGTATTTCTAACTGTTCTTCATTTTGGCACTCAATCCCAGTTGACTGAAAATGATTGTGCCTTACATTTGTTCTACAGTTTCAACCTTTCTGCCCCTTACACTTAATTTATCACAGTGATGCACTGTGGTAGAGATTCTGGGATTAGACTCTTTGTTCTATTGTAGTCCGAAAAGTTAAAGCAACCTAAGTAATAAGTTCTTCAGTGACAGTACTGTAAAGAGCTCTGAACTGGGTTGTTGTGCCATTTGCTTTGGGCCCAAGCAGCTCTTATGACTTATCCGCCTTCAGATTTTACCTATGGGGCAAATCTTTGTCCCCAGATATGTTCTTGGAGTGCTATGTACATACAGATTGAGCATCCCAAATTCAAAAAATTAAAATCCAAAATGCTCCAAAATCCGAACGTTTTTGAATGCCAACATGACACTCAAAGGAAATGTTTATTGGAGCATTTTGGGTTTTCAGATTTGGGATGCTCAAGCAGAAAATAGACAATGCAAATATTCTAAAATGTAAAAAAGCCCAAGATGTAAAACACTTCCAGTTCTAAGTATTTCACGGGATACTCAACCTATATACTTAAAACTCATTATCTACAAAACCACAAAATTTATGTATACCATTTCATACCCACTAGGATGGCTAAAATAGAAATGATACTCTAACAAAGTATTGGAGAAGATATCAAGAAATTAGAGCCCTCCTGCATTGCTGATGAGATAGTGAAAAGATAGTGGTAAAGTTTCTGACACTTCCTCAAAACGTTAAATACAAAGTTACCATATTACTAGTATATACCCAAAGGAAGTGTAAATATACGTCCACACAAGAACTTGCCTAAAAATGTTTATAGCAGCATTCTTCATAATAGCCAAAAAGGGAAATAACCCACATGTCCATCAACTGGTAAATGGATAAAATGTGGTACATCTGTACAATGGAATATTATTCAGCAATAAAAAGGAAGGACTTACTGGTATATACAACATGCATGAATCTTGAAAATAGTATGCTAAGTGAAAGAAGCTGGTCACAAAAGACCCCATATTGTATTATTTATATAAAAAGTCTAGGATAAACAAATGTATAGAGACAGAAAGCTGATTAGTAGATTCCTGGGCCTAGGCAGAGGGGAGATGGTGAGTAACTGCTTATGGGTATGAGGTTTCTTTTGGGAGTAATGAAAATGTTCTAAAATTAGATAGTGGTGATAGTTGCACAATTCTAAGAATGTACTAAAACCCACTGAATTTGACACTTTAGATGTGTGAATTTGGGCCAGGAGCAATGGCTCATGCCTGTAAACACTTTGGGAGGCCAAGGCAGGAGGATCCCTTGATCCCAGGAGTTTGAGACTATCCTGGACAACATATGGAGATCCTGTCTCTACAAAACATAAAAATAAATCAGCAAGGCATGATGGAGTGCATCTGTAGTCCCTGCTATTTGAGAGGCTGAGGTGGGAAGGATCACTTGAGCCTGGGAGGTCGAGGCTGCAGTGAGCTCTGATTGTGCCACTGCTGTCCAGTGCAGTGACAAAGCAAAACCCTGTCTGCAAAAAAGGGGGGTGGGGTAAATTTTAGGGTATGTGAAGTCTATCTCTAAGTCATTTTTAAAACCTCATTAACCAGCTTAAGTTTTCATGGTGGTAGTGGTGGTGAAAATATGTACTACATATACTATGTACATGTGTGTACGTATATGTTCATATATATGCCTTAAAGCAGGCATACTTGGTGCTGTTAAAGAATATACCATACTTTTAAGGCATTTTGCTGAATTCCTGAAAATAGCACAACAAGCATTACATGGTAATTTTATGACAAATTAATTTGATATCTGACTATTCGGCCTGGCTGGGCACAGTGGCTCACACCTGTAATCCCAGCACTTTGGGAAGCCAAGGCGGGCGGATCACTTGAAGTCAGGAATTTGAGACCAGCCTGGCCAACGTGGCGAAACCCCATCTCTACTAAAAATACAAAAATTAGCCAGGTGTGGTGGCATGTGCCTGTCATTCCAGCTACCTGGGAGGCTGAGACAGGAGAATTGCTGGAACCCGGGAGGCGGAGGCGGAGGCTACAGAGATCACGCCACTGCATTCTGGGCAAAAGAGCGAGACTGCATCTCAAAAAAAAAAAAATTAGCCCGGTGTGGTGGCACGCACCTATGGTCCCAGCTTCTCAGGAGGCTGAGGCAGGAGAATCGCTTGAACTCGGGAGGTTGCAGTGAGCCAAGATTGCGCCACTGCACTCCAGCCTGGGCTACAGAGTGAGGCTCTGTCTCAAGGAAAAAAAAAGAATTTGGACTGGGCACAGTGGCTCACGCCTGTAATCCCAACACAAAAAATTAGCCAGGCATGGTGGTGGGAGCCTGTAATCCCAGCTACTTGGGAGGCTGAAGCATGAGAATCGCTTGAATGTGGGAGGTGGAGGTTGCAGTGAGCTGAGATCACGCCACTGTACTCCAGCCTGGGTGATAGAGGGAGACTCTGTCTCAAAAATAAGAATAAAAAGAATTTGTATTTTTTTCTTTTTCTCTCAATTTTTCACTATCTGCAATTGGCATTAGTATCTAATTTTCTCTCTTACCAAATACTTGGTTTTTTTCTTACTGAATAAAATTAATTTTCATCACTTACTAATAGGCATATGGTAAAAGAAAGAATTTACATCTAATGTTCAGTAACGTGGCTTTTCCTAACCATCTATAATCTTCCTTCACTGGGTAGTTTAATACTGAAACATTCTATATTCTCTCCTGGTCTTTTCTCTCACCCATCACCTGGTGATATCTTCTTGGGTGATCTCATCCATGAACATCAAACACTGAGACATGAATTAGGGTGACCCAGGCAAGCAACAACTACAGCATGATTACTTCAGTTAGGAAGGGGAGAGGTGACAGACATTAATGCTTTGTTGTAGAGGGAGGGGGGAAAAATAACAGTGGGGAGAAGAGGCTGTGATTTTGGTATGCAGGATCGTTGACATAAGAGGAAAAGGAGTGGTTGAGATTTGAAGAAGGCCAGATTATCCTTAGCCAGAAATAGTGGCTGAGATACAACACATCTTTTTTTATTTTGTTTTAAAGACAGGTTCAGCTGGGTGTGGCGGCTCACGCCTGTAATCCCAGCACTTCGGGAGGCAGAGGCAGGTGGATCACCTGAGGTCAGGAGTTCAAGACCAGCCTGGCCAACATGGTGAAACCCTGTCTGTACTAAAAATATAAATAGCTGGGCATGGTGGCATGTGTCTGTAGTCCCAGCTACTTGGGAGGTTGAGGCCCGAGAATCGCTTGAACTCAGGAGGTGGAGGTTGTGGTGAGCCAAAATTCTGCCATTGCACTCCAGCCTGGGTGACAGAGAGAGACTCTGTCTTAAAAAAATGAAATAAAAAATAAAAGGTTCTTGCTCTGTTACCCAGGCTGGAGTGCAGTGGCACAATCATAGCTCACTGTGACCTTGAACTCAAGCAATCCTCCTGCTTCAGCCTCCCATATAGCTGGGATTACAAGCACATAACCACTGCGCCCAGCTAATTAAAAAATTTTTTTTGGGCCGGGCGCAGTGGTTCATGCCTGTAATCCCGGCATTTTGGGAGGCCAAGGTGGGCAGATCACCTGAGGTCAGGAGTTTGAGACCATCCTGACCAACGTGGAGAAACCCTGTCTTTACTAAAAATACAAAAATTAGCCAGGCGTGGTGGCGCATGCTTGTAATCCCAGCTACTGGGGAGGCTGAAGCAGGAGAATCCCTTGAACCTGGGAGGCAGAGGTTGTGGTGAGCCGAGATTGTGCCATTGTACTCCAGCCTGGGCAACAAGAGTGAAACTCCATCTCAAAAAAAAAAAAAAAAAAAAAAAATTTTTTTTATAAGCACTGTCTTGCTGTGTTGCCCAGACTGGTCTTGAACTCCTGTCCTCAAGCAATCCTTCTACCTCAGCCTCCCAAAGTGTTGAGGGTACAGGTGTGAGCCACAACCCAGTTTGATAAATATTTACTGCACATCTTTTTTGTGTCATAGACAACTATATGTACATTGTATAGTTAGTTACAAAGAAAGACTAAGCCTCAGTCCCTGTTGGGAGAGCAGAGTTGCTATCTGGTGAGGGAAGGACGCCATGGATAATCTTTAGACCCTAAAGAGACAAAATCAAGTTTTCTCTTCAGAGCTGAGTAAATGTAGAACATGAGATTTTAGTGGCAATAGGAAATATTCTGCCCTAAATTCTGCCTGTTTTCTGATGCCTGAAATCCCCTTTACATGAGAAAAATGGGTTTTATTTAAATGTAGATAATCAATTTTAAATACTTGAGAAAGTAATCAGAATTAATCTTAGTAGAGTACACTCCATCAAATACAAACTCCTAGTGTCAAATTTTATTTTGATGGTAGAGAGAAGCATAGCACTAAAAGATACAAAAAAGATTTTGTTAAACCCTTGTATTATCTTTTGTTGTTAGAGAACACTGTACAGAAATATGTGTCTTACTCAACTCAATCACAGTTGAGCAGGAACACTGTTGTTCTTGACTATTGACAGAATGATGACTATCTTAAAAGTTCTAACCACTATAGAAAGAGGCCATATTTCTTGGGAGCCATTTTACAGATGATCTGCAAAGCCCAAATGTCATAGTTGCCTTATTTTAATAGACACTGTGAGCAGAATGTTTCTGCTCTTGGAAGTCTACACTTAAAGAGAAGTGGGGGCTGTTGGGGTGTACCTTTTCTGCACATTTATAATCCACATTCAGACTTACCTGATTCTCATTTCTTTGGCTTAATCTTTTCAGCGATAGTAGAGCAATACTTTGTGTCCACAGTAAAACATTTTTCTGCCAGTATAATGCTGTTTAAGTTATGTTTTAAGAACTGGAATGTCATTTCCATTTAGAGTGGTCTTTAACCCAAAGAGCCACAGGTAATGTGGATGGGTACTTCAAGTACTGGATCATTTGTTAGGGTCTTGCCTTTCTACTGGTCTTCTGGAAAGTGTAATGGAAATCCCAGCCACCATGTGATTAAGGATCTGTGGGAAATGTTCCTTCCGTTCTGTACTGTGCCACAAATGTATACTGTTTTGGAAAAACGCTATTGATTTTTCAGGAAAACAGAATCTTCATATCTTTTCATTTCCAGTGGGGTTCAGTCTCCATTTCTTGAATTAAGATATTTCCCAACTAAAAATGTGCTATGTGGCTTAAATTTTTGTTAATACCATTAGTAGTTCAGTAAAATAATCTAATTTATTAGCAGCTCTTCAGAAAGCATATTGTATAATTTTCAGAGATAAGGACATCTCATAGCTTTTGAGTCAGCTTAAATGGATAATTAAATCCATTCAAATTAGAATGTCCCATTTTGGAGTCTGACTTGAATTTTTGTGTATGGTATGGAATTTGCTCAGACTTTGACAAGAGATTGATGACATATCTGCAGTGTTTGGTCTTGTGAGCTCTGTCTCTTCTCTCATAGGCAGGCATGTTTCTCTATTCTCACCTGAAGAAATTATCTAAAGTTGTGTTCCTCTTTAGAATTTAAGAGAAAAGTACAGGTACAATTCACAGAATTTCACATGGGTATTCCGTGACAAATGAGCCAGACGTTGGTAGCCTTTTGGAATAAAATAGGCAATTTTGGAAAACCTGACTCTGATTAGGTCCTTGTGCCTTTATAAAAATTACTTTTTAGGTAGGAAACTGAGAAGTTTCTGGCCAGTATCTTTTGCCATTTGGCCCAATTCTGTCTAGAAATAAGAGGTATCTGGAGTGGTAGCTAGGAGGACCATACTATATAACTTTACTATGTCCCTAATAAAGATATGAGAATACTTTATATCAACCTTTCCTACAAATGGTAGAAAAAAATTATTTGAGGAAAAATGAAGGATCTAATGTTTGAACTGAATTATTCACTGGACATTTACCAGATGCCCTCCATAGACTTAGTAGTGTTTTGTGTACTGCGGGGTTGATTATAAAGATAACCTGTAGTCCCTGCCCCACACAGAGGGAAGGGAGTATTGAACAGTTATGACTTATTAAATGCTTTACATTTATTCTGACATTTAATCTTGTTAATCTGTAGATAGATAGCCCTGTTTTTTAATGAGGGAGCAGGAACTCAGAGAGGTGAAATCACCTAGTAATAAGTGGATTGGCTAGTAATTAACAGATTTGAACCCAAGCTTTCTGACTCCGAAGCTTTACACATACTGCCTTTTTAAAAGACAGGAATAACTGGTCAGAGAACAAAGTATGATAGCTGCTAGGTGAGCAATATGACAAAGCACCACTAGGGACAGTTCAGAAAGAACAGTCCCCTCTTTTGAAGGATCAGTGGAGACTTTGTAAGAATTTAGTCTGACCTTGAGTAGGCAGGAGACACTTGGAGTTAGGCATTCATTCTAGGTAAAGGAAAATATGAACCTTATAACCCATGTCTTGGCTGGGCATAGTGGTGCATGCCTGTAGTCCTGGCTTCTTGGGAGGCTGAGGCTGGGGGCATCACTTGAGCCCAGGAGTTCTGAGCTATAGTGCACTATGCTGATTGGGTGTCTGCACTAAGTTAGGCATCATGTGATGAACTCCCAGGAGCGGGGGACCAACCAAGTTTCCTAAGGAGAAGTGAACCAGTTCAGGTCGGAAACAGAGCAGGTCAGAACTCCCATGCTGATCAGTGTGGGAGTGATCACACATGTGAATAGCCCCAGAACTCCCTCCTGGGCAACAAAGTGAGACCTTGTCTCTTAAAAAAAAGTCGCCAGAATGTCCTTATCTGAGAGAAACCGCAAGTATACATGCTCAGTTTGAGAGGGTTTGCTGAGTCCTGTCTCAAGGTTGGGGTGAGAATTCTGGGGTTCTCAATTCTGCTTTTGAGATTGCAGACTTGACTGGAAAGTTTGTAAATGTGATACTGGGAGCCTTCCTAAGCTTTATAGGGTATTCTTAGGATAGGTTTGCCCAGAGGGAGCCTGCAATTTAGATTCGTTTTATTGCATCATCCCATCTTCTTCCGTATCTACCTCCAACCATATTCCTGTGGTAGGAACTTGAGATAGGATGTCTTCAGCATGATGTGGGCATGGTCCTGTTCCTTCAACTTCAAGGTTGTACAAAGTGGCTGCTGAATGGAAAGCCTAATCTCGACTCACCCTGGGGACTCCATACTTTGATAAAATGATTGTTCTTTTGGACAATGTCATGTAGTTTGAAAAATGCTTCCTAAAAGTAGTGAAATATTTGTAAGAGGGGAGGAAATGGCATGGAGAAATTTTCCAGTCATAGCAGGTGGCTAGAGAGAAGATGTCAGGCCATAATGTATATGGGCACAGTGGCTTATGCCTGTAATCCCATCACTTTGGGGACCTGAGGTTGGGAATTGAAGACTAGCCTGGCCAAGAAGATGAAACCTCATCTTTACTAAAAATATAAAAAATCAGCCGGGTGTGGGGGACAGGCACCTGTAGTCCCAGCTACTCAGGAGGCTAAGGCAAGATAATTGCTTGGACCCGGGAGGCAGAGGTTGCAGTGAGCCAAGATCACACCACTGCACTCCAGCCTGGGTGACAGAGTAAAACTCTGTCTCAAAAAAAAAAAAAAAAGAGAGAGAAAATGGCAGATATGAGAAAAACATTATATTCTATCTAAATCTTGGTTAGAGAGCCTGTTATGTGTTTGGGGAAGAAAAAACTAGGTTTGTGGCCAAAGGTAATCATATAATAGGCCTGATAAGCCTTTTCTTTCTGCCCCATTCCCCTCAGGAGGAAGAAATTAGAATTCATATTTATTTAAACTAGTTGATCCTTCATCTTGAAGTGGTTTTATAAAAATCTTAATTGTGGGCTGGGTGTGGTATCTCATGCCTTTAATCCCAGCACTTTGGAAGGCTGAGGCGGGTAGATCACTTGAGACCGGGAGTTTGAGACCACCCTGGCCAACATGGTGAAACCTCGTCTCTACTAAAAATAAAAATTAGCCAAGCATAGGGGTGCACGCCTGTAATCCCAGCTACTTGGGAGGCTGAGGCATGAGAATCACTTAAACCTGGGAGGCGGAGGCTGCAGTGAGCCAAGATCGTGCCACTGCACTCCAGCCTGGGCAACAGAGTGAGACTCCGTCTCAAAAAAAAAAAAAAAATCTTAATTATGGGCACTAACAGTTTCGCCAGCTGTTCATTACTTGAACTTCCCCCATAATAAGGGCTAATGGAAATAGGACTGCTTTTTATACCATAATGGTCTTTTCCAAAGTTCTGGAACCATTTTTCTGGAAGAAATACAGGTAGTTCCATTTTTCTAGGTGGGATTACTGTGTCAGTCTGTGTGTATGTACACATATATATGTTGTACAGGTGCTTCCCTTCTCCCCAGCCCTTTTAGAGTTGATGGCTTTGTCCCTGATTGTTCAGTATAATAGTTTACAGATTCACTAAGAGAGCTTGTGTAGTAATGCTTGCTTTATTTTTTTTTTCTCTTCCACTCTTGTTTTATTTTTTACTTTTTTTTCTTTGTGATGTGACATTTTCAGCTGATGTATTGAAAGCAAATCCTTCTAATTTGGGAGCCCAGATCACAAGAGTGAGTTTTTCTACTAGTGTCTTTAGCTGTATATCTTTTTTTGTGTGTGTCTTTTTACCCTTCCCCCCTCCCAATTTAAAAAGATTCAAAACACATTTCATAAATATTAGGTAAGAAAATTCCTCTGTCTGTTGAACATCATGCCTTTCCACAAAGCAATGTCCACTTTATACTGGGTCAAATTCCTTTTCCCAATGCTGTTGTAAAAGCATAGGCTAATGTATATGTTTTGTTTTGTTTGTTTCTCGTTATTATCTAATGTCTTGAAAATAATTTTAGTTCTGTCTTCATTGCAGATAGATATGTCTGGGTTCTGTCACCAGTGTGTCATAACACTGTTCTTTTTTGGTTGTAGTTTGTTTTGTTTTATTTTAAGGAAAATTATACAGTAGCTTCTGAAAATAAAAGACCCATTCTGTTATCTGGATTTTAAGTAATAAAATCTTTGACTTATCTCTGCTCTCCCTCCTCATCCCCTGGATATTCCTCTCAGGGCCATGAAGGAATGCAAAGCCTCACATACTACTTTCAGCAGGCTGACCAGATAAAAGTGGTCAGACTGGTGAGCTCTAAACATGCTAGCGCTGGAAGACCTGTCTTGGGTTTATTTAATAGTTACAAGAAACCTCTACTCATGCTGGAAAAAAAACAAAAAAAAAACAAAAAAAAAAAACACCTTTTTATGGTGAAATAAACGTATGCTTTCTATTTGTTCTAATTTAAATAACCACCCCCCCCCCCCCCCCCCCATGTAAGCTGTACATTGCTTTTCAAGATCTTACACCTGGGTAATTTTCTGTACTAGCCTAACCCCTTTCTGTTCTCTTTGGCTTGTGTTATTACAATTTATCTCATGTTCTGTTTGTCTAGTTTTGCATCTGGAGGAGCAGGTGATTAAATAGTCCCTTTTCTTTCCTCCCAGTGTTCTAAAATTTGCTTGTTGCATTTGAGATCATTTTATTTTGCCTAATAAAGCAAATGATATGCTGTCCTAATTAGAAATGCAGATACTGCAAGTGCTATACCCAAAGTAATCAGCCATTGTGTTTTCAATTGCCATAAGAGAATATGATAATGTGTTCTACACTAATACCATGACTGTTGGTTGAGGGTCATGTCCTAAAGGCTTTGCTTTCTGATTCCCAAGTTACTGTAAATCATCCACCCTCTGTATCTTTCTTTCTTTTAACCCAGAGATTAAAAGATCTCAAGCAGAGAGAGTTTGCTCGAAATGTCTCTTCAAGATCCCGCAAGGATGAGAAAAAACAGGAAAAAGCCCTTCGGCGGCTCCATGAGTTGGCAGAGCAAAGAAAACAAGCTGAATGGTGAGGATATTTTTTATCAGAGGGTTGTACAAATAATTATAATCCTTAAAATTTTGAATTATAGATTTCAGATTATAACTAAGATTTAAATTAAGATTTAAGAATTATAAACCTTGTGCCAGGTGCAGTGGCTCACCCCTGTAATCCCAGCATTTTGGGAGACTGAGGCGGGCAGGTCATGAGGTCAGGAGATTGAGACCATCCTGGCTAATACGGTGAAACCCCATCTCTACTAAAAATACAAAAAATTAGCCGGGCATGGTGGCGAGCGCCTGTAGTCCCAGCTACTCTGGAGGCTGAGGCAGGAGAATGGCGTGAACCTGAGAGGCGGGGCTTGCAGTGAGCCGAGATCGCACCACTGTACTCCAGCCTGTGAGACTCTGTCTCAAAAAAAAACAAAAGTGGCTGGGCATGGTGGCTCACACCTGTAATCCCAGCACTTTGGGAGGCCGAGGAGGGCAGATCACCTGAGGTTAGGAGTTCAAGACCAGCCTGACCAACATGGAGAAACCCTGTCTCTACTACAAATACAAAATTAGCCAGGCGTGGTGGCACATGCCTCTAATCCCAGCTACTAGGGAGGCTGAGGCAGGAGAATCGCTTGAACCCGGGAGGTGGAGGTTGCAGTGAGCCGAGATTGCGCCATTGCACTCCAGCCTGGGCAACAAGAGTGAAACTCCATCTCAAAAAAAAAAAAAGAATTATAAACCTCCAGTTTTTATTAATTGACAGATAACAATTGTACATATTCATAGATTACCTAGTAATGTTTCAGTACATATATAGTGATCAGATCAGGGTAATTACCCTATCCATCATGTCAAACATTTATTATTTCTTTGTGGGGGAACATTCAGTATCCTCTTTCTAACTATTTGAAACTATATAGTATTGTTAACTCTAGTCATCCTACAGTGGTATAGAACACTGGAACTTACTCTTCCTAGTTAGCTGTAATTTTGTAACAAATCTCTCCTTCTCCTGCCCTTCCCAGCTTCTAGTATCCTCTGTTCTACTTTTTACTTCTATGAGATCAACTTTTTTTTTTAGCTTCCACATATGAGTGACAACCTGCAGTGTTTGGTTTTCTGTTCCTGGGTTATTTTACTTAACATAATGTCCTCCAGTTCCTTAAAATGTTTAATAGATCCTTCTTTCAAACTAAAAGCATATCTATATAATTGTAGTATAATATACTGATTAAGTATGTGTTTTTTTGAGGCCATATTTTTCTATTTATGTGACTTAATGAAATTATATCTAAACTCTCTATGCCTCAGTTTCCTTATCTGTAAGAGATAAGAACAACTTAACAGTTGTTGTGAGGAGTGATTATTACCTTGGAAAGGCTTGAAGGGATGCCTGGCACATTAAAGATGCTCAATAAATCAATAAATTATGACACTATTACAATTATTCCCATTTTCTAACATTTATATTAAAAAGCACATACTGGGCATAGTGACTCACACCTGTAATCCCAGCACTTTGGGAGGCCAGAGTAAGAGGATCACTTGAACCCAGGAGCTCAAGACCAGCCAGGGCAACATAGGAAGACCCTGTCTCTAAAAAAAAAAAAAAATTCTTAAAAATTAGCCGGGCATGGTGGCACATGCCTGTAGTCCCAGCTACTCAGGAGCCTGAGGTGGAAGAATCACTTGAGCCTGGGAGATCAAGGCTGCAGTGAGCTGTGATCGCACCACTGCACTCCAGCCTGGGTGATAGAGCAAGACCCTGTCTCAAAAAAAAGAATCCCCTTTTTATTCAGTTTGGGGGCGGGGGTTTATTTGTTTGCTGTGGAGTAGGTTTCATAACACAGTGTAAGTATTTTTTGCTCTCCAAATCTGTTGAGTTCTCATTTTCCAGTAGCAATAGTTTAGATAGCAAGAGATTACACATTGGCCAGGCACGGTGGCTCACGCCTATAATCCCAGCACTTTGGGAGGCCGGGGTAGGTGGATCGCCTTAGGTCAGGAGCTTGAGACCAGCCTGACCAACTTGGTGAAACTCCGTCTCTACTAAAAATACAAAAATTAGCCGAGCATGGTGGCGTACACCTGTAATCCCAGTTACTAAGGAGTCTGAGGCAGGAGAATCGCCTGAACCCAGGAGGCGGAGGTTGCAGTGAGCCAAGATTGTACCATTGCACTCCCGCCTGGGCAACAAGAGCAAAACTCTGGCTTGGGAGAAAAAAAAAAAAAAAAGAGATTACACATTGTCTGAATATACTTATCCCTGAGTTGAGGACAGCTATTAGCTAGGGTTTGGATAACAAGGACATCATACAAATAGGTATCTGATTCTGTTTAGTTCTTGATTTGGAATTTAAGGGTATAGTGTACACTGTATAGTGTACAAACTATAAAAATTGCAAGCCAGATGCGCGGTGGCTCACATCTGTAATCCCAGCACTTTGTGACGCAGAGGCAGGAGGATCACTTGAGGCCAGGTGTTAAAGACCAATCTGGTCAACATAGCAAGACTCTGTCGCTGCAAAATTTTTTTTTAATTAGCCAGCATGGGCCGAGCATGGTGGCTCAAGCCTGTAATCCCCACACTTTGGGAGGCCGAGGCGGGTGGATCACGAGGCCAAGAGATCAAGACCATCCTGGCCAACATGGTGAAGCCCATGTCTACTAAAAATACAAAAATTAGCTGGGCATGGTGGTACATGCCTGTAGTCCCAGCTACTTGGGAGGCTGAGGGAGGAGAATCACTTGAACCCTGGAGGTAGAGGTTGCAGTGAGCCGAGATCGCACCACTGTACTCCAACCTGGGCAATAGCGTGACACTGTCTCAAATATAAATAAATAAAATTAGCCAGCATGGTGATGTGCACCTGTAGTCATAACTACTTAGGAGGCTGAGGTGGGAGGATTGAGCCAGGAGTTTGAGACTGCAATGAGCTATGATCATGCCACTTCACTCCAGCCTGGGCAATGCAGTTAGACCCCACCTCAAAAAAAATAAAACTTTCAGGCAAGATCATCAGTTTAAAACTATCAAGGCTCCTTGATGTTCCTTTTGTCAAAGGTGAAAGTGCTCAGGTAATATTATGATCGTAGTACTGAATGCCCAGAAACTGCCACAAAACCAAAGCAAATGCTTGTTACGGTACCCAGGAGATAGGCATGGACTTTTTAGTTTCTATGACAGACATACTGACCACAGACTGCCATAAGTAGCACAGTGGAAGTTTCTGTGTTTAACTCTGAATATGCACATTTTTAAAAAATGAAATTTGAAAGCATGGGGAAATTTTTATTTTTATTTTTTTTAGAGGTGGGGTCTCACTGTGTTGCCCAGACTGGTCTTGATCTCCTGGCCTCAAGCAATCCTCCCTCCTCAGCCTCCTGAATCACTGAGATTACAGAAGTGAGCCACCCTTGCCCAGCAAGAGTTTTTCTTTAGTTGAATGAAATAAAACCTATGTGAATACATGTACAGCCATACATTAGATAACATACTGATGGACAAAATTATAAAATAAGAAATGAGATCAGAAACATAGTAATGATGGGCTATTTCAGTCGCGACATAAGTCTTACTTTTTTTTTTTTTTGGTTTTTTTTTTTTTTTTTTTTGAGACAGAGTCTTGCTGTGTCGCCCAGGCTGGAGTGCAGTGGTGCTGCGATCTCAGCTCACTGCAACCTCTGCCTCCCAGGTTCAAGCACTTTTGCTGCCTCAGCCTCCTGAGTAGCTGGGATTACAGATGCCCACCACCAAGGCCGGCTAGTTTTTGTATTTTTAGTAGAGACCAGGTTTCACCATGTTGGTCAGGCTGGTCTTGAACTCCTGACCTCGTGATCTGCTCGCCTCCACCTCCCAAAGTGCTGGGATTACAGGCGTGAGCCACCGCGCCCGGCCTGTACTTTATTTATTTTTATTTATTTTTTTTTTTTTAATTTTTTTGAGAGGGAGTCTCGCTCTGTCACCCAGACTGGAGTGCAGTGGTGTGATCTCGGCTCACTGCAACCTCCATCTCCCAGGTTAGAGCGATTCTCCTGCCTCAGCCTCCCAAGTAGCTGGGATTACAGGTGTGTGCCACCATGCCTGGCTAATTTTCGTATTTTTAGTAGAGACAGGGTTTCACCGTGTTGTCCAGGCTGTTTATGAACTTCTGACCTCAAGCAGTCTGTCCACCTTGGCCTCTCAAAGTGCTGGGATTACAGGCATGAGCCACCACACCCAGCTTTTTGTACTTTAGACAGCTTAAGGAAAAATTATGTAATAACTGGCTGGCCCTGGGAATTTGGTAGGTTAACGGAATGAGTCTTTGCCTAACCTCCTCTGAGAAGGTTGCATTTGTTAGTATAGGGCTAGGGAATATGACCACCACTCACTGTCTTTGAGACCTACCTATAATGAATGATAGGATATAAGAGATTAGTATTTTATAAGGTTTATGAAATGTACTCCTAAACCTGCTTTTTGTTTTTTATTTTTCTAAATCATCATGTAGTGCACCTGGAAGTGGTCCCATGTTCAAACCAACCACAGTGGCTGTAGATGAAGAAGGTGGAGAAGATGATAAAGATGAATCAGCTACAAATAGTGGCACAGGTGCCACTGCTTCTTGTGGCCTGGGATCTGAATTCTCCATAGATAAAGGAGGCCCTTTCACTGCAGTACAAATCACTAATACCACTGGACTGGCCCAGGCTCCTGGGTTAGCCTCCCAAGGCATCAGCTTTGGCATTAAGAATAATCTGGGGACCCCATTGCAAAAATTGGGAGTGTCATTTTCTTTTGCCAAGAAGGCTCCTGTCAAACTCGAATCAATAGCATCAGTTTTCAAGGACCACGCAGAGGAAGGGACCTCTGAAGATGGAACAAAACCCGATGAGAAGGGTTCTGACCAAGGACTGCAGAAGATAGGAGACTCTGATGGGAGCAGTAATCTTGATGGTAAAAAAGAGGATGAAGACTCTCCGGATGGAGGGTCCCTTGCCTCAACATTATCCAAATTAAAAAGGATGAAACGAGAAGAAGGAGCTGGGGCTACAGAGCCCGAGTATTACCACTACATCCCCCCAGCACACTGCAAAGTAAAACCTAATTTTCCCTTCCTACTTTTTATGAGAGCCAGTGAACAAATGGAAGGTGATAATACTACACACCCAAAGAATGCCCCAGAGAGTAAAAAAGGCAGTTCTCCCAAGCCTAAAAGCTGCATCAAGGCGGCAGCAAGCCAAGGAGCAGAAAAGACAGTTAGTGAAGTTTCTGAGCAGCCGAAGGAAACCAGCATGACCGAGCCCTCAGAACCAGGAAGCAAAGCTGAGGCAAAGAAGGCCTTAGGAGGGGATGTAAGTGATCAGAGTTTAGAGAGTCATAGTCAGAAGGTTTCAGAGACCCAAATGTGTGAGTCCAACTCTTCTAAAGAAACCTCTGTGGCCACCCCAGCAGGGAAAGAAAGCCAAGAAGGACCCAAACATCCTACTGGTCCCTTCTTCCCAGTTTTGAGCAAAGATGAAAGCACTGCCCTCCAGTGGCCGTCAGAACTATTAATTTTCACCAAGGCAGAACCCTCCATTTCATATAGTTGTAACCCTTTATATTTTGACTTTAAACTTTCAAGGAACAAAGATGCCAGAACTAAAGGAACAGAAAAACCAAAGGATATAGGAAGCTCCTCAAAGGACCATCTCCAAGGCCTAGATCCTGGTGAGCCAAATAAAAAGAAGGAAGTGGGTGGAGAGAAAATAGTACGTTCCTCAGGAGGCAGAATGGATGCACCTGCTTCAGGGTCTGCCTGTAGCAGCCTGAACAAGCAGGAGCCTGGGGGTAGCCATGGGTCTGAAACAGAAGACACAGGGAGAAGCCTTCCCAGCAAGAAAGAACGATCTGGGAAGTCCCACCGGCACAAAAAGAAAAAGAAGCACAAAAAATCCAACAAACACAAACGTAAACACAAGGCTGACACAGAAGAGAAAAGCTCTAAGGCAGAGTCGGGGGAGAAATCTAAGAAGCGCAAGAAACGAAAACGAAAGAAGAATAAGTCATCAGCTCCAGCAGATTCTGAACGAGGACCCAAACCAGAACCCCCTGGGAGTGGCAGTCCTGCACCGCCAAGAAGGCGGCGGCGAGCTCAAGATGACTCCCAGCGGAGATCCCTCCCAGCTGAAGAGGGGAGCAGTGGCAAAAAGGATGAAGGTGGGGGTGGTAGCAGCTCCCAAGACCATGGTGGGAGGAAACACAAAGGTGAACTTCCACCTTCATCCTGCCAGCGAAGAGCAGGCACCAAACGGAGCAGCCGGTCTAGCCATCGGAGCCAACCCAGTAGTGGAGATGAGGATAGTGATGATGCTTCCTCACACCGGCTGCACCAGAAGTCTCCATCCCAGTACAGTGAGGAAGAAGAAGAGGAAGATTCAGGCAGTGAGCATTCCCGCAGCCACTCAAGGTCTGGCCGGCGCCATTCCTCACATCGTTCCTCCCGCCGTTCTTATTCAAGTAGCTCAGATGCCTCTTCAGACCAGAGCTGCTATAGTAGACAGCGCAGTTACTCTGATGACAGCTACAGTGACTACAGTGACAGATCACGAAGGCACTCCAAGCGCTCCCATGACTCAGATGACTCAGACTATGCCAGCTCCAAACACCGATCAAAACGGCACAAATATTCATCTTCTGATGATGACTATAGCCTCAGTTGCAGCCAGTCCCGAAGCCGATCTCGGAGTCATACCAGAGAGCGCTCAAGATCCCGGGGCCGCAGCCGCAGCAGCAGTTGTAGTCGTAGTCGAAGCAAGCGGAGAAGCCGTAGCACCACAGCCCACAGCTGGCAGCGGAGCCGGAGCTATAGCCGGGACCGCAGCCGCAGCACCAGGAGCCCTTCCCAGAGATCAGGCTCCAGGAAGGGATCATGGGGTCACGAGAGCCCTGAGGAGAGGCATTCTGGGCGTCGGGACTTCATTCGTTCTAAGATCTACCGCTCCCAGTCCCCCCACTATTTCCGATCAGGCCGGGGAGAAGGTCCTGGGAAGAAAGATGATGGCAGAGGAGATGACAGTAAAACAACAGGTCCACCTTCCCAGAACAGCAACATTGGCACGGGAAGAGGGTCAGAAAGTGACTGCAGTCCTGAAGACAAGAACTCTGTCACTGCCAAACTGCTACTGGAGAAGATCCAGTCAAGGAAAGTGGAGAGGAAACCTAGTGTGAGTGAGGAGGTGCAGGCCACCCCTAATAAAGCTGGGCCCAAGCTCAAGGACCCCCCACAAGGTTACTTTGGGCCCAAGCTCCCCCCATCTCTTGGCAATAAGCCTGTCCTTCCACTGATAGGGAAGCTCCCAGCTACCCGAAAGCCCAATAAGAAGTGTGAAGAGTCTGGCTTGGAAAGGGGGGAAGAGCAAGAACAGTCAGAGACAGAAGAGGGGCCCCCAGGGAGTAGTGATGCCCTATTTGGGCATCAGTTCCCTTCAGAGGAAACAACTGGCCCCTTATTAGACCCACCCCCAGAAGAGTCAAAGTCTGAAGAAGTTACTGCTGATCACCCTGTGGCTCCACTAGGCACCCCAGCACACTCTGACTGCTACCCTGGGGACCCAACCATCTCCCATAACTACCTCCCCGACCCCAGTGATGGGGACACCCTGGAGTCCCTGGATAGCAGCAGTCAGCCAGGCCCTGTGGAGTCCAGCTTGCTGCCTATAGCACCAGACCTTGAGCATTTCCCCAGTTATGCGCCTCCCAGTGGGGATCCTAGTATTGAGTCAACAGATGGGGCTGAGGATGCTTCACTGGCCCCCCTGGAAAGCCAGCCCATCACCTTCACCCCTGAGGAGATGGAGAAGTACAGCAAGCTCCAGCAGGCTGCTCAGCAACACATCCAGCAGCAGCTTCTGGCCAAGCAAGTAAAGGCCTTTCCAGCCTCAGCTGCCCTGGCCCCAGCCACACCAACCCTGCAACCCATCCACATTCAGCAGCCAGCTACAGCCTCTGCCACCTCCATCACAACTGTTCAGCATGCCATCCTACAACATCATGCTGCCGCAGCTGCTGCCGCCATCGGCATTCACCCTCATCCCCATCCCCAACCACTTGCCCAGGTGCATCATATTCCCCAGCCCCATCTGACCCCCATTTCTTTGTCCCACCTCACTCACTCAATCATCCCTGGCCACCCTGCCACCTTTCTCGCTAGCCATCCCATCCACATCATTCCCGCCTCAGCCATCCATCCTGGGCCCTTCACCTTTCACCCTGTCCCACATGCTGCCCTCTACCCCACCCTACTTGCTCCACGGCCTGCTGCAGCAGCTGCCACTGCACTCCACCTTCACCCACTACTTCACCCCATCTTCTCAGGTCAGGACCTGCAACATCCCCCTAGCCATGGCACATGAGTTGGGGAATAGGATCCTAGGTAGGGCCAGGGGAGGAGACCCATAAATGTTCTCTTGGGGGTGTTGAGCCATTAATACCAGCGAGTAGAAGCTGGGATGGGCAGTGTCTGACAGCCAAAGAATTGAGTTTTGGCTTGCAGGGGGTGGGTTTAGATTTGAAGTTTGCTTTCAGTTTACTATCAGGGATTTCTTTTTCCTGTCCTCCTCTCAATTTGTCCCTCCCTCTTCTGTGATTCTAAGCTAGGAAACACCAGTAAGTGCTACCCACCCCTCTGCAGCAACATCTCCAAACTGTCAAGTTTAGATAATCCCCTCCTCCCTCTGCTTTTTTCCTCTGCTCTCCCCTTCTATAAATTTTAAAACATTTTCCTCCCCTCTGGCCAGTGGGTTATCACCAGAGCACTTGCTGTGGGTCCATCTGGTCTTGCCTTCTCAGTGCCACAGGGAAGGCCAAGCTGTTCTGGTGGTGGAAGTGCCACCACTTTGGGGTAGTATCTTTGACCATCCTTGGTGACGTTATGTTATCCCAACTGAGGTGGAAAGAGTCTCACCTGGAACCTGATATAACTCAGGCTGCAATTCCATCCAGTTCACACATCAACGGAGCCACACATTTGGCACTGTTATCTTGGTATCCCTCATCCCAGAAGAGGCATCTCCATATCCCAGAAAAGAAGATCCTATCATGAATAAAAGCTGTGTGGAACATAGAGTTGCCCGTGTGCTTTCCCAGAGAGGAGCTCATGTGTCTGAAGTGAAGAGTATATTTTCTTCTGTTGTGTTGATGTTTCCTTCTTAATTTATAGGATTTTTTAATGTAAAAAATTGCACTGAACTCTGTAAACGTAAATGCTGCTTTTTGTAGCTCATATAAAAAAGGTTCCATATTTGTAGTATACTGCAATAATATTTTTTACATCCAGCTCTTTAAGTGATCCTCGTTCTGGTGGCTTTGTGTAAATATGTTTGCCCTAGTTGAATTAAGAAACTTTAAAGGTTATACAATGAAAACAAAAAATAAAATACTTGTTTTCTGCTAGATGCAAAACTGACTAAGCATGTATATTTTACCAAGCTTATGTATTTTTTGAAGTTATGAACTATAAAATGTTAAAACATTTTTTGCTGGGACAAAATGTTAAGTAATTTGCAGTATGTAGTGCCCCCAGTATTGAGATTTTTCAGCTAATGGGCAGCAGTCAGCTGGGGGCTTCTGAGGGATGCTCATCTTTAATAGTCTCCCTCATGTACTTTTGCTGTACACAGAGAAACAGGTGGACCCCACAGAGGAGAAGGAGGGGACTCAACAGCTTTATTGTCTGGAAGCAGTGAGATTTGGTGATTGTCTGGGGGGATTCCTGGGTGTCCCTGGGTACCTTGTTCCAGGCAGTCAGTCCATTTGCCTTCCTAGTACTTAGCCCCCTCTGACAATTTTTTTTTTTTTTTAATGTGCCTTTTGGGTTGGTAGAAACTGAAGTAGAAGTAGGCTGGAGGACGAGTTGGGACAGTCTTCTTCCTTTTGTTGGGAGGTGAGCACGTTTACAGATACTTCAAATTCTTTTGCTTCATAGTTTCCATGCCCTCTGCCCAGCTCAGTTTAGACAGTAAGCGTTCCTTGTTTCTTTTCTCCCATGACACTGACAAGAGGAATTACCACCTCAGCCTCTTTTGCCCCTCTTCTTGCCTTTCACCCAGGCTCTCAGCCCTAATTAACACACTGACCCAAAGGTGCTTGTATTGCAGGTCCCATCTCCTTTGATGAGGTTAACAGTTCCCACTTTGGCATTTTCCTAACTATTCCTGTGGCTAGAATTGGTTGGTTGGTCACTTGAGAAGAAAAACCATACTTACCTGGGCCAAGGCTCTGTGTTCCTGCCTTCTCAAATTCCCAAAAGAGAAAAGTTTTAAGTTTATGAAAAGAAAGTGGCAGGCAAACACAACTCTTGACTGACTTCCCACCCTCCTACCTGTTCAGTACTCCTCATCTGATTCAGAAGCATCACTTCTTGGATAACTAGCACTGGATAAACGAAATCATCTGTGTAAGTGAAGGGACTCATTTTTCTTTGCTTTCAGCCCATGTAAATAAATAATACAGTATTAACATTTTCGTGCTGCTTCCCATTAGCTTGTAGATTGAGCCATACTCTGGCTGCCTCTGCCTTCCTAGGGGCATTTTCTTTAACTTCCAGAATAGTGATTTTAAAACTAAAAAATAAAAATAAACCTTACTTACAAGCATAACAGATTGTATTTAACTTTATCACATATGATAGAGATATATATGCTGTAAAATGAGGGAAAGGAACTTTCTAATAAACCAATGATTTGTGGAAACTTAGCAGAGTCTGTCGTAATTGTTGCCCCATCCACTCAAAGTTAGGTAGGGTTGGAGGTGTGGGTTATAAATAACATCTTGTTTGACATGACCAAGGAATAGAGTCCTGTGAACCAGTTTGAGATGTTTGCAGTTGTGCTTCTGAAAGCTCGGGCTACTCAGAGAGGAAAGATGATGGTGTGGGAGGTGGTAATAGTAGTTAATTTCTCTCAGTTGTAGGTAGATGTATTGGAATGTACACCTTTCCACTTCCTCTTTCCCACAAGAGGAAAGATTTCCTTCCATTTTAGATATATAATCTGTGTGTAGTAGAATATATGGTGTATATATAGAGGCTTACTAAATGGGTGTGGAATTTCTGGCTTTGAATTTTAGGATTTTGGACTACTTTAAGGGCACTGAGATGACAAGAATCATCTGCCAGACTTTTGTCCTCCAGGTGGAGTTCTGTATGCCAGTCTTCAGTTACTCTCCTCAGCCCTTTAATACCACTACAATGTTTGACCACCTCTACTTGGTATAAGGAAATATGGCCTGATTGTTACGGAGAAGATAAAAACCCCACTCTTCCATATCAAAAAATCACAAAAGAGGCAGGGAAAATTTAGCATGGAAAGCTACCATAGAGTTGTAGTGATAAATTAGCTTTCCCTCCCAACCTCAGCCTTTCAAGAAAGAAAGGCTTTGTTTCCTACTGTCTTTTGATACATTTCTTTCCTACTTTGTTTGATATATCTGTGTTCTCCCTTTGGTTAAAGAGGAGCTGTTCAACTTGAACCTGGGGTTGAGTACTCAGATCTGCCTATATTCCTAAAATAGCAAAGATCCTTACCTAGAAAGACATGACGTTAGACCTACAAAAATTACCCAGGCGTAGTGGCACATGCCTGTAATCCCAGTTACTTGAGAGGCTGAGGCAGGAGAATCGCTTGAACCGGGAGGTTGCAGTGAGCCAAGATCACACCACTGCACTCTAGCCTGGGCAACAGAGTGAGACCCTGTCTCTCACACACACACACACACACACACACACACACACACGTTAGAAAATGAAAAATGAGGCCAGGTGTGGTGGCTCATATCTAATCCCAGCACTTTCGAAGGCCAAGGCAGGTGGATCACTTGAGGTCAGGAGTTTGAGATCAGCCTGGCCAACATGGTGAAACCCCATCTCTACTAAAAATTTAAAATAAAAATAAAAAATTGGCCAGGCATGGTGGTGCATGCCTGTAATTGCAGCTACTCAAGAGGCTGAGGTAGGAGAATCGCTTGAACGTGGGAAGTGGAGGTTGCAGTGAGTCGAGATCATGCCACTGCACTCCAGCCTGAGTGACAGAGTGAGACTCTGTCTCAGAAAAAAAAAAAAGGCGGGGCACGGTGGCTCAAGCCTGTAATCCCAGCCCTGAGGCCAAGGTAGGCGAATCACGAGGTCAGGAGATCAAGACCAGCCTGACTAACATGGTGAAACCCCGTCTTTACTAAAAATACAAAAATTAGCCGGGCATGGTGGCGCGCACCTGTAATCCCAGCTACTCTGGAAGCTGAGACAGGAGAATCACTTGAACCCAGGAGGCAGAGGTTCCAGTGAGCCAAGATCACGCCACTGCATTCCAGCCTGGGTGACAGAGTGAGACGCCGTCTCAAAAACAAAAGTGACTTTCTGAGAGCAGGGGAGGTGACAAGTCAGAGGCAGACTGGACTGTATAGAGTGTTATGTGAAGGTATGTGCAGTTAATTGCCTTGTTCTGATAAGGCCTCAGCCACCTTGGCCTGAAACATGAAAGTACTCCCTCTTCAAACCCTTGATGACTAATTCAAGCCTTGTCAGCCATTTCCATTCTTATTTGCCAAAGACAGCTTCACTCACTTCTACCAACTCATATCTCAATTATTGCAGCATTTTCCTGGGTGGCCTTCCTGACTAGGACCTAATTCCCTGTTCTGTGTAAGCTTACTGGCTTTTCAGAATCTGAATGCAACTCATTTTGTATTCATTGCTTCCCAGTAAAATTGTAATCTCTGAGAGAACAGGGAGTGATTCTTTTATCCCCCACCCTGCAGCCCCCAGCGTATCTCACACTGAATACATAGTAAACATTTTGATTATATGTTCAAGAATATGAGCAAAGTGGCCAGGCGCAGTGTCTCGTGCCTATAATCTCAGTACTTTGGGAGGCCAAGGCGGGAGGATCTCTTGAGCTCAGAAATTCGAGGCCAACCTGGGTAACATAGCAAGACCCCATCTCTACAAAACAATTTAAAAGTTAGCTGGGCATGGTGGCACAAGCCTGTGGTCCCAGCTATTCATGAAGCTGATGTGGGAGGATTGCTTGAGCCCAGGGGTCAAGTCTGTAGTGAGCCGTGATCAGGTCACTGCACTACAGCCTGGGTGACAGAGCAAGACCCTGTCTCAAAAATATAAAGAATATGAGCCAAGTAAAATACCATTAACTGAGGATTGTGCATCAGAATTGAGCCAAAAAAAGTACAAAAATTTGTTTTTTGGTTTTTGGTTTTTGGTTTTTTGGTTTTTTTGAGATGGAATTTTGCTCTTGTTGCCCAGGCTGGAGTGTGATGGCACGATCTTGGCTGACCGCAACTTCCATCTCCCAGGTTCAAGCAATTCTCCTTCCTCAGCCTCCCAAGCAGCTGAGATTGTAGGTGTGCACCACCACACCCGGCTAATTTTTGTATTTTTAGTAGAGACAGGGTTTCGCCATGTTGGCCAGGCTGGTCTCAAACTCCTGGCCTTGATCAAGCAATCCGCCCACCTTGGCCTCCCAAAGTGTTGGGATTACAGGTGTGAGCCACCATGCCCAGCCAAAAAAAAAATTGTTTTTAAGGCATAGTCTTACTCTTGCCCAGGCTGGAGTGGAGTAGCAAAATCATAGTGCACTGTAACCTAAAACTCCTGGGCTCAAGTGATTCTCCTGCCTCAGCCTCCTCAGTAGCTGGAACTACAGGTGTGCACTACCATGCCTGGCTAATTTTAATTTTTTTGTAGAGACAGGGTCTCACTGTGTTGCCCAGTCTGGTCCCAAACACCTGGCTTCAAGCAGTCCTCATCTTGGCCTCCCAAAGTGCTGGGGTTTACAGGCATGAGCCACCACACCTGGCCTAAAAAATCTTTATAATTTTCTTTTTCTTTTCTTCCTTTTCTTTTCTTTCTTTTTCTTTCTTTCTTTTTTTTTTTTTTTTTGATGGAGTCTCACTCTGTCGCCCAGGCTGGAGCGCAGTGTCATGATCTTAGCTCACTGCCACCTCCGCCTCACAGATTCAAGCAATTCTTTTGCCTCAGCCTCCCAAGTAGCTGGGATTACAGACACGCACCACCACGCCCAGCTAATTTTTGTATTTTTAGTAGAGACAGGGTTTCACTAGGTTGGCCAGGCTGGTCTCGAACTCCTGATCTTGTGGTCCACTCACCTCGGCCTCCCAAAGTGTTGGGATTACAGGCATGAACCACCACGCCCAGCTAAAATCTTTATGATTTTCCATCCCCCATGGATTAAAGTTCAGATTCCTTAATATGGCATTCAAGGACCTCCAGTGATTTGAATCCCCAAGCTTTCCTTTACCCCCTTGCGCCTCAGTCCAACCCTTTAAGCATTCTGCTATGCTGAGTCAACTACTTGTCCTTCCCCACCTCTGTGTTCCTTTGCTGCTGTCATGTATTCTCTATGCCTAAAAACCTTTTCATTCTCTGACAAAAGGCAACTTGAACATGAGTTCAAGTGCGACCCATGTTTGAATCTTAGTTTTGCCGTCCATTGGCTGTGTAAACGTGGGCAATTTACCTAAAACTCTTTTTTTTTTTTTTTTTTTTTTGAGACGGAGTCTTGCTCTGTCGCCCAGGCTGGAGTGCAGTGGCGCGATCTCGGCTCACTGCAAGCTCCGCCTCCCGGGTTCACGCCATTCTCCTGCCTCAGCCTCTCCGAGTAGCTGGGACTACAGGCGCCCGCCACCACGCCCGGCTAATTTTTTGTATTTTTAATAGAGACGGGGTTTCACCGTGGTCTCGATCTCCTGACCTCGTGATCCGCCCGCCTCGGCCTCCCAAAGTGCTGGGATTACAAGCGTGAGCCACCGCGCCCGGCCTTTACCTAAAACTCTTGTGCCACAGTTTTGTGTTTATAAAATGGGCATAATAGTACTTATTTCCTAGGGTTGTTATGAGTAACAATGATACATGACTTTGATAATCTGTGTATTTTTCAAGGCATGCTTTACTGTCTCTCTGCTGCAGTTATGTGTGTTCATGTCTTAACTCTTTCTGGGCTGTTTGTTAAGGCTCCTTGATGGCTATCTTTGGAGTTTTAAAAATATTTTATTTTTTATAATTTTAAAATAGAGACAAGGTCTCACTGTATCGCCTAGGCTGGTCTCAAATACCTGAGCTCAAGCCATCCTCCTGCCTCAGCCTCCCAAAGTGCTGGGATTACAGGCATGAGCCACTGTACCTGGCCTAATGGTTATCTTTGTATCCTTTATCAACACAGTGCCTTGAACAGAGTAAATGCTTTTTTTTTTTTTTTTTAGACAGAGTCTCGCTCTGTCACGCCCAGGCTGGAGTGCAGTGGCGCGATCTCGGCTCACTGCAAGCTCCGGCTCCTGGGTTCACGCCATTCTCCTGCCTCAGCCTCCCGAGTAGCTGGGACTACAGGCGCCCGCCACCACGCCTGGCTAATTTTTTGTATTTTTAGTAGAGACAGGGTTTCACCGTGTTAGCCAGGATGGTCTCGATCTCCTGACCTCGTGATCCGCCCGCCTCGGCCTCCCAAAGTGCTGGGATTACAGGCTTGAGCCACCGCGCCCGGCCAGAGTAAATGCTTATTGAAAACTTGAGTGAAATGTAAGTTAATATTTGGCCTCACAGAATACACCAGTAATACAGCAATCACTCACCTGAGGACAGTGGGAGGATGGAAGGTAAGTAGAGGACTGGGTTAAGTATTCGTTCAAGCAAATACATTAATTACATGCCTCCCATGTACTTGACACTGGGAACTCAGCAATGAAGAAGGCCCAGACCAAAGTTCAGGCTTTTAGCTTCCTGTCCTATAAAGGATAAGATTCTTAGCTCTATGCTGAGGTAGTAAATTATGAGGGGACTTCAAAATGGCACAGGGTGGCTGAGCAGGATACGGCAATGGTTAAGTTTGGTCAGAAAATAGAAATCAAAAGGAAAATGTGGCTATGGTTACCCCTAGCAGACCTCTTAAATCTCCTTCCTGAGAACCTGCTTTTTTGGGAAGGCATGAGTGCCAGTAAGACTCAGCACTCCTCCTCTTCCACTTCCCGAGAGAAAATGACTTTGCCTTTCTGCTCAAAACTCATCCCTTCACTTTGTCACCCTATGTTTGCATCTTCCATCCTTAGTGTGTGTTTCCATCCAGTCTTTCAGCAATACACGTACTACACATTGGACTCTTGGGTAGTCTCTAGGGCTGTAGCAAGGAGCCTTGCTCCCAAGGGACTCATTTACACAATCCTGTGAACGGACCAAGAGTAAACAGTGTGCCCAATGCTGTGCCTATGTGTGTTAGCCCACGCGGCCAGCCTGAGGAGTCAGGGAAGGCTCCCCTAGGCAAAGACCTCCACCAGAATGAAGTCTTAATGGTTAAAGAGCTCCATCACCCAAAAAGGATTGAGGGCCTACCTTCAACTGAACAGCTAATGCATAATCTCAGAAACTGTGAGTCAAAATTCCCTGGAATAACTCCACTTTATCCCCAATCTCCTTGCCACCTAGACCAAGGTCCATTCACCACCCTGTCCCCAGCACTGACTGCACTGCTGTGGCCACACTAAAGCTTGGCTCAAGACGGAGGAGGAGTGAGGAAGCTGCTGCGCCAATATGGCTGCTTGAGGCCGCCCAAGGTCGTAGAAGGAGGAAGTGGGTAAATGCCGTATCCAAAAAGATACAGCAGCCTCGGGTTTTATCAGGGGGCAGCAGCTTCCTTCTCCTTCCCCGACCTCTGGCCAAGTCACAAAGCACCACAGCTATACAGCCAGATGGGGGAAGGGAGGAGATTAGAACTGTAGGCTAGAGTAGACAGGTATGGACCAGTTCACAATCATGCTATCCCAAGCAGAAAGTGATGGTGGCTTGGACTAGCACAGTGGTAGTAGAGATGGGGTAAAGATTCAAGAGACATCATTGATAGGCAGAACCAATAGGACATGGTAATAAACTGTTCTCAGGAAAGGGGAGGAGTCATGGCTTTCAGCCATGAGCATCCACCCTCGGGGTGGCCTCACCCACTTCCTGGTAATTCTAGCCACCATGAGTCCAGGGGCTATAGCCCTTTGCTCTGCCCCATTGCTCAGCAAGTTACTTGGGGTTCCAGTTTGATAAGAAAAGACTTCCTGTGGAGGAATCTGAAGGCAAGGAGGAGGAGCTGACCCATTCCTGCCTGGGAGGTTGTGGAAGAAGGAAGATGGCCAGAGCTTTGTGTCCACTGCAAGCTCTCTGGCTTCTGGAGTGGGTGCTGCGGCTCTTGGGACCTTGTGCTGCCCCTCCAGCCTGCGCCTTGAACCTGGACCCAGTGCAGCTCACCTTCTATGCAGGCCCCAATGGCAGCCACTTTGGATTTTCACTGGACTTCCACAAGGACAGCCATGGGAGGTGAGCCGTAAGGGAAGTTTGGGTATTGGGAGAGAGCAGGACCCCTCCCCATCACTGCTTCTGGGGGCTTCGAGTTTCCCATTTGTGACAGCAGTTGAGCAAGGTGAATTGTTGGGCTTATTCAGGTTGATTTCTTGTCAAGAATGTTGGGGTCCGGGGGACTGGCCCAGGTGAAGGTATAAGGGCAGGGCACAGGTGGGGTGATGGGCACTGAAACTACAGCAAGAACAAAGGGAAGACAAGAGTTGATGCTTTATTTTTTCCCCAAGGGTCAGTTGTATGAACCACTCCACCCTCAACACCTTGAAATGCAGAGAGGATGCCGGGCGCGGTGGCTCACGCCTGTAATCCCAGCACTTTGGGAGGCCGAGGCGGGCGGATCACCTGAGGTCGAGAATTCGAGACCAGCCTGACCAACATGGAGAAACCCCGTCTCTACTAAAAATACAAAAAAAAAAAAAAAAAAGGGCCAGGCACAGTGGCTCACGCCTGTAATCCCAGCACTTTGGGAGGCAGAGGTGGGCAGATCACAAGGTCAGGAGTTCGAGACCAGCCTGGCCAACATGGTGAAACCCTGTCTCTATTAAAAATACAAAAATTAGGGCCGGGCGCGGTGGCTCACGCTTTAATCCCAGCATTTTGGGAGGCCGAGGCGGGTGGATCACGAGGTCAGGAGATCGAGACCATGGTGAAACCCCGTCTCTACTAAAAATACAAAAAATTAGCCGGGCGTGGTGGAGGGCACCTGTAGTCCCAGCTACTCGGAGAGGCTGAGGCAGGAGAATGGCGTGAACCCGGGAGGCGGAGCTTGCAGTGAGCCGAGATTGCACGACTGCACTCCAGCCTGGGCGACAGAGCCAGACTCCGTCTCAAAAAAAAAAAATTAATTAATTAATTAATTAAAAATAAAATAAAAATAAAATACAAAAATTAGCTGAGCATGGTGGCACACTCCTGTAGTCCCAGCTACTTGGGAGGCTGAGGTAGGAGAATCACTTGAACCCGGGAGGTGGAGGTTGCAGTGAGCTGAGATCATGCCACTGCACTCCAGCCTGGGTGACAGAGTGAGACTCCATCTCAAAAAAAAAAAAAAAAATTAGCCAGGCGTGGTGCCGCATGCCTATAATCCCAGCTACTCGGGAGGCTGATGCAGGAGAATCGTTTGAACCTGAGAGGCAGAGGTTGTGGTGAGCTGAGATCACGCCATTGCACTCCAGCCTGGGCAACAAGAGCAAAACTCTGTCTCAAAAAAAAAAAAAAAATGTGGAGAGAAGCACATGTCCTAAATTGGTTTGCAGAACTAAAGTTGTCTACCCTCCCCCACCTTGCATTTCTATTCCATTTCCCTCATCTCCATCAACATTATAAATATTTGAAAAGAAGCAATAGGTCATTAACGATTAGTATTGATCAGGTTTCAGAATCAAGAGTGCCATGATTAGAGTCTTGGCTCCTCCTGTTCATAGCATGTACCCTGAGCTACTTATCATGAGAGACACTGTGCCCACCAGCTTCAGGGAGTGGCAATGGGTGGCAATGGCAGATAGCCTTCAAGTGTCAGCCACTTAGGGAATTTCCTCTGCTGAAGAGAGCCAGTTCACTCCAAGTCCCCTCCCAAGGTGGCCCACATCCAGTGTCTGATCAATGAGAAGTGGGTGAGTGGGGAGAGTGGAGGCAGGTGTGGGGGAGGCATTTGATAAGGGTCCAGCCCTCTTTCATCAACTCTGACAATTCTTTTTTTCTTCTTTTTTTTTTTTTTGAGATGGGATTTCACTCTTGTTGCCCAGGCTGGAGTGCAATGGCACAATCTCCGGCTCACCGCAACTTCCGCCTCCCGGGTTCAAGCGATTCTCCTGCCACAGCCTCCCGAGTAGCTGGGATTACAGGCATGTGCCACCACACCCAGCTAATTTTATATTTTTAGTAGAGACGAGGGTTCTCCATGTTGGTCAGGGTGGTCTTGAACTCCCAACCTCAGGTGATCTGCCCGCCTTGGCCTCCCAAAGTGCTGGGATTACAGGTGTGAGTCACCATGCCCAGCCTTTTTTTTTTGAGATTGAGTTTCGCTCTCATTGCCCGGGCTGGAGTGCAATGGGGTAATCTCGGCTCACTGCAACCTCCGCCTCCTGGGTTCAGATGATTCTCCTGTCTCAGCCTCCCGAGTAGCTGGGATTACAGGCACCCGCCACCATGCCCAGCTAATTTTTGTATTTTTAGTAGAGACGGGGTTTCACTATGTTGGCCAGGCTTGTCTTGAACTCCTGACCTCAGGTGATCAGCCTGCCTCGGCCTCCTAAAGTACTGGGATTACAGGTGTGAGCCACCACGCCCGGCCAACTCTGACAATTTTGAAGGGTCATTCTAGTTCCAGAGCTCGTGGGGTGTTGGCGAATGCTGTCATTGGGCCTGAATCAGCTCAACTCCTTCCTGTGCTCACTCCTGCTTATTTCCCCTCCTATAAGTAGTGATCCCATTGGCACTACTTAAACATCCTGCAGGCTAAAAAAATATTATGGGCCAGACACAGGCTCACGCCTGTAATCCCTTGGCCTCCCAAAGTGCTGGGATTACAGGTGTGAGCCACCATGCCCAGCCTATAAAAAAATTTTTTTTAATTAGCCAGGCATGGTGTTGCACACCTGCAGTCCCAGCTACTCGGGTGGCTGAGGGGAGAGGATTGCTTGAGCCCTGGAGATCAAGGCTACAGTGAGCTGTGATTGTGCTGCCGCACTCCAGCTGGGCAACAGAATGAGACCCTGTCTCAAAACAAAACAACAAAATTATTTTTAAAATTATAGCATTGTTTCAAGAGCGTTTGTTATCTATTTGGCTGGGTCCATGCTAACCGTTACTCATATTTATTACATTTACTCCTGACAGCATTGACTGGTTGTGAAAACCAGTTATTGGTTATGAAATTGGTATTCCTATTTCACATATGGCAGAATTGTGATTTAAACCTAGATCTGCTAGGGTCCTCATCTCTATTGGCACACACACTCCAGCCCCACTTTAGAGGTACCCTCTACCTTCCCTCATTAAAACCAGCTCTCAAGAGGGGATCTGGTAACAGTCTAGACAGGCGTTCTAGGGAGCATGTGAACCCCTGGTTCTTGTTGTAGGTGGAAGGATGGAGATGTTGTACAGAGTTTAGGTCTTCTTCAGCAAAGATCTCAAACCCCTGGTGTTCAAATCAAACCAAATGGTTATAGTCCCAGCTCTACTCTCAACTCACTGGGTTACTTTAGCCACGTGATTGCTCTCGCTGAGAGTCGGTTTCACTGTCCATAAGATGAAGAAGTACATCACGGTGGTCTGTGAGGTGTCATTGAGGAAACATGGTCCAGTGCCCCCATGCCACATCGCCTTCCGGGCAGTGCTCCCAGCGCCGGCGCCAGGGCCTGGGATAGGCTGGAACCTGCGCGGCGCTCACCCAGCTTTCCTATGCAGAGTGGCCATCGTGGTGGGCGCCCCGCGGACCCTGGGCCCCAGCCAGGAGGAGACGGGCGGAGTGTTCCTGTGCCCCTGGAGGGCCGAGGGCGGCCAGTGCCCCTCGCTGCTCTTTGACCTCCGTGAGTCCCAGGCAAGGAGAGCAAGGGTGGGGCCAGAGGGACGTGGACTGCCGGGCTTCAGCGCCCCACCCCTTCTTGTGCCTTCCAGGTGATGAGACCCGAAATGTAGGTTCCCAAACTTTACAAACCTTCAAGGCCCGTCAAGGACTGGGGGCGTCGGTCGTCAGCTGGAGCGACATCATTGTGGTGGGCCCCGCAGTACAGGGCACAAGGAACAGTCGGGGGCAGGGACACGTGGGGCCAGGAGGAGCCCAAGTCTCGCGCCCGTCCCCACTCCTGTGGCCTTTCTCCAGGCCTGCGCCCCCTGGCAGCACTGGAACGTCCTAGAAAAGACTGAGGAGGCTGAGAAGACGCCCGTAGGCAGCTGCTTTTTGGCTCAGCCGGAGAGCGGCCGCCGCGCCGAGTACTCCCCCTGTCGCGGGAACACCCTGAGCCGCATTTACATGGAAAATGATCTTGGTAAGCGCCCGCTACGACCTGGCCCCGCCCACTCGCGACGGCTTAGCCCCGCCCCCATCGGATCCCGCCCCCAGCGCCGCAGCCCTCGCTTTGGATCTGGCCTCGCCCCAGGGCCCCGCCGACTCCAGGCCCGCCCGTGTTGGATCCCCGCAGCCCTCCTCCGGGCTCGCGCGCGCCTCCCTTCACCCCTGCGCTGACCCCTCCTCCTTGTCTCCTGCAGGCTGGGACAAGCGTTTCTGTGAAGCGGGCTTCAGCTCCGTGGTCACTCAGGCAAGTAGGGAGCAAAAGCGGAGTGGGGGCGGCTCCCAAACAGGGCCCCCTCTCACCCTCAGGGCTTCTCTTCCAGGCCGGAGAGCTGGTGCTTGGGGCTCCTGGCGGCTATTATTTCTTAGGTACGTGCCCATCCGTACACCTTCCTCCCTTCTCGCGGCCCAAGGAGACCCCCGGTATTCGGGCCCCACACCCGTTGTCCCTCCCGCCCTAGGTCTCCTGGCCCAGGCTCCAATTGCGGATATTTTCTCGAGTTACCGCCCAGGCATCCTTTTGTGGCACGTGTCCTCCCAGAGCCTCTCCTTTGACTCCAGCAACCCAGAGTACTTCGACGGCTACTGGGGTAACACCGGCCTTCCAGACTTCCAAGGGTCACCGCCCACCGCAGACGGTCAGGTCCTGCCCCTGCGGGAGCCTCCATGCCCACCCCTGCCGGCCAGCCCACCGCCTAAGTCGCTCCCGCCCTCCGCTCCTGCGGCTTCCCCGCAGACCGCCCACCTCCCATGCGCCCACCGCTCCCTTCCACTGCGGACTCGTAGTGCAGCCTGGGGCAGAGCTTGGTCCCTCGAAGGCCTCCGTTTTCCATCTGCACCATGCAGGGCTGGGGCTGAGTGGCCTTAATCTCCTCCTTCTTTGCCCTCAATCCCCTCTCTGCTTCCTCCCCTGGAAAAGACTAATTTGCACCCGTGTCCTCAGGGTACTCGGTGGCCGTGGGCGAGTTCGACGGGGATCTCAACACTACAGGCAAGAAATCCACTTAGGGCGGGAGTTGGGGAGCCCAGCCTGGGGAGGAGCGCCTTCCTGAAATCTTCCCTGTGTAGGGAAATCTTCCTGCACACAAATTTTCCCTGGGTGCAGAACGGGGAGCGGGAAGTGGGTAGGTTCTAAGGCTCTCATTCCCTGAGCCTGGCTCTCCCTATCGCCAGAGTATGTCGTCGGTGCCCCCACTCGGAGCGGGACCCTGGGAGCGGTAAGTGCCCCCACCACTGGGCATCCCGAAGCCCCTTATCCCAGTCCTCAGGCTGACAACTCCTGAGCGCCCCCCACGCCCGCCCCGCCTCCACCAAACCACGCTTTCTCACCTGGAGTGGGAGGCTGCTTTGGGGACAAGAATGATGCTCTCGCCTGCGCTGTCCATGCAGGTGGAAATTTTGGACTCCTACTACCAGAGGCTGCACCGGCTGCGCGGAGAGCAGGTGGGGGCCAGGTCTGAGTGGGAGTGGCTGGGTGGAGGGGGAACTGAGACTTCAGAATATTTCACGGGAGGTGAGGGCCCATTTCTTAGAGAGGATGCTGGTCCAGCAGCGTGAATGATGGTGCTCCTCATCTTGCAGATGGCGTCGTATTTTGGGCATTCAGTGGCTGTCACTGATGTCAACGGGGATGGGTGAGGAGGGACATGCCCCACCCCTACCCAGTTGGGTCCCAAATTACCAGAGCTGCCCTCTGTCTCCCTTTCCTAGCCCCTAGTCTCACGTGTCCACTGGGGGAACAGGAGAGCAAGGGTCGGGGAGATTTAGCCCTAGCCCCACCATACCCCTGGTCCAGTCCCATGTAACCACTCATCTGGCCCACAGGAGGCATGATCTGCTGGTGGGCGCTCCACTGTATATGGAGAGCCGGGCAGACCGAAAACTGGCCGAAGTGGGGCGTGTGTATTTGTTCCTGCAGCCGCGAGGCCCCCACGCGCTGGGTGCCCCCAGCCTCCTGCTGACTGGCACACAGCTCTATGGGCGATTCGGCTCTGCCATCGCACCCCTGGGCGACCTCAACAGGGATGGCTACAATGGTGAGGGAAGAGAGGAGCCCTACTTGCTGCAGAGGGGTTAACAGCCACTCAAAAAGCATGGAGTTGGCCCGAGGGCAGCCAGAACCAGGATGGGTTTTAAGCATATAAGTATGTGGCTTAGACACATGGGGCGCTAAGTGGAGAGCAGATGGGAGAGTTGAAGACTAATTAGGGTGTGTTTGCCTTAATCCAGGCAAGAGACAATGACCACCTGGATGTGGATTTTGGCGGTGGAGTTAGAGATGGGAGTGACTTCACAGATATTTAGTGGCTCATGCCTGTAATCCCAGCTACTTGGGAAATTGAGGCAGGAGAATCTCTTGAACTCGGGAAGTGGAGGTTGCACTGAGCTGAGATCGCGCCACTACTGCACTCCAGCCTGGGCGACAGAGCAAGACTCCATCTCAACAGAATAAAAAAAAAAAAAAAAAAAAAAAAAGGAAGAAAGAAAGAAAAAAAGGGGAGGTTATTGGTGACAGTGACATAAATTGATTCAGGCCAAGGTAGGGTCAGAAGCCAGAATGCAATGGGGTAAGGTATGAATGGAGGTGAAAAATTGAATGCAGCTAATGTAGACAGCTCTTTCAACAGGTTTGTGGTAAAAAGGAATTTGAGGAATAGAAAGAAAAAAAAAAAGAACATGTTTGACTATGAGAGGAAAAAGAGAAAAGGTGATCACAGAAAAGAGATAAGGGTCAAGGGAAGATTACTTCAATGTGGAAGAACATGTAGTAGGTTGAAAATGATGCTGTGGGGAAATGGGGAGATGAGCCAGCAGAGAGTCCCTGTGATGCCTCAGGGGGTGGGAGGGTGACTGGCCCAGTGTCAGGATAAAGGAAGGAAGCCTCTTCCAGGGTCAAATGGGGAAAGGGAAAAGAAAGTCGGTGTGGGATTATAGCATAACAGTGGGCTGCCTCTCTTCCTGAAGTAAGAGATTATGTCACCTGCTGAAGGAAGTGTGGGGGGGCTGGGAGTTTGATGAAATGGAGAAGGTTAGAAATAGATACTAGATGTCCAGGCACGGTGGCTCACACCTGGAATCTCAGCACTTTGGGAGGCCGAGGCAGGAGGATCACTGGAACCTAGGAGTTTGACGCCAGCCTGGGCAACATAGGGAGATCGCGTCTCTATAAAAATTTTTAGAAATTAGCTGGGCATGGTGGCTGTAGTCTCAACTGCTTGGGAAGCTGAGGTGGGAGGATTGCTTTAGTCCAGAAGGTTGAGGCTGCAGTAAGCCATGGTCGCAGCACTGCACTTCAGCCTGAATGACAGTGCAAGATTCTATCTTAAAAATAAAAAAAAAATTTAAAAGGGGCTTGGGCATGGTGGCTCACACGTGTAATCCCAGCACTTTGGGAGCCCAAGGTGGGCAGATCACTTGAGGTCAGGAGTTCGAGGCCAGCCTGGCCAATGTGGTGAAACCCCGTCTCTACTGAAAATACAAAAATTAGCCGCGCATGGTGGTGCGCACCTGTAATCCCAGCTACTGGAGAGGCTGAGGCACGAGAATCACTTTAACGGGGGAGGCAGAGGTTGCAGTGAGCCGAGATTGCACCACTGCACTCCAGCCAGGACAACAGAGAGAGACTCCATCTCAAAAAAAAAAAAAAAAAATTAAAAAGGGAATAATGATGCTTAATTTTCAGGATATATTTTCCTCAATAGACAGTGAGAGTTGTCACTGTTTTTATAACAATCCTACTTGGCAGGTCCCTCTCCCACCTGACTGTTAACTCCTGGAGGGTAGGGCAGTGCCTCCTTCACCCACACTTTGCACCCCTTTCCTGGTCTTCTGGGATGTGCCCAGAGAAGCTCAGGGAAGTTTTACAGTCATCTAGGGAGGCTGAATAACAATCAGCCACTTCCTTTCTGTTACTCCTTCCAGACGTTGCAGTGGCTGCCCCCTACGGGGGTCCCAGTGGCGGGGGCCAAGTGCTGGTGTTCCTGGGTCAGAGTGAGGGGCTGAGCTTACGTCCCTCCCAGGTCCTGGACAGCCCCTTCCCCACAGGCTCTGCCTTTGGCTTCTCCCTTCGAGGTGCCGTAGACATCGATGACAACGGATACCCAGGTGCCCTGGACTGCCTCCAGCTAGAAATGCCCAAGAAAGGCCCTTGGACATTCGCTGGAAGTGCCGAGAGACACGGCCAGGGCCTCATGCCTGGCCTGGTGTCCCACTGTTGGACTGCCAGAGGGGCTGGGTGAAACCAGTGGGGGAGGTGGTGTGGGGAACCCCTGGGAAGACGAGATGAGGATCCCATGCCCTCTCTAATGGCCAATTCTGACCCATTCCTTGATGTCTGTAGACCTGATCGTGGGAGCTTACGGGGCCAACCAGGTGGCTGTGTACAGGTGAGCACTGGCTCCAGGGGCAGGATGGGGAAGGTCCCGTGCCATCAGAGGAGACCAGGCCAGGAGGAGCCACAATGGCAAGCCTACCCCATCACTCCATCCCATCAGAGCTCAGCCAGTGGTGAAGGCCTCTGTCCAGCTACTGGTGCAAGATTCACTGAATCCTGCTGTGAAGAGCTGTGTCCTACCCCAGACCAAGACACCCGTGAGCTGGTGAGGAGGCAGAGGGCATGGGCCTTGAAGGATCTGGGACCTCAGAAAGGCCCCAACCCCTGAGCCCCACTTATGTCTTTGCAGCTTCAACATCCAGATGTGTGTTGGAGCCACTGGGCACAACATTCCTCAGAAGCTATGTGAGTGGCATGAAGGGGGCAGGAGGGAGGTGGGCTTGGACTCCCCCGGAGGCTGGCCAGGGAGGTCCTGACTCTTCTGCTTGCCCTGCCAGCCCTAAATGCCGAGCTGCAGCTGGACCGGCAGAAGCCCCGCCAGGGCCGGCGGGTGCTGCTGCTGGGCTCTCAACAGGCAGGCACCACCCTGAACCTGGATCTGGGCGGAAAGCACAGCCCCATCTGCCACACCACCATGGCCTTCCTTCGAGTACGCCCAGGCAGGGGATTGGCAGAGCTGGGAGAGTAGAACTTACCCACTGGACTTGTTCTTCTAGCCCTGGGGCACTGAGCTGGGTGCTGTGAGTCCGGGGGTGGTCAGGACACGGTGCCTACTGGCCAGGAGAAGGTGGGATGTGTATGGTAGCAAGATGGCCTGACTCTTGCCCCCATCCTAGGATGAGGCAGACTTCCGGGACAAGCTGAGCCCCATTGTGCTCAGCCTCAATGTGTCCCTACCGCCCACGGAGGCTGGAATGGCCCCTGCTGTCGTGCTGCATGGAGACACCCATGTGCAGGAGCAGGTAGGGACAGGCGGGGACAGGCCAGGGAGGTGCAGGACCCCTGACAGCAAGTCAGGATTAGGGTTAGTGCCAAGTCGCAATGTGAACCCCAAAACTTTGATGTCATTCCAAACCCTAATGAAAACCTC
>NW_026652285.1:27747208-27988281 GCF_009828535.3 Hylobates moloch | reverse complement strand
AAAAAAAAATAAAAACCTAAAAATCCCAGTATCCCCTAAGCTCTGATGTAAATTGACAAACCCTGACATTGTCCCAAACCTCCAAATAAACCCCAGAGCCCCGATACCATCTCCAAACTCCTTTTTGTCCTCAGATCTTCTTACTCCCTAAGCCCCTATGTGAACCCCAAGCCCACTGTTTTCCTAACCCTGATGTAATCCCCAAACCTCACACATCCCCTGCTTACCCACACACCCCAATGTGCCCCTCTAGACACGAATCGTCCTGGACTGCGGGGAAGATGACGTGTGTGTGCCCCAGCTTCAGCTCACTGCCAGCGTGTGAGGAGGCCTCCCACTCTGCCCGACCCTGGCCCTTTCTGCCTATCATACCTGCTCCCCACCTGAGTCCCCTCTTTTCCCACATCCTGGGCCCGGACCCAGGCTCCCTGGCTTCACTCCTCTTTCCCCACAGGACGGGCTCCCCACTCCTAGTTGGGGCAGATAATGTCCTGGAGCTGCAGATGGACACAGCCAACGAGGGCGAGGGGGCCTATGAAGCAGAGCTGGCCGTGCACCTGCCCCAGGGCGCCCACTACATGTGGGCCCTAAGCAACGTTGAGGTACGGCCCCCACCCTGGGAACAGTACCCGGGACCTGGGAGGTGCTGGAGCCTTGGCTCTCTCATCTCCCTCCCCGAGAGTCCCTCTTCTCTTCTGCTTTGCTGTGAAAGATGTAATTTTTTATTTTTATTTTTAATTTGGAAGAGGAATACTTGCTAATGGCACAGAATTCCAAAACTCTATTACAAAAACCAGAAAAACAAAAAAGGTTTAGGAACCAAATGTTAACAGGAACCTCTGTTAACATTTGGTGGATTTCCTTCCAGTCTTTTTTTCAATATTGACTCGCACTCACATAAGTATATATTTATTTTTTATGTTGTTAATGTAGTTTATAATAACGGGGTCATACTCTAATGTTTTGTGTTTTTTATTTCCAAAATGAAAATGCCTAAAAAGTAATAGTGCTACAGCAATACACACACTAGCATGTGACAGTCCCTTGAGACCCCACCCCAAGAAACCCCCCTCCCTACCTTGGCACACAACTCTTTCCAGACCTTCCAAGGGAGCTTAAATCTATATATATGATGCTCTGTAATTTCTTTCTTGGAATTGCCTTCCTGAAGGGCTTTGAGAGACTCATCTGTAATCAGAAGAAGGAGAATGAGACCACCAGGGTGGTGCTGTGTGAGCTGGGCAACCCCATGAAGAAGAACGCCCAGGTGAGGCTGCTGGGTTGTGGTGCCGGGTCTCCACCAGGGGCTTGTGAACAACCAGATTTTAAGGGTGAGGTTTTAGAGCCACATAGTTCTGGGCCAGAATCTTGGGTCTCACACTCCCTTGCCACATGTCCTTGGGTGAGTGACTTTCCCTCTCTGAGCCCCTTTACCCAGTGGACTTCCAGGTAAAATAGAAATAATGGTGGCCTGGTGTGATGGCTCACACCTGTAATCCTAGCACTCTGGGAGGCCGAGACGGGTGGATCATGAGGTCAGGAGTTCAAGACCAGCCTGGCCAACATAGCAAAACCCCGTCTCTACTAAAAATACAAAAATTACCCGGGAATGGTGGCGCACGCCTATAGTCCTAGCTACTTGGGAGGTTGAGGCAGAAAAATCACTTGAACCTGAGAGTTCAAGTAAGCTGAGATCACGCCACTGCACTCCAGCCTGGGTGACAGAGTGAGACTCCGTCTTGGGAAAAAAAAAAAGGAAAAAGAAAGAATAATGGTGATCTTGGAGGGTGAAGACTGGAGGCCACATTCAGGGCAGGGCTGTCTTAAGTGGGGCATTTGGGCAGTGACCTTGGCCCTCCTCATATCCCAGATAGGAATCACGATGTTGGTGAGCGTGGGGAATCTGGAAGAGGCTGGGGAGTCTGTGTCCTTCCAGCTGCAGATACGGAGGTACTGATCTGGCGAGCGTGCCTACCCACCACCCTTCCCCTGTCTGACCCCCGTGCAGAGCCCCTCAGGTCCCTTCCATACAGAAGGGTCTTTTGAGGCCAGGAGCGGTGGCTCACACCTGTAATCCCAGCACTTTTCGAGGCCAAGGCAGGAGGATCACTGGAGGTCAGGAGTTGGAGACCAGCCTGGCCAACATGGTGAAACCCCATCTCTACTAAAAATATAGAAATTAGCTGGGCATGGTGGTGAGCACCTACAATCCCAGCTACTCGGGAGGCTGAGGCAGGAGAATAGCTTGAACTGAACCTGGGAGGTGGAGGTTGCAGTGAGCCAAGACTGGGCCACTGCACTCCAGCCTTCCAGCCTGGGCGACAGAGCGAGACTCCATCTCAAAAGAAAAAAGAAAAAAGATCTTTGAAGAAGTCTGGTTCCCTTTCTTCCTCAGAGACTTATGTCTGAGTCTTGGAGCCCTAGAGGAAGTTCTTTCCCAGGTCTAACTTCAGTGTGGCATGCTGTTTGTATAATTAGCTCTCTCTGAACTCTAAAATTCTGGCCTTACCCCCAGAGAGTCACTGGGCTGGTGTTCCTGGCCCTGTTTCTCCCCATCCCCTCCCCTCTAGCAAGAACAGCCAGAATCCAAACAGCAAGATTGTGCTGCTGGACGTGCCGGTCCGGGCGGAGGCCCAAGTGGAGCTGCGAGGGTGAGAGGCCAGGGGTGGAGAAGGGAGATGGCATTCAGGGCTCTAAAGTCCAGGGGGCACTGGGGAAACCCCACAGGCCAATCAGGGCATCACACTCTCTCTGGGGGTCTTGGGCACCTGCAGGAACTCCTTTCCAGCCTCCCTGGTGGTGGCGGCAGAAGAAGGTGAGAGGGAGCAGAACAGCTTGGACAGCTGGGGACCCAAAGTGGAGCACACCTATGAGGTAGGGGGAAGCCTCTCGTCCCTGGCTGGGGTGAGCGAGTCCTCAGAACTCCGGGTGAGGTGCTAAGCTTCCCGCACCCTGCCACCACCACCCCTTCAGCTCCACAACAATGGCCCTGGGACTGTGAATGGCCTTCACCTCAGCATCCACCTCCCCGGGCAGTCCCAGCCCTCCGACCTGCTCTACATCCTGGATATACAGCCCCAGGGGGGCCTTCAGTGCTTCCCACAGCCTCCTGTCAACCCCCTCAAGGTGAGAGCCAGGTGGAAGAAAGCTGTGAAGGCAGCCCCAGACCAACTACTAGGGCACCTCTGTGGGCTGGGGTTCGGGGGAGACCTGGGCCTGACCACTCCTTTGCCCCCCCAGGTGGACTGGGGGCTGCCCACCCCCAGCCCCTCTCCCATTCACCCGGCCCATCACAAGCGGGATCGCAGACAGATCTTCCTGCCAGAGCCCGAGCAGCCCTCGAGGCTTCAGGATCCAGTTCTCGTAGTGAGCAGGCTCTCTAGTCTCTGGCCGGGCCTCCCCGGGAGCCCACGGGGCAGAGGGGATGGGAGGAGGGAGAGGGGTCCGGGTGTGCTGTGGGCCTCTGTGGGCCACGCTTGGTCCCAGGGAGCACTTCAAGTGAACATGGAGGAGCATGCTGGCTTGTGTCTGGGGTGAGCTGAAAGACACCTGCACTTTTTAAAAGCTTCCCAGTACGTTAAGGAGCATAAAACAATGCCAAAGCAAGGTTATCATAGACCTGGGCATTGCGCGCTGGGGATGACCCTCCCTGCATCTCTGGGACTATGTGAGCAAGCCCGTGGAGAGACAGCATCCGAAGCTTGGATCCGAGGCCCTTCCTGATGGGAAGGCCACCGCTTCCTGAACCCCCGGCCCCTCTGCGTTGGGTCCTGGGGGTAAAGGGGTGGGGGATGATGGGATGATGGGCCGGAACGGGCTGGGGACTGACGACGCCTCCCCTCAGAGCTGCGACTCGGCGCCCTGTACTGTGGTGCAGTGTGACCTGCAGGAGATGGCGCGCGGGCAGCGGGCCATGGTCACGGTGCTGGCCTTCCTGTGGCTGCCCAGCCTCTACCAGGTGGGGCGGGCCGTGGGGGGGCGGGGCCGGGCCTTCTGGGCGGGGACCACTTTGCTCTGGGAGGGGCGGGGTTGGGTGTGGGAGGGCAGGAAGAGAGGGAAGGCAAGGTTTACTCTGGGGGATTGCAGTGGGATTAGGCCAGAGGCAGGTCTTCCCCGCCGAGAGTGTGGGACCTGGACTCCTGCAACCAATAGGCCTCTTGTGGGTGTAAACGGCTTTCAATCCCAACCTGTCCAGAGGCCACTGGATCAGTTTGTGCTGCAGTCGCATGCATGGTTCAACGTGTCCTCCCTCCCCTATGCGGTGCCCCAGCTCAGCCTGCCCCGAGGGGAAGCTCAGGTGAGTGTGCGGGGATGGAGCAGACCAGTCCTGCAGGACCCATTGTCCCCCAGTCAGTGCCCAGCCAGAAAAGTCTGAGGGGTGGTATGGGTGGGTGGCATGGCTGGAGGTCACCAGCCTGAGGTTTGAGTCTTTGTGAAAGGCAGGTGTCAACGTGACTGAGGAGACACGTGGGTTTGCCCCCAGGTGCGGACACAGCTGCTCCGGGCCTTGGAGGAGAGGGCCATTCCAATCTGGTGGGTGCTGGTGGGTGTGCTGGGTGGCCTGCTGCTGCTCACCATCCTGGTCCTGGCCATGTGGAAGGTGAGGTGTGAAGGACGGTGGAGTCCCCATCGGGGCACAGGCTTCGCCCTGCCCTGCCTCACAGGGTGTCAAGGAGAGATGGTGGCCCACCCAAGTGGGTAATCCAGGGACCAGGGGTCTATGTCTCCACTATTAGAATGCCATTCTCTGCCCAGTGGGGTGGCTCACACCTATAATCCCAGCACTTTCGGAGGCCAAGGCGGGTAGATCACCGCCTTGAGGTCAAGAGTTCGAGACCAGCCTGGCCAACATGGTGAAACCCCATCTCTACTAAAAATACCAAAATTAGCTGGGCATGGCGACACATGCCTGTAATCTCAGCTACTCGGGAGGCTGAGGCAGTAGAATTGCATGAACCCAGGAGGCGGAGGTTGCAGTGAGCCGAGATCATGCCACTGCACTCCAGCTTGGGCAACAGAGCAAGCCTCTGTCTCAAAAAAAAAAAAAAAAAAGAAAAGAAAAGAAAAAAATAGAATGTCTTTCTCTAGTAGAGCAAAAAAAGGTAAAACAAACACAAAAATGTCATTCTCCTGGGAACCCTTCCAGGTACATACCACTGGAAAGGATAGCACCTGAAATTCTGAGGCCTTTAGACACCCCTGCCACCAAAAAGAATCAGAGGATATAGAGGGTACAGAGGGTGTAAGTCCTGCCTTCAGGAATTCCTGGCTGGTCTCGAGGACAAGACGCACTTCCTCCTAGCCCTGCCCTTTCCCTTGAGTGAGGCAAGAGGCCCAAGGATTGGTCTAGACCCTCTTTCTCCCTTCCTATGTGGCCCTGGAGGGTCACTCGCTCCTCTGCACCTGGAGAAGTCTCAAGCACATTGAAGGGAAGACATGGTGCTTTTAGGGAAAACCACACACTAGACCCACAATAATCAAATACATATCATCATATGCTCGAGTCATGTAGACACAAACTTCAGTATAAGAAAAATTCCAGGCTGGGCGTGGTGGCTCACACCAGTAATCCCAGCACTTTGGAAGGCTGAAGCAGGCGGTTCATGAGGTCAGGAGTTCGAGATCAGCCTGACAAACATGGTGAAACTCCATCTCTACTAAGAATACAAAAATTACCCGGGCATGGTGGCAGGTGCCCGTAGTCCCAGCTACTCGGGAGGCTGAGGCAGGAGAATCACTTGAACCTGGGAGGTGAAGGTTGCAGTGAGCGAAGATTGTGCCACTGCACTCCAGCCTGGGTGAGATTTCATCTCAAAAGAAAAGAAAAGAAAAATTCCAGATGGGGACCAGGCGCGGTGGATCACTTGAGGCCAGGAGTTTGGGACAGCATAGTGAGACTCCATCTCTACAAAAAAGTTTTTTTAAAAAAATTAGGTGTGGTAGTCTACACCTGTAGTCCCAGCTACTTGGGAGGCTAAGAGGTAAGAGGATTGCCTGGGTGACGCAGCAAGACCCTGTCTCTAAAAATAAAATAAAAAAGAAAAATTCAGAGGCCGGGCACAGTGGCTTATGCCTGTAATCCCAGCACATTGGGAGGCTGAGACAGGCAGATCACCTGAGGTCAGGAGTTTGAGACCAGCCCGGCCATCAGAGTGAAACCCCGTCTCTACTAAAAATTAGCTGGGCGTGGTGGCACACACCTGTAAACCCAGCTACTTGGGAGGCTGAGGCATGAGAATTGTTTGAACCCGGGAGGTGGAGGCTGCATTGAGCCAAGATGGAGCCGCTACGCTACAGCCTGGGTGACAGAGTGAGACTCCATCTAAAAAAAAGAAAAAAAAACTCAGGGGAGAAAAAACAAAAACCCAACAATTTGTTCCATGCATTATCTCTAAATGTCAAAAGGCATCCATTTGTGGGTACAGTGGGGTTCATGTTCTGCGCTAGTCCGGGGAGGCACTCGTAGCTAGCATACTTCCTCACATGTGCTCTGGGGACAACAAATCATCTCTATACCCTGACCTTGGCCCCCGTGTTCCCCCAGCTTGGCTTCTTCAAGCGGAACCGGCCACCCCTGGAAGAAGATGATGAAGAGGGGGAGTGATGGTGCAGCCTACACTATTCTAGCAGGAGGGTCGGGCGTGCTACCTGCATCACCCCTTCTCCAACGAGGTGCCTCCAAGCTTTGGGTTGGAGCTGTTCCATGGGGTCCTCTTGGTGTCGTTTCCCTCCCAACAGAGCTGGGCCACCCCCTCCTGCTGCCTAATAAAGAGACTGAGCCCTGATGCTGAGCATGCTGCCTCCTTTTGGGGCCAGAGGAGAGAGGACCGAAGGAATGTTTTGGATGGGGACCTAGGGCTGGTGGAACTGTGAACAGAGAGAGTCTCTGCCAGGGTGAAGTTTGCAAATCACTGTCTTTGGGAAGTGTCAGGAAGTACAGAGTTGGGGTGGTAGGTTTAAGAGAAAAGAGGGACAGCGCGGCGCAGTGGCTCACACCTGTAATCCCAGCACTGTGGGAGGCCAAGGTGAGCAGATCACCTGAGGTTGGGAGTTCGAGACCAGCCTTACCAACATGAAGAAACCTCGTCTCTACCGAAAATATGAAATTAGCTGGGCCTGGTGGTGCATGCTTCTAATCCCAGCTACTCAGGAGGCCGAGGCAGGAGAATCGCTTGAACCCAGGAGGCAGAGGTTGCAGTGAGCTGAGATTGCGTCATTGCACTCCAGCCTGGACAACAAGAGTGAAACTGTCTCAAAAAAAAAGAAAAAAGGGAGAAAGGGCAGCAGGGCCTCAAGGAGGACTGGAGGGGGATGAACATGTCTAAGGGCAGGATGGGATGGGAGGGCAGGTGAGGAGGTGGGAGCATCAGAGAAGGCAGGCTGTGTCCTTGGTGGGCAGCTTTATTTATTTATTTATTTATTTATTTATTTATTTATTTATTTATTTATTTTTGAGACAGAATCTCACTCTTGCCCAGGCTGGAGTGCAATGGCATGATCTCGGCTCACTGCAACCTCCGCCTCACCGGTGCAAGCAATTCTCCTGCCTCTGCCTCCTGAGTAGCTGGGACTGCAGGAGCGCACCACCACGCCTGGTTAATTTTCGTATTTTTAGTAGAGAAGGGATTTCACCATGTTGGCCAGGCTGGTCTTGAACTCATGGCCTCAGGTGATCCGTCCACCTCAGCCTCCCAAAGTGCTGGGATTACAGGCGTGAGCCACCTCACCCAGCCAGGGCAGCTTTAAATAGCACATTTGTTATGATTTCAGAAGGGTAAACTTCACAATGACCTGAGGCATGGAAAAATAACACGCTCTCCCTGCCTTCCTATCAAAAAAGGACTTTAAAGCTGTTTGGAGTGAGAAGGGGCAGGGGGAGGCTGGCTCAGCTGTTGTCTGAGGAAGGCAGCATCATGCCAGGGAGGAGAGAGCAAGCATCGCTCCCTGGCTACCCTGCTGCTGTCCCTTCCTCTCCACCAAGAAGGGCCTTCAGCCAGGAAAGAGGATGAGGATGGAAGACAGCTCTCCAGCTTTGGTGAGTAGAGCTGAGTGGCACAGGTGGGGAGGTCTCCCTGGAGTCCTGAGGGATTTGTTCCTTCCTGGGTTCAATAAATATTTATTGGCCGGGCATGGTGGCTTATGCCTGTAATCCTAGCACTTTGGGAGGCTGAGGCAGGAGGATAGCTTGAGCCCAGGCGTTTTTGGGTGCAATGAGCTATGATCATGCCACTGCACTCCAGCCTGAGCAACAGAGAAAGACCCTGTCTCTAAAAAAAATTAAAATTGTCCGGGAGAGGTGGCTCGCGCCTGTAATCCCAGCACTTTGGGAGGCCGAGGTGGGCGGATCACCTGAGGTCCGGAGTTCAAGACCAGCCTGGCCAACATGGTGAAACCCCGTCTCTACTAAAAATACAAAAAATTAGCTGGCTGTGGTAGCAGGTGCCTGTAATCCCAGGTACTCAGGAGGCTGAGGCTGGAGAATCACTTGAACCTGGGCGGCAGAGGGTGCAGTGAGCCAAGATCGTGCCATTGCACTCCAGCCTGGGCAATAAGAGCCAAACTCCATCTCAAAAATAAAAATAAAAATAAAAATTACTAGCTAGGTGTGGTGGTATGTGCCTGTAGACCTAGGTACTCAGGAGGCTGAGGCAGGAGGATTGCTTGAGCCCAGGAGGTCAAGGCTGCAGAGAGCCTTGATCTCACCACTACACTCCAGCCTGGGTGACAGACTGAGACCCTGGCTAAAAAAATTCTTTTTTGTTTTTTTATTATTATACTTTAGGTTTCAGGGTACATGTGCACAATGTGCAGGTTTGTTACATATGTATCCATGTGCCATGTTGTTTTGCTGCACCCATTAACTCGTCATTTAGCATTAGGTATATCTCCTAATGTTCTCCCTCCCCCCTCCCCCCAAAAAAATTCTTTTTAATTAAAAATAAAAATAAATAATCATGGAGCACCTACCACATGCCTGGCACTATTCCAGTGCTGGGATGCAGCAGTGAACAAAGCAACGTCCCTGCCCTCCTGGAACTTACATTCCAGAGGTAAAAAGTGAAGTAAACAGCCGGGCGCGGTGGCTCACGCTTGTAATCCCAGCACTTTGGGAGGCCGAGGCGGGCGGATCACGAGGTCAGGAGATCGAGACCACGGTGAAACCCCGTCTCTACTAAAAATACAAAAAAATTAGCCGGGCGTAGTGGCGGGCGCCTGTAGTCCCAGCTACTCGGAGAGGCTGAGGCAGGAGAATGGCGTGAACCCGGGAGGCGGAGCTTGCAGTGAGCCGAGACTGCGCCACTGCACTCCAGCCTGGGCGACAGAGCAAGACTCCGTCTCACTGACACACATAAAAAAAAAAAAAAGTGAAGTAAACAAATAAATAAATGTATGGTTAGTAGCAGTCAGTGCTGTGAGTGAAAATAAAGGTGGCGAGAGAGTGATAGATTGTATGTGGGTGGGCCGGGTGCGGTGGCTCACACCTGTAATCCCAGCATTTGGGAGGTTGAGGCGGGCAGATTACCTCAGGTCAGGAGTTGGAGACCAGCCTGGCCAACATGGAGAAACACCGTCTCTACTAAAAATACAAAAATTAGCCAGGCACGGTGGTGGGCACCTGTAATCCCAGCTACTCAGGAGGCTGAGGCAGGAGAATCACTTGAACCCAGGAGGCGGAGGCTGCAGTGAGCCAGGATCATGCCACTGCACTCCAGCCTGGCAACAGAGCAACACTCCGTCTCAAAAAAAAAAAAAAAAAAAAAAAAAAATAGAATATAGTGGATGTTTGGAGGGGTGCTACTAACATTTTAGGTAGGGTGGTCAGGGAAGGCCTCTTTGATGAGATAAGCAGGGAGATGAATGACTGAGCCATGCAGCTACATGAAGATAAAATGTTCTGGAAAGAAAGAGCAGCCAGTGAAAAGACCCTAGGGTAGGAGCTGGCTTAGTGCGTTCAAAAAAAAGCAAGGAGGCCCATGTGGCTGGAGGCAGGTGTGGGTGAGGGTTCAGGAGATGGGGGATGAGGGCAGGAACACCTCGTGGCCATGGGGAGGACTTTGGACTTGACGCCAAGTGTTGGGGGAAGCCATTGATGAACAATACAACAGCAAGAGCTGTTGGTATTTAATTTTACCCAAAGGTGTAAATAGTAAATTCTGAAAAGAATATTTTGACATCCATGCATGGCAAGTTTCGGAACAGGTTTCTATTTGGGTGACTGAACGCATTTAAGAAAAGATTAAGCCGTGATCCTTGAACACCAGCCAAATTGCCTCCTCCTTCCATCATTGCGATTGGATGGCTCCAGACAACTTATCTTGATCCAGCAAGGCATTTGGCATTTGTCCTTATAGACAAGACATAAATGTGAGCTGGATCATAGCGACTCGGATTTAGACCTGAACAATTCTGATAAAGCTGAAGGAGATCTCTATGAAGCTCCATCCTGGCCTTGGGCTGCCTGGCATTGTCATGAGTCCCTTGAATGGAGGTAGAGGAAGCCGCTCTTCACCCTGCAGATGGCTGCTGGCTGGGAGGCAGCTCCAATACAATGGGTGACTGAAGCAGATTCAAAGCAGCCTTGACAGATTGTAAAGTTGGGTGGAAACCAACAAGATGAAATTCACCAGGGATGAGTGCTAAGTCTTGTGTTGAGGTTCCAAAAAACTGGTTACATAAGAATAGTACTGGAAAATCTGGTGAGATGAAAATTTCTGTTGAAAAGAGAGAGAGACCAGGCGCAGTGGCTCACGCCTGTAATCCCAGCCCTTTGGGAGGCCGAGGCAGGTGGATCACAAGGTCAGGAGATCGAGACCGTCCTGACTAACACGGTGAAACCCCGTCTCTACTAAAAATATAAAAAAATTAGCCGGGCATGGTGGTGTGTACCTGTAGTCCCAGCTGCTCAGGAGGCTGAGGCAGGAGAAAGGGGTGAAGCCGGGAGGCAGAGGTTGCAGTGAGCTGAGATCGCAGCCACTGCACTCCAGCCTGGATGACAGAGCAAGACTCCATCAAAAAAAAAAAAAAGAAAAGAAAAGAAAAGAAAGAAAGAGAGAGAGAGAGAGAAAGAGAGAAAGAAAAAGAAAGAAAAGAGAAAAAAAGAAGAGAAAAGAGAGAGAGAGAGAGAAATGAAAAGAAGAAGGGGCCGGGCGCGGTGGCTCAAGCCTGTAATCCTAGCACTTTGGGAGGCCGAGGTGGGCAGATCACGAGCTCAGGAGTTCGAGACCATCCTGGCCAACATAGTGAAACCCTGTCTCTACTAAAAATACAAAAAAATTAGCAGGGCGTGGTGGCGGGCGCCTGTAGTCCCAGCTACTCAGGAAGCTGAGGCAGGAGAACGGCATGAACCCGGGAGGCGGAGCTTGCAGTGAGCTGAGATGGTGCCACTGCACTCCAGCCTGGGGCACAGAGCCAGACTCTGTCTCAAAAAGAAAAAAAAAAAGGAAAAAGAAAAGAAGAAGGAAGGGAGAAAGAAAGAAGAGAGACAAATACACTGGCAGTTTTCATTCTGTCCACAAGCTTATAATGATGTCCCCTTAAATCAGAAGACCCAACCAGGAGGGTTGCTGTTCTCTGGGAAATGGGGTCCTTGCCTTAGGTATCCAGTCCCCTCTTGGCCACCACACAGTGAGAAAGAGAAGGTGACAAACCAAAGAGAACCAGGGAAGAGATACCAGTTAAGGATTTGGCCAGGCGGAAACTGATTGATGATGACAACCCGAAATATTGAACTGGAAGGAAAGAGAGCTTGGCTGGGACTAGGGCAAGCCAATAGCTGTCCTCAAATATGGGATTCAATGGCTGAGGACAAAGGAGAGACCCAGTTTATCATTCACAAAGCCAGAAACAAGACCACTGAAAACCACCAACTGGTGGAAGAGAAAGGCTGCTGCCAGCCCTGGAAACACTCCTTAGCCATTAGCACTGCCCAGCAATGGATCATATTATCTGGGCACAGGTGAGTCCCTACCTCACCCTGGGCCAACAGTAGCAGCATTTATTATGCCCCTGCTCCCGTGAGGCTTGTGCTAGACTCTTTACATCATTATTTGGCCATTACATCTCGTTTAGTCATTACAGCACCCCTATGAGGTAGAGATTATGATGACTCCCATTTTAAAGGAAGACTGAAGACCAGAAGGCTGAGTAACTTGCCAATGGCTTAATATGAGACTTAGGGCTAGGCACGGTGGCTCACACTTGTAATCCCAGCACTTTGGGAGGCTGAGGCAGGTGGATCACCTGAGGTCACAAGTTCAAGACCAGACTGGCCAACACGGTGAAACCCCATCTCTACTAAAAATACAAAAATTAGCTGGGCATGGTGACAGGCATCTGTAATTCCAGCTACTCAGGAGGCTGAGGCACAAGAATCTCTTGAACTCAGGAGGCAGAGGTTGCAGTGAGCCGAGATTGCATCATTGCACTCCAGCCTGGGCCACAGCAAAAGACTCTGTCTTAATGATCAGTAGCTGCAACACTAGAAAAATGGCGGAGCAAGAGCAAAGCCCTGAAAGCCACCCAGGCAAAGCAGGCACTTTTGTCGAAGAAAGAGCAGAGGAAAGGAAAAGGGCTCAGGTTTAAGCAACTGGAATCATTCCTACATGATTCCTGATGGCAGAAATGTGATAAAGTGCATCTCAGATGACTAGAAGTGAAACATCATGCCTTGGAATTGCCAGATAAACATTCTTTTGTTGTACGCATCGAAAGAATTGATGGCGTGAGTTTACTGGTGCAGAGAACCATTGTGAGACTTTGCCTAAAGAAAATTTTTAGTGGTATCTTTGTAAAAGTCACCCCCCACAACCTAAAAATGCTGCGTATAGTGGAACCTTATGTGACCTGGGGATTTCCAAATCTGAAGTCTGTCGAAGAACTCATTTTGAAACATGGGCAAGCCAAGGTCAAGAATAAGATCATCCCTCTGACAGACAACACAGTGATTGAGAAGCACCTGGGGAAGTTTGGTGTCATTTGCTTGGAAGACCTCACTCATGAAATTGCCTTCCCAGGGAAGCATTTCCAGGAGATCTCATGGTTCTTGCGCCCTTACACCTCTCAGTGGCCTGTCATGCTACCAAAAATAGAGTGGGCTTCCTCAAGGAGATGGGCACACCTGGCTATCGGGGTGAAGGCATCAGTCAGCTCATCCGCCAGCTGAACTAGACCCAGGTGCCAAACTGCAGTAAATTTTTATTAATGAAGTGGAAGCATGTGTAGTATAGGCATGTGTTTTTGTTTTTTTGGGAATTTTTATCAAGTATCTTCAGAGAAGAGGATTTCCAGCTTTATCTTCAAAAACTGGAAATGAAGGGTCAAAGAAAAGACAGAAGCTCATGCCTGTAATCCCAGCACTTTGGGTGGCCGAGACGGGTAGATCACCTGAGATCAGGGGTTCGAGACCAGCCTGGCCAACACAGTGAAACGCTGTCTCTACTAAAAATACAAAAATTAGCTGGGCATGGTGGCACACACCTGTAGTCTCAGCTACTTAGGAGGCTGAGGCAGGAGAATCACTTGAACCTGGGAGGCAGAGGTTGCAGTGAGCCAAGATCACACCACTTCACTCCAGCCTGGGCAACAGAGCAAGACTCTGTCTCAAAAAAAAAAAAAAGAAGAAGAAGAAGGAGGAGAAGAAACAGTAGCTTATGTTCATGGCAAGCACCTCTCATCACAGTCCAGTTCCAAGGAAAAATTCCAGTGTTTTAGTTTAATGTTGGTGAATGAGTAACTCTAGCATTTGTACAAGGCTCCCTAAGACTCCTGCACCAGTCGACCAAGCCCAGGGACATAATTGAATTTGGAGATTCCTGGGGCCTTGTTTTAAAAAAGACTTGAAATAGGAAGAAAAGCCCAAAAATAAATGTTCACTTGTCTCTGAAAAAAAAAAAAAATCTGTCTCAAAAAAAAAAAAAAGAGAGAGACAGGGGGGTCTAAGGGGCCTTCCCTGCTATCACCCCAGCACTGCCTAGGTGTTTTGCCGGGAGAAAGGGGGCCATCGAGCAAGGAGTTCTTACACTTTCCTGAGACTTTCATGACCGTACCCCTTGAGAGTGTTGTAAGCAATAGCCACTCCTCACCTACACACACACAAATTTTGCACCAAATTTTGGGGACACTCGAAACCCAAGAACCCGGGTGATGGGACCCTAATCCCGACACTCCTTTGCAGCCCAGAGTCTGGGAGCGCAGAGCGGGGGGCTGTGGGGTGGGCTGAAGGTGGGCAGTACTGGGGGGCGGCAGGCGGAGCGGGGCCGGGAGGGGGCGGCGCCGAGGGGGGGGGGCTAGCGGTGTGGCGCGCCGCCTGCAGGGGGCGCTTGCGGCGGCTCCGGGCGGAGACAATCGCGCTGAGCGGGCGCCGCAGCCGGAGCGGGAGCCGGAGCTGCGAGGCGCGGCGCAGAGCTGGGGTTGTGCGGGGCCGGGCGAGCGGGACCAGGCGGGAGCCATGGACCGCTAGGGCCCGGCCTAGCCCCGCGATGCCGCCGGCGAGTGGCCCCAGCGTCCTCGCGCGGCTGTTGCCGCTGCTGGGGCTGCTGCTCGGCAGCGCCTCCCGGGCTCCCGGCAAGTCGCCGCCGGAGCCCCCCAGCCCGCAGGGTGAGTCTCCGCCGGGAGGGGCCGCGATCGCGGGCCTGCGCCCCCTGATCAGGCTCCCGCCTGTCAGCCCCCTCTTCGCGGCGTTCGTGAATTGAGGAGTATTCTGTTCCCTGGATTCGGGTGGGGGGAGCTAAGCGATCTGGGGTCGGCGCTTCTGGGGGAAAGTGGAGGCGGGAAGAGGAAGGCCGTCCGGGGCGGGGGTCTTGGGGAGACACAATGGGTAGGGCGAGGGTCCCCAGGCTCGGCGCCGCCGCCCCCTCCCTATTTGTTTTTCTCCCTCCTGGTCCGCGAGGCGCTGCTGCCTGAGCCATTGTCTACCGAAGACACCCGCCCAGGGGCGGGCTGGGGCGGGCGCCTGCTCTGCAGCCCCCTGCGGGTTCCTCGCTCCCGACCCCGGCTGGGTGGGGGCGCCGGCGTCGGCTGCCACCCTAGGCCGGGACCGGAGGCTGGGAGCCTGGAGCTGGGTTTGAAGGGGGGAGGGGAGAAGGGGGAGTGGGTGAGGCTGTGGGCGGGATTGACTGCTCTAATGGGGTTCTTCGCCCTGGAGCCTGACAGCTCCCAGCCAGGCCCTCTGGTTTAGAATTTGGGGTGCACCAAATAAATGCTTGTGAGCCTATGACGGAGGACGAGCGGCAGTTGTGGGGCTCTGAGAAAAGGGGGTACATTGTGATTCCCAGCTGAGGGAGCATGGCAGGCTTGTGGTCGCGGAGCCATGCTGAGCTGGCTGGCTGTGGGCAGTGCCGGCTGGGAGGGCAGGTGCCTGGGTCCCGTTCAGCAAGCCTCCTGGCACTCCTGTCCCCTGCCCGCCCCCAGATCACCCCCTCCTCATCTCACATCTCCTTCGCAGTGGAGGAGACCCTTCCCAGCGACTCACCGGGAGCAGGTGGGTGTGTGAGGTGGGGGTGGGGCCGGCTCCTGCAGCAGGAAAGGGTGGGGGAGCAAGACCCTGACTCCACACCCCACAGGCAGGTCTGGACGCTTAGGGGCCTCCGCCCACTCCAGCCCTGAGCCCACCTCCCGGCTCCTGTTCTCCCTCCCCTGCCTGTGGGCCCCATCCCTGCCTGAAGCAATATTCACTCCTCACCCCCCACACTAAGGAGCTGGCAGGAAAAGCAGGGTGGGGGGGTCTGGATGAGGGAAGTGGGGTCCGGATGAAGGGAGGGGGTCGGATTTCCTCCTGGATTGAGGCAGGCCTGGAACCGGGAGAGGTGGATACTATATGGAATGTCAGGCTTGGAGGAATGGATAGGGTTCGCCCTCTGCCTCGGTCTCCCTCAGCTCTCTGGGGGAGGAGATGAAGCTTTGCTTAGTAGGAAGAAGCCCTAGTTTCTTAGGATGCCCCTCCCCTCAAGTCCCTGCACCTCAGGGGAAGGGGCCCAGGGAATTGGCTGGAATACAGCCAGGATAGGGGGTTCTCTGGGGCAGCTGGCGGGGAGCCCAGGTTGAGGGGAAGGGGGAAGGGAGTCTGCTAGGCACCTGCCCCCTTCTCCCCCATCCTCAAGGTTGGCACAGATCCTTACCAGCCCACCCTAGTTTTGTTTCTTCAGCCCCCTCCCTCTTCTGAAACTCTGACTCTTGAACCCAAGGCATTCCCTCAAATGACCATATCTCAGACTCGGAGTCCCTCTCCCCAGCTGCTCTATCCAGCTGTTCCTAAGCCTGGGATGGAGGTGGGAGTAGCCAGGCCCTTCTGTCTTCTCAGAATTCCTAATGGATGTTGGCGGGGGGATGGATGAGGACCTTGTGCACATCCTCCTAGGCCCTACTCTCCCCCCACCCCAAGCCAATTCTTCCTTCCCCCAACCTGGGTGTGCAGACCTCCACTCTCCCGTATTAGCCGGGTGCCCTTGGGCATGTCACTTAACCTCTCTGAGCCATAATTTGTTCATTTGTAAGACATGGAAGGATAGGGCCTACATCATCAAATTGAAGTAAGAATTAAATCACATCAAATATGCAAAAAAAAAAAAAAACAGTAGAGGGGTGCCAGCTTCCTGGAGGAGCAGAGAGCGAGAGTGGGTGGAGTGTGCACTCACCCTGCAGGGTTGGGCTCTGGCCTGGGAGGGGAGGTGGGCTCAGGGGAACAGCTGGATGGGATGCCTAGGGCAGGCGTGGCACTGGCTCTGGGTTGGGAGCCCGAGCTGAGACACCTGTCACTGCTGAGTGTCAGGCTCCACTCTAAGGCCTTCCCTCTCCTCGAAGTCTCCACAGCACCCTGACCTCCCCCGGCCCTGCTGCTCTCAGCTCCAGACTCCAATCTTCCTTCCATACCCCACCCCCACTAGATTTGCATCTAGCTCTCAGCCCACTCCCCACCTGTCTCCTGGGCCCCCCACTGAGGTGTCCATACATGCATGACACACCTTGTTAGCAGGAACGTAGGGATGAGGTGTGTTCTTGAGGGAGGGGCTGTGCTGATGCGAAGGGGTGCCCTGGATCAGAGAGACTGCCTGGAGAATCCATGGGAACAACTCAAGGCTTGATTCCTCCCCATCACGCCATCTGAGGGCAGGATGCCTGCCTGATGGCCTGGCCACGCTCTCCCCGGGCTGGGAGCAGAGGCATCCCTGGAAAGCAAAAGACTTGGGCTTCCCTCCTCAGCCCCCTCCACAATAGTTCGCTTGGGCCTGGGTTGCTCCCCTCAGATCTCCTTCCCCTTGCCAGGGCCCCAGCTCCCTGCCTGATCTCCTGGGAGGAATGAGGGCGTTGCCATGGTGACTGACTGTAGCTGACCAGCTGGGAGGGGGCAGGCAGTTCATGTGAGGGGGAAGAGGCAGGAGTAATTTGTTTGGGCATGGGGTTGGGGTGAGTCCCTAAATCTGAAGGGAAACAGGCTTGTGCAAAGGATTCTGGGAAAAGGATGAATGATGGGAATGACCAGTTTCCTAGTGTCCCCTGTCAATTTTTTCCCAAGACCCCGAACTCTGCCCTAGCCTCCATCCTCCCTTTCAAACTGCTGAATCTTGACCCTTCTCCTCTCCGCCTGTGGACCCAGCTTTACTTAGCCTTTCTCAGCCCTCCTGTCCTTCTCCTCTCCCCAGGCCCCGGGTTAAGAATGTCCCTTCTAGAGGCAGACTGCCAGGTCTGGATCCCAGATCTCCACTTAGCTGTAGTCCAAGTACCTAAACTCTCTAAGCCTCAGTTGCCTTATCTGTAAAATGGACTAAGAGCATATATTATCAAATCCAATACACCACTGACTATAAGATGCACCATGATTTCAGGTACCAGTAAGAAAGAAAGAAATGCTGCCAGTTATAACGATGGCATCATCAATCATAGGCATAGCCTGAGTTTAGAATTGTGAAAATGTGACACAGCACATGTGTTAGACGATGAAATACGGGAATAGTCCCACCTCCTTCATGGGCTGATAGGAGGTTTCAGTGAGTGCTCTGTGAATGCTGGGTCTTAAATCATGCCTTCTCTAGCCTCAGCCCCAAAGACTCTCCCAAACACAGCTCCTTCCTCTGATCTTGGGGCTCCCCCCAGTTCTCTTTCCCCCTCCCTCGTCCTCACTCCCTTCACCCCATCTTGCCCACAGAGATCCTGATCAAGGTGCAGGTGTATGTGAGCGGGGAGCTGGTGCCCCTGGCCCGGGCCTCAGTGGATGTATTTGGGAACCGGACTCTGCTGGCAGCTGGCACCACAGACTCAGAGGGTGTGGCCACCCTGCCCCTCAGTTATCGCTTGGGCACCTGGGTGCTGGTCACTGCTGCCCGCCCTGGCTTCCTCACCAACTCTGTGCCCTGGCGTGTTGACAAGCTGCCCTGTGAGTGCAGGGGCAGGTGGAGGGGGGGGGGACAGCAGCTGACCCTCCATCAGCCCCTTCCCAAAATAGTCTCCTTGGGGGTGGAGGGGGAGGCTTTCCAGCAGCTGCTGCCTGGGCTGGGGTACACAGAGGGGGCTGAGGGAGGGTGAAGCCTCTGGGACTCAGATGGAGGGGGTGCCTGGCTGGGGGGTAGGGGGTGGGCTTTCCTGGAGCTGACCAGCCATCCCTCCCGCAGTGTATGCGTCTGTCAGCCTCTACCTGCTCCCTGAGCGGCCGGCCACTCTCATCCTCTATGAGGACCTGGTGCACATTCTCCTAGGCTCTCCCGGTAAGGCTCCCCCTCACCCATGCCAACTCTTCTTCCTTACCCTGACCTGGGTGTAGAGACCGCCACTGTCCTATATTAGCTGGGTGTCCTTGGGCAAGTCACTTCACCTCTCTGAGCCATAATTTGCTCATTTGTAAGACGTGGAAGGTTAGTGCCTACATCATCAAATTGGAGTAAGAAATCACATAAAAAGTGAAAAAACACAGTACAGAAGGTGTTCAATAAATGTTTACAGTTATCGGGGCTTCTCGTGGTTTCTATTCTCCATCTATTCCTACCTTCCCTGCCACCTTTATCTTCAATGGGTCTACACGGATTTGTTGTGCACCTGCTGGATGCACAGGTGCACAGCAAGTGCAAGGCCCAGAGCAAGCCTGCAGCTGTCCTGGTCTACCCCCAGGCTTTCGGTCTCGCTCAGCTAGAACTTACTTCAACTCCTAGGCCGTGCCAGGCATTGTGGCTGGTGCTGGGAACCACGGTGAGGAAGAAGACCCGCTCCTTGCCTTTGGACGTTCACAGACAAGTAGGAAGACAGATCATTGCAAGCCCTGAAATAGTTCCAGAGCAGGCAGGGCAGTGGAGTGGAGGGCAGCTGCTTTCAGTGCTGAGACAGCCCTAACCTGCGAGGGGACCTGTCTGGGTGAGAGCTTGAATGGAGCGGTCAGCCCTCGACTGAGGAGTGAAGAGGAAGCAGAGGCACCTCTACTGGAGAGGAAGGCCAGGGGGAGACATCAGGTGGAGGGTAGTAGAAGACAGTGAGGGTTTGGGGGCTCCATTCCGCTTAGAGGGCCATGGTGGGTTTCAGAGTTTGAGGAACCCCATCCCAGTTTGTAGTCTCAGCTTGAGCCCTCGTCATGGAGCTAGTTGTTTTGTTTTGTTTTTGAGATGGAGTCTTGCTCTGTTGCCCAGGCGGAAGTGGCATAACCTCGGCTCACTGCAACCTTTGCTTTCTGGGTTCAAGGGATTCTCCTGCCTTAGTCTCCTGAGTAGCTGGGATTACAGGCACCCATCACCACGCCAGACTAATTTTTGTATTTTTAGTAGAGACGGTTTTGCCATGTTGGCCAGGCTAGTCTCGAACTCCTGACCTCAGGTGATCCACCCGCCTTGGCCTCTCAAAGTGCTGGGATTACAGGCATGAGCCACTTCGTCCGGCTCCACCAAGCTGCTCTTGTTTGCTCATCTTCGTCACTCTGATCCCAAGCTTCTAAGTGCCCCTGCAGGTTTCTAAAATACCAATGGATCCTTTGTGGCCCCCTAGCTTGAAGCCTCTGCATGGCGCCTACTGCTTTTAGTACCAAGCCCAGGTGCCATCTCAGAGCTGACTGCACCCTCCAGAGCCCGGGCCGCCCTCTGCCCCACGCCTCTGGGCCTTTCTATGCCAGGCCTCCTGGATGTCTTTCCCTCTTTCTTTCCTGGCTGAGTCTTCCACATCCTCCAAGACTCCACAGGGCCTCCCCTGAGCTGAGTGAGAACAACTCCCCTAGTCTTCTGCGTCCCTCTATTTGGATAGCAAGGCAGGAGGAATGGCATGGCAGAGGATGGGCCTGGAGCCCGATGGCCCGGGCTTCTATCCAGGCTTGAGGATTGTGACCTTGGGCAAGTTACTGAACCCCTGCCTGCCTCCATTTCTGCACCTCTAAAATGAGGTTGATAATAAAGACACCTAGCTCAGGGGCTATTTTCCTAATTGCAGGGGTTAATATAGGTAACCTGCTTAGAACAGTGCCCAGCATAGCTTAAAGATTAATAAATGTTAGCTGTGACCATATTGTATTGGAATTGTTTATATGTCTGTCCCCTCCACCCCAACACACACACACATGACCTAAACTGTCTAATGCAGTAGCCACTAGCTACATGTTAAATTGAAGTACATTAAATTAAAAATTCATTAATTTTTTTTTTTGAGATGGATTCTCACTCTGTTGCCCAGGCTGGGGTACAATGGCATGATCTTGGCTCACTGCAACCTCTGCTGCCCGGGTTCAAGCGATTCTCCTGTCTCAGCCTCCTGAGTAGCTGGGATTACAGGCGCCTGCCACCACACCTGGCTAATTTTTGTAGTTTTAGTAGAGACGGGGTTTCACCATCTTGGCCAGGCTGGTCTTGAACTCCTGACCTCGTGATCCACCTGCCTTGGCCTCCCAAAGTGCTGGGATTACAGGCATGAGCCACTGCACCCACCTAGTAAAAAATAATTACATTTTAAAAAATTAAAAATCCAGTTCTTCAGTCACACTAGCCACATTTCAAATGCTTAACAGCCACGTGTGTCCAGTGGGTACCATAATGGGCAGCACAGCTAGAAAACATTCCCATCACAGCAGACGTTCATCTTTGGGCCCCCAGTGTCTAACCTGGTGCCTGCCACATAGTAGACAATACTGTTTGAGGATCTGGATCGCAACATTTTATAGGTTCTATAAGGAAACTTTCTACAAAAGCAAGTAAATTGCTCAGGGTCACACAGAGATTTCAGGTCCATGTCCCTTCCAGGTTAACATTCCATGACTGCCCAGCTTTCTCCCCAAGGCATCACCCCCCCCCACCCCGCCTTCTGAAGTGGCCTGACCTCATGTCCCCCTTTTCCTTAGATAATGGGTTTCTGCTCTGGTCCCTGGGGATCCCTGTCCATGGTCAGGCCACTGCAGCCCCTCTCTCCCTCCAGGTGCCCGCTCCCAGCCCTTGGTGCAGTTCCAGCGCCGGGCTGCCCGCCTGCCTGTCAGTTCCACCTACAGCCAGCTCTGGGCGTCACTCACACCTGCCAGCACCCAGCAGGAAATGCGGGCTTTCCCTGCCTTCCTGGGCACTGAGGCCTCCAGCTCAGGTAGGCTGAGTGCCCAGCACGGACGGGGTCTCTCCAGGCTCAGGATCAGCCCTCAGCCCTGTACCCTCTTCCCTCAGGCAATGGCTCCTGGCTGGAGCTGATGCCCCTGACTGCTGTGAGCGTGCACCTGCTGACAGGTAATGGGACAGAGGTGCCGCTCTCAGGCCCCATTCACCTGTCCCTGCCCGTGCCCTCCGAGACGCGTGCCCTCACCGTGGGCACCAGCATTCCAGCCTGGAGATTTGACCCCAAGAGTGGTAAGTGCCTCAGGGGGCTGCAGGTGCTTGAGTTGAGGGAGGAAAGTGGGACTTGAGTGGGAGCGACTCAAGCATGACAAAACCCCTGCCTCTCCCAGGGCTGTGGGTGCGCAATGGCACTGGTGTAATCCGGAAGGAAGGCCGGCAGCTCTACTGGACCTTTGTCTCCCCCCAGCTGGGGTACTGGGTGGCCGCCATGGCCTCCCCCACGGCTGGTAAGAGTAGTGGGGCAGTGGGCGTAGAGGCCGTGGAGGAGGGGAGCTGGGAGAGCAGACTTCTGAAAGGCAGGAAGGGTGTCCACACCTGAACGCTAAACCCTCGCCTGGCACAGGGCTGGTCACCATCACGTCGGGCATCCAGGACATCGGCACCTACCACACCATCTTCTTGCTCACCATCCTGGCGGCCCTGGCCCTGCTGGTGCTCATCCTGCTGTGTCTGCTCATCTACTACTGTCGGTGAGCACCGGGCTTCCCCCACCCTCCCCTCCTCTCCTCTGACTGAGGCCTGCACTTGTACCGGGCCCTGGGGCCCCAAAGATGCATAAAATCCACTTCTGGTCCTCAAGGGGCAGACAGGAAAGGACTTCCTGTAAACATGCTAAGACCTGAAGGGCTGGTGCTGGTGGCTGAAGACAGCGGGGAGGTGGGAGGGGAGGCAGGGCTTAAGGACTTGCAGCCCGGCCCCTCCAGAGAGATCTGCCACTGCCCTTACCAGCCCAGCTCTCTCTCCCAGAGGACTCCAGGCCGGACACACCCACAGACAGCTTAGACGCTCATCCCTGGTTCTCGCAGCACATCCTACATGCAGAGGAGTGCAGAGTTTACCCTGAGGGGACCGCCAAACGGACACGGCGGCTCCCCGCCATCTCTCCTGAGCGCCCCAGGCATTCTCCCCACCTCTTCCACTATATTCATCTGTCTTGAATCTAAGGGGGTTCGGGGCCTACTCTGGCCCTCACCCTTTCCTGAGAGGCCCCTTCTGCTCCCTCCCTTCCAGGAGGCGCTGCCTGAAGCCGAGGCAACAGCACCGCAAGCTGCAGCTCTCGGGGCCCTCTGACGGTAACAAACGAGACCAGGCCACCTCGATGTCCCAGCTCCACCTCATCTGTGGGGGACCCCTGGAACCCGTCCCGTCGGGGGACCCCGAGGCTCCGCCTCCAGGCCCCCTCCACTCGGCCTTCTCCAGCTCCCGGGACTTGGCCTCCTCCCGGGATGACTTCTTCCGCACCAAGCCGCGCTCTGCCAGCCGCCCGGCCGCCGAGCCTTCGGGTGCCCGCGGGGGTGACAGCGCCGGGCTCAAGGGCGCTCGCTCGGCCGAGGGCCCCGGAGGGCTGGAGCCCGGCCTAGAGGAGTACCGGCGCGGGCCCTCGGGGGCTGCGGCCTTCCTGCACGAGCCGCCCTCACCGCCGCCGCCGCCCTTCGACCACTACCTGGGCCACAAGGGGGCGGCCGAGAGCAAGACCCCCGACTTCCTGCTGTCGCAGTCGGTGGACCAGCTGGCGCGGCCGCCGTCGCTGGGCCAGGCGGGGCAGCTCATCTTCTGCGGCTCCATCGACCACCTCAAGGACAACGTCTACCGCAACGTCATGCCCACCCTGGTGATCCCCGCGCACTATGTGCGCCTCGGCGGCGAGGCGGGCGCCGCCGGCGTGGGCGACGAGCCGGCCCAGCCGGAGGGCACGGCACCCGGCCCGGCGCGCGCTTTTCCCCAGCCCGACCCCCAGCGCCCGCAGATGCAGGGCCACTCGGGCCCGGGGGGCGAGGGCGGCGGGGGCGGCGGCGAGGGCTGGGGGGCCGGGCGCGCGGCGCCCGTCAGTGGCTCAGTCACCATCCCTGTGCTGTTCAACGAGTCCACCATGGCGCAGCTCAACGGGGAGCTGCAGGCCCTGACCGAGAAGAAGCTGCTGGAACTGGGCGTGAAGCCGCACCCGCGCGCCTGGTTCGTGTCCCTCGACGGGCGCTCCAACTCGCAAGTGCGCCACTCTTACATCGACCTGCAGGCGGGCGGCGGGGCACGCAGCACTGACGCCAGCCTGGACTCGGGCGTAGATGTGCACGAGGCGCGGCCCGCGCGCCGCCGGCCCGCGAGGGAGGAGCGGGAGCGCGCCCCGCCTGCTGCGCCGCCGCCGCCGCCCGCGCCCCCGCGCCTGGCGCTCAGCGAGGACACGGAGCCCAGCAGCAGCGAGAGCCGCACGGGCCTCTGCTCTCCGGAGGACAACTCGCTGACGCCGCTGCTGGACGAGGTGGCGGCGCCCGAGGGCCGGGCGGCCACGGTACCCCGGGGGCGGGGCCGCAGCCGCGGGGACAGCTCCCGCAGCAGCGCCAGCGAGCTGCGGCGCGACTCGCTCACCAGCCCGGAGGACGAGCTGGGGGCGGAGGTGGGCGACGAGGCGGGAGACAAGAAGAGCCCGTGGCAGCGGCGGGAGGAGCGGCCGCTGATGGTGTTCAACGTCAAGTAGCGCCCGCGCAGGGCCTGGCACCGCCCCTCCCGCGCGGGCCCGCACCTAGGGTGCGCGCCCCGGGGGCCTGCGGGGGCCCTCGCGCGTAGCCCCCAGCCCCAGGCCGGAGAGGGGCCCAGGGGCCTTGGAGCTGTTCCGTGGTAGGTGCTGGGTCGTGTCTTGCAAGGAACCCTGTGTCTGCCTCCAAGCCGGGGAGGAGGGGGGGGTCCAGCCCCCCACGGGGAGGTGCCGGGGAGGAGGGCTGGGGGGAAGCAGTGCCTGTGTAGACGTGGCTGTACATAGAAAGCTCTATTGTGGGAAAGCAGGAGGGGTGACCCAGCCTCAGCTGCTAGTGTGAGGGCTGGGAAGGGAGGGGACGTTTTCTGTGGACCCCTGGGAGGGGAGGGGGTGCTGCTTGCTGACTAGCCCATCTCTGGGCTACGATGCCACAGGGCTGGTGGCTGGGACAGCTCTGGGGACTAGGGGGTAATGTGATACAGCCGATGTGAGCAGCAAATATAAAACTGGTGAGGTTAAGGCTGTGTATGTCTTTCTGTGGGGTAGGGGAGGGGAGTGTTGGCAGTGGACGTGAACCCTTGCTCTGGGACCCTGAGGAGGGCAGGCAGGGCGGCAAATCAGACACTGTTAAGAAAGTGTACAAACTTTATTGAAACGCACACACGCACACACACAAACACCCCTGTGGATAGGGAAAAGCACCTGGCCACAGGGTCCACAGAAACGGGGAGGGGATGGCAGCTTGTAAAGTGGCTTTTGCCACAACCCCCTTCTGACAGGGAAGGCCTTAGATTGAGGCCCCACCTCCCATGGTGATGGGGAGCTCAGAATGGGGGCCAGGGAGAATTTGGTTGGGGAGAGGTGCTAGGGAGGCCTGAGCAGAGGGCACCCTCCGAGTGGGGTCCCGAGGGCTGCAGAGTCTTCAGTACTGTCCCTCACAGCAGCTGTCTCAAGGCTGGGTCCCTCAAAGGGGCGTCCCAGCGTGGGGCCTCCCTGCGCAAACACTTGGTACCCCTGGCTGCGCAGCGGAAGCCAGCAGGACAGCAGTGGCGCCGATCAGCACAACAGACGCCCTGGATGGTCAGAGGGGGGCGAGAGGGTTGGACGAGGTGGGACCTGGTCCCTGGCCATACCCAGCCCCAGGATGGGGGTTGGCACTGACCTGGCGGTAGGGACAGCAGGCCCAGCCCCCTCGGTTGTCTCGGCAGCAGGTCTGGTTATCATGGCAGAAGTGTCCTTCCCCACACTCCACGTCCTTCGCACCCACGTGAGGGCTACGGGCCAGGAAGGTGGCAGGCTGGGCAGAGACCACTTCCTTCTCGCAGGATCGGGCCTTCACGTTGCAGGTGTAGCCAGCCGGGCAGCAGTGCTGGCGATCCTCGCAGCACACAGCCTGGCGGGGAAGAGAGCACAGAATGGCATTATGTTCCTGTCCCCTCACCGGGCCTAGCTCCCCTATCCAGGGGCAGGCAGGGAGGCACTCACATGGGGCAACTGGCAGCAGGCCCAGCCCCCACCCAGGCTTGGGCAGCAGGTCTGCCCCACCGGGCAGCTGGTGTGCTGGTCACAGCCGATGTCTCTGGGGTGGGATAAGGAAGCCCGGCGGGCAGGCGTCTTCTCCAGTCCAGCCAAGATCTCGCTTCCCCGCTGACACTGCCCCTCGGCTACACACGTGTAGCCCTGGGGGCAGCAGTGCTGGTGGTCCGAGCAGCAGACAGCCTGGGGGGTGGGCAGGAAAGGGCATTCTAGGTAGCCACTATGTGGGGTGCAGTGCTGAGCCCCTACCTACTCCAGCCCGCCTCTCCTGCTTACAGCCCCTCCAGCTGGGGACGAATCTGACAGAGCTGGGTATCACCTATGGGCTATGCGGACGGCAGAAAGCAATAGGAGCTTGGCCGCCCACCTGCCCAGGCCAAGATGCTGTCCCCTCCCATGTACCTCTGGGATTGGACAGCAGCCCCACTCCCCAGACGTGAGTTGGCAGCAGGTATTGGAGGGGGGACAGCTGCTGACATTATCACAGGGGACATCTCTCTTCAAGACTTGTGGGTCTGGCAGGCTGAGGTGAGCTGGGGCCTTCTCCATCCAGGGCACCTGGTGGGTCCCCTGTTCACAGGTACCCTTCTGCGTGTCACACGTAAACCCCGCAGGACAGCAGTGTATGTGGTCCTCACAGCACACAGCCTAGGGCAGATGGAGAAGGGCTGGTGGGCACTGGGGCCCAGCTGGCTGCCACACTGTGCTCAGCCCACCCACCCGCCACCCCTGGGTACCTGGGTAAAAGGGCAGCAGCCCCAGGCCCCCGACTGTAGACGGCAGCAGGTATAGCCATCTGGGCAGCTCACCTCCATGTCACATTTCACATCCCCCACTGTGAGGGAGGCAGAGAGGACAGGTCAGAAGCGGCACTGGGGACCCTCAGGGGTATCCACCCTTTGCCGGCTCCACAGCTGGAACCAGGTGTTGAAGATGGAGGGCACCGCTTACACCACCTTGCAGTGATCCTAAGGCCAGGCCTGAAAGGGAGGAAAGGGGGCCCTACCCCTGTGTCTGCGCCCTGCCTCTGGTACCTGTGTGCGCAGGCAGCTTAGTGAGGAGGTCCATGGTAGCGTTCTCCTTGGAAAGGCACTTACTCTGGATCAGGTCACACACAGTGTCTTGGGGGCAGCAGTGCAGGTGATCGGAGCAGCAGGTGGCCTGAGTGGGGACAGGGGTGGGTCTTTGTCACTTCCAGGCTCAGTAGCACACAGGGAGCAGCCAGGCTGATGGTTGGCACTGCCGCAGTCCCCCACTAGGGGGTGGCATGAACCCTGCATCAGCCAGGCTCCCAGCAAGCAGCCAGCCAGCCAGCCCCATGCCCCAGAGCCCCTGTAAGGTGCGTGTCAGGGCCAGGTGGCTGGGGGCACACAGCCAAGCTGGCTCCAGCCCCTCACTCACATTGGGCATTGGGCAGCAGCCATACTTCCCACTGGGCAGCTCACAGCAGGTAGAACCATCAGGGCACTGGGACCGTGCATCCGGACACATGACCGAGCTGGACAAGGCCACTGGAAGAGGAGCAAGCGTGAGGGACAGCCAGGGTAGAGGGAACTTTTTCCTACACTTGGAGTCAATGAGGCCCCACCCCAGCCCCCGGCCTGATGCTCTCCCACCTCCTCACCTGCCCTGTTAGTCCTCTGGGCAGGGAGCTTCTTTGCCAGGGGGTGGGTGCCCGTGGGTGTGATGCAGCGGGTGTGAACCAGGTCGCAGAAGGCACCGTGCGGACAGCAGTGCACCCTGTCTTCACAGCAGGAAGCCTGAGAAAAAATGGTCCTGACTCCATCTTCACCCCCTGCCCCTGGCCCCCACACTCTGCCCCCACTTCCCTCCACATACCCCCATCTCCCCAGATTTGTACCTGGGGCATGGGGCAGCACCCCCAGGAGCCATCGACCATAACGCAGCACGTGGAGAAGTCCGGGCATTCGAACTGACTATCAGGGCATTGGACGGCACCCACGGAGTTGTTACCTGTGGACAAGATGACCCAGGATTCTACCAACCCACTCAGGGAAGGTGACTCCCCCATCAGGCAAGGAGCTGATGGCACCAGGGCCTGCAAGCCCAGCTACTGGGGTTTGAGGGTGACACTAAGGCTCAGTGATCTCCTAGGCAGGCCTAACTCACCCTCCTCACAATCCAGTCCCTCCCTCAGCAAGATGGCATGGGGAAGGGGCACCCACTGACCATGGGTTGGCATTAGACCAGCCCAGCTCGACCTCTCCCCACCCCCACAATGCCTGAACCTGGAGTCCTGCACTTTCTCCTGCACCCTCCTATCCCCAGTGCTGCCCCTCTGTCCACAGCAGGGCTGTTGCTTAGTACAGATGCCACATGAATGAGGGCACAAGGGCAGGAATCGGGGCTGCCCCGCCAGCTGGGCTGCTGGGTTCCAGGCTCTACATGCTGCCGGTCTGCCTGCCCTGCACCCACACCCCAGCGGCACCTGATCTTTGGAAGCAGGATCGCCCGTCTGCACTGCAGTGGAAGCCCCGTGGGCAGCAGTGATGGCCATCCCCGCATGCCACGGCCTGTGGAACACAGAGAAACCTGCATTGGCAGGGCCCTTTTATCTGCAGGTGGGAGAGTGCAGGAAAAGCATAAGTGCAGACCTAAGCCCCTCCATCGGGCTGATGGCATGCTCACCTCTGGGAAGGGACAGCAACTGGAAGTCCCTGAGACGGTAAAGATGCAGGAGTGGCCGGCAGAGCAGTGGGCATCAACCTGGCAGGGGTCACCCAGATGCCTGCTCAGTGTTGTGGGCCATTTGTCCTGGAAAGACAGGGGAAATGATAAACCACAGACTTGTGCCTGGCGTCCTCCTCTGGCCAATCCAAGATGACCCTTTGGGAAAACTCAGGCTGCCAGCTCTTGCCTAGGCTGAGGGGCACTCACCAGAAGGGGACTGCAGCAGCTGTAGCTGGCTTCTCCGGGGTCCATGCAGCAGGCCACAGGGCAGAACTGACCATCTGGGCACCACGTTCCAGCCACCAGCCCTGCTGTTAAGGCCACCCAGCTCACCAGGGTCCACATGGTCTGCCTGCAAAGTACCAAGGAACGTCTGGCAACTGCTTAAGCCCATGCCACCCTTGATTCTAGGGCCACTCAGTCCCCTAGCCCCAGGCCAAGGTCCTGGCCCAGGACTGCCTGAGCCTTCTCAACACCTCCCTGTCCAGGCAGGCAGAAATCTGCAGGGACTGAGAGTCAGCTTCCTACAGCGCCCTGTGTGTGACACATGCCCCAGCACGTGCGGACCTGTAAGCATGAATGCTGACATGCATATATGTGTGGGTCTGAGTCCCCAGCACATGGCCTAATGCCTGGGCCTCACTGGGCAGGCTTATGAGAGTCAGGAAGATGTGATTTTTGTGGGTCTGATCTGTGCAGATGTGGGCCACCTCTGGGGTGAGGGGAAGGCATCAGTAGCCATGGGAGAGGACAGGGCTAGGGTGCAGGGAGGGAGTCCCCCCAGGAAAAGCCAGGGTTCCCCTCCAGATGCCTCCTTGCCTGACACTATTTCCATACCTGCACTCCGCTAAGGCCTTGCGGGAAGTGGCCACATGATGACATGGGAAACCACAGGGGTGAGAAAGTTGTGAAAAAGGAAATACGGGCCGGGCGCGGTGGCTCACGCTTGTAATCCCAGCACTTTGGGAGGCCGAGGCGGGCGGATCACGAGGTCAGGAGATCGAGACCACAGTGAAAACCCTGTCTCTACTAAAAATACAAAAAAAAAATTAGCCGGGCGTGGTGGCGGGCGCCTGTAGTCCCAGCTACTCGGAGAGGCTGAGGCGGGAGAATGGCGTGAACCCGGGAGGCGGAGCTTGCAGTGAGCCGAGATTGCGCCACTGCACTCCAGCCTGGGCGATAGAGCGAGACTCCGTCTCAAAAAAAAAAAAAAAAAGGGAAATACGGTGGCCAGTGGAGTCTGGGCTGCCTTCCCCAGAGGTCACCATCTGCCCATGAATGTCCCCTCCTCACCCAGGGAAGGGGACACAGAAGCTGGGTCAGCCTTTGAGACACCTGTGTTCTGAGGGTCCCCCACACCACCAGGGCCCCCTGAGATTCCCCAAGCATGCTAGCCCCCGCCCCTGCCTCTCAATCTATTCTGGAAGTGAAACACAGCCACATGTGGAGAGAGACCACGTGTGCCCACAGGGCTGCCCATCTGAGTCACCAGGAGGAACTGAGCCTTGAGTCCCTGTGGGGAGCAGCCTCTCACTTCCTAAACAACTCTTCTCCCAGGCTCAGCTAGCCCAGCTAGTTCAGTGGGGTGGCCAGAGAGGTAACTCTTCCTGAAGAAGCAAAAACGGTAATGTCTGTTGAGCCTCTTGGGAGCCAGTTACAAGATTCTCCATTATTTTATTTCTTTGCAACAACCATCCAAAGTAGTAATTAATACCTTTACTTTTATTTTATTTTTAGAGATGAGGTATTGCTATGTTGCCCAGGCTGGACTCAGACTCCTGGGATCAAGCAATCCTCCAACCTTGGCCTCCGAAGTAGCTGGGACACTTTAGGAGCATGCCACCACGTCTGCTCGCCTTTTTTTTTTTTTTTTTTTTTTTTGAGATGAAGGCTTGCTGTGTTGCCCATGCTAGAGTTCAGTGGCACAATCTCGGCTCACTGCAACCTCTGCCTCTCGAGTTCAAGCAAGTAGCTGGGACTACAGGCGCTCACCACCATGCCTGGCTAATTTTTGTATTTTTAGTAGAGAGGGGGGTTTCACTATATTGGTCAGGCTGGTCTTGAACTCCTGACCTCAGCTGATCCACCCGCCTCAGCCTCCCTAAGTGCTGGGATTACAGGCTTGAACCACCATACCTGGCCACACCTTTACTTTTAAAGGAGGAAACTGAAGCTCAGAGATGTTAAGTACAGTCAGCCCTCCATATCCAACCAGGGATCAAAATATATTGGGCACGGTGGCTAACACCTGTAATCCCAGCACTTTGGGAGGCTGAAGTGGGCAGATCCCAAGGTCAGGAGTTCGAGACCAGCCTGACCAACATGGTGAAACCCCATCTCTATTAAAAATACAAAAATTAGCCATGTGTGGTAGCGCACACCTGTAATCCCAGCTACTCAAGAGGCTGAGGCAGGAGAATTTCTTGAGCCCAGGAGGTGGAGGTTGCAGTGAGCAGAGATCGTGCCACCATACTCCAGCCTGGGTGATAGAGCGAGACTCAGATTCTGTCTCAAAAAACAAAAGCCGGCCGCGGTGGCTCACGCCTGTAATCCCAGCACTTTGGGAGGCCGAGGCGGGTGGATCACGAAGTCACGAGATCGAGACCAGCGTGACCAACATGGTGAAACCCTGTCTCTACTAAAAATAGAAAAATTAGCTGAGCGTGGTAGCCCGCACCTGTAATCCCAGCTACTTGGGAGGCTGAGGCAGGAGAATTGCTTGAACCTGGGAGGCGGAGGTTGCAGTGAGCCGAGATCGCGCCACTGCACTCCAGCCTGGTGACGGAGTGAGACTCCAAAAAAAAAAAAAAAAAAAAACCCCAGAAAATGTTACATTGTTGCTGAGGTATACAATGTAGTTAGGCTTAGGATGGGTGCATCTATACTGAACATGTACAGATTGTTCTTTCTTATTATTCCCTAAACAATTCAGGATCACAACTATTTACATGGCATTTTTCTTTTTCTTTTCTTTTTTTTTTTTTTTGAGATGGAGTCTTGCTCTGTCACCTAGGCCGTAGTACAGTGGCTCGATCTCGGCTTACTGCAAACTCCGCCTCCCGGGTTCAAGCAATTCTCCTGCCTCAGCCTCCCGAGTAGGTGGGATTACAGGTATGCGCTACCACACCTGGCTAATTTTTGTATTTTTAGTAGAGACGGGGGTTTCACCATGTTGGTCAGGCTGGTCTCGAACTCCTGACTTCAGGTGATCCACCTGCCACGGCCTCCCAAAGTGCTGGGATTTCAGGCATGAGCCACCGTGCCCAGCCGACATGTCATTTCCATTGTATTAGGTATAAGTAATCTAGAAATGATTTAAAGTATGTATAGGTTATATGCAAATATTACACCATTTTATATCAGGGACTTGAGCACCCACAGATTTTGGGGTCCTGGAACCAGTTCCGTGAAGATACCAAGGGACACCTATAACATGTCACACATCAGGTCATGGTGACACAGGCTTTGATGGCCCCAGAGCATATTGGACCTGGGTTCTTATCACTAGTGGCACGATGGGCAGTGCCTGGGAATGGTGCAACAGGTACAACAGAAACAGGGTACAGGGACTGCCTGGAAATCGCGCTTGGGTCCTAATCCTAGAATTGCCAACTGTGAGGGCCTAAGAAGTTGCTCTCTGTCTGTGCCTCAGTTACCCCACGAGTCTATGTGTGGATATCACGGGGGGGTGGTGGGGAGGGGCAGGAAATCTCACCCACCCAGTCACTCACATCCTCTGTGCTCCACCTGGCTTTCCTCAAGTGCCCCTCCCCTAACTCAGCATCCCCAAGAGGCCACCTCCTGGACAGATAAGGATGAAGTTGACTGGTCCTGGACAGTGGACCCTCTCCTCAGCCCCACAGCTCCCAGGCAAAGCACCTGCAGCTGGCACCGCCTGCTTCCTGGGTGTTCTCAGCAGGCTGTCCGCTGCCATGGCTTGCTGGGAAGGGAAGTCTGTCTGCACAGGAGTGTTCGGCTCCCTGGTGAGTTACCTGTGCATGTGGCCCCTCCTGTTTACCCTAAGTTGAGGGAGTATAGTGTATGCTTCTACTGAATACACGCACACGCATACAGAAACAGGGATGAGGAGGCGAGTCGCAGTCTCTCATGCCACCCTACACCGCCAAAACAGCCAGAGGGGACAGCAGCCTCTTCAAGACCCTAGCTCCGTTATCTTCCACTAGGTGGCACCCCCCAACTCCGAGTGCCAAGGGGAGAGGAAATTCCCAAAAGGGGAGCCAACCTAGCTGCAGATGAGCAGGAAAAAGTGGCTGGGAGAGGCGGAAGTTAGCTAGTCCCACCCCCAACAAGAGGAAGTAAGGAGGAGCCAGACCAGGTTCAGTCACCACTCCCAAGTCCCTACTACCTTCGAGAAGCCAAGGTCTCAGGTCCGGTTCCCAGGCCCTCGGAGCTCCCAGCCCAGGGTCGCGCGCCCCTCCGGCTCCAGGCCGCCGCGGGAACCACCCACCACCACCAGGAGAGGGGAAGAAGCCGGCACCTACCGACAGGGGTGGAGCTGGGTCAAGAATGGTGTGGTCCCTGCTTTGGGGGAATGCTGGGGAGGTAGAGAGCCCCCTTCTAATGGGGGTCACTGCAATTACTGCTTCCTCTTTCCCATAAAACTCCCTCTAGTGTATCAGAACCCCCAAGGAGTTTCAATAAGCGGTTATTCTGTTGTCTCCGGCTGAGACTCCAGGGGAACCTCAAGCTCACATGGCCCTGGCCGGGCCCCTGGGCAGGAGCAGGCGAGAGGTCTGCGCGGCCGCCCTCCTACCTGCGTCCGGGTCCGCGGTCCCTGGGCAGCAGCAGCCTGGCAGCGCTCAGACTACAGACCCCAGAGCGATGACCCGCCTACCTCAGTTTCCATTGGCCAGGGATCAGGGCTGCCGCACTCCCATTGGCTACTTATCAATGTAGAGGTGGGGCCAGCCTGGAATGCTGTGTTTCTTTTCTACTCAAATCACTCTCCTCCCCGCTTCCTCTCGCCCCACACCCTATTTCTAGGGATCATGTGATTGGAGAATCATGTGACGTCGGGCCAGCCTCAGCAGGGCAGCTGGTGCTCGTCGCCTTCCTTCACCCATCCTGCAGGCGCCTGGGGGAGTTTGCTAGAGATGATAGCGCGTGTCTGGGGCATTGACAGTGCGAGGGACTGTTATGAATTGGGAATATTTGTGCTCCCCTTTCTATCCGTTTGTTTTGAGACGGAGTCTCACTCTGTCGCCAGGCTGGAGTGCAGTGGCACGATCTCGGCTCACTGCAACCTCTGCCTCCCGGGTTCAAGCGATTCTCCTGCCTCAGCCTCCCGAGTAGCTGGGACTACAGGCGCGCACCACCACGCCCAGCTAATTTTTGTATTTTTAGTAGAGACGGGGTTTCACCATGTTGGCCAGGATGGTCTCGAACTCTTGACCTCGTGATCCGCCCGCCTCAGCCTCCCAAAGTGCTAGGATTACAGGCATGAGCCACCGCGCCCAGACTTGTGTGTTTGTTTTAGAGACAGGGTCTCGCTCAGTCGCCCAAGCTGATCATAGCTCACTGAGGCCTGCAACTCCTGCTCCCAAAGCGATTCTCCTACCGCAGCCCCCCAAGGCGCTGGGATTACAGGTGTGAGCTACCGGGCTGGCTCGCTCCTATCCTATCCTGCCCTGTCTTGTCCTGTCCTGTCCTGCCCTATTCTGCAAACTCGGATGACATGCTAGGCAGGCCCCAGAGTGAGTTGAAGGATGGTTTCCAGGACAAAGATAAACAGCCCCAAAGCCTTTTCCTCAAGGTGCTCAGCAGGACAGGGAGCAGGGATTGGTGGGAGACAGTCTCAGGCTGAATCTAATTTAAGATACAAGGTTGTGCGCCAGTTGCCAGGTGTAGGGAGATGAAGTAGTTTGTCTCCAGGTGGGGAAGAAGAGATTTCATTCCACCTTAGGAGCATCTCCTTGAGCTGAGTCTGGGAAGATTTTAACTGGCAGGTGGAGGAGGAGGTGTTGGGAAGAGCCCTGGGAAACCAGATGGGAAGGGCAGGCTTGGCAGGGATTGAATGCCATGTTCAATGCCAGTGGGCTTCAGGAGCTGCTGGGTGCCTGGCACAGGCTGGGCTGTGGCGGGGGCTGTCGAAAGGGAAGTGGCTTCCTAGTCTCCAGATCGGCCCTGCCTTCGAGGAATTGATACGGGAGGATGAGGAGAGAAAATGTACCACAGAACAGATTAGCCAGTGACAAGATTCAGCATGCTTGGTGCCAAAGGACCTGGGCCAGGCAGAGATGTGTGATGGGAGATGGGCCAGGAGAGAGGAGAGGCCCAGGGAAAGCCTGATACTGGGCCGTGGAGGAAGGGCAGTGTCTGCACAGGGGATGGAGACTGCTGCAGCCTGAGCAAGGAACTGGAGCTGAGGATGAGGCAGGGGCAGGGGGATGGCTAGCCAAGCTCGAGGCAGCAGAAGTCAGAGCAGGGAAAGGGTGCCAACCGAGCTGTGGAGTTGTGTGGCAGGGGTTCTAAGCCTGGAGCTAGAGCAGACCCAGACAGCAGATAAGACACCTGGCCTGCTGAGGACCTAGGACTAGTCTGTGCCCTGGTGACACATTTGTGCTTATTTTCCTTCCTGTGTATTTTGAGACTAGGGAGTATAGTTTATTCTTCTATTGAAACACATACACAGAAGAAACTTTCATGAAATGTTAGGTGAATCAGTCAATAACCTACTAATTACAACCACCCAGAACCAGAAAAAAATTCAGGTAGAAAAAAAAAAAAATCTAAACGGGCTGAAACAAATATCACAAAGTCTAATGGTCAAAGCTGTGATTCTTGAGCAGCAGCAATTTTGCCAGCCAGGGACATTTGGGAGTGTCTGGAGACAATCTGGGTTGTCACAACTCAGGGTGGAGGGACACTGGCATCTGGTGGGTAAGGGCCAGTAATCCCACTAAATATCACACAACACACAGAACAATCCCCCACAACAAAGAAGTATCCTGCCCAAAAGGTCAATAGTGTTGAGACTCAAAAACCTACTTCACAAATGTTTCTCTCTCTCTCTCTTTCTCGCTTGCTCTTTTTTTTTTTTTTTTTTTTTTTTTTTTTAACATCAGAGGGGTAAGATGCCATGATAACAGGGTCTGTAATTCCCTACTCGGGAGGCCGAGGCAGGAGAATTGCTTGAACCCAGGACGCGGAGGTTGTAAGTAAGCCGAGATCGTGCCACTGCATTCCAGCCTGGGCAACAGAGCGAGACTCCATCCCCCCACCAAAAAAACAACTAAAGTGTACAACTCAATGGTTTTTAGTGTCTTAAGAGAGTTATGCAGCATCACTACAATCAGTTTAAGACCATTTTTATCTCCACAGAAGGCAGCCTTGTGTCCTTTAGCAGTTACCCTCCCTAACCCTAGGCAACCACTGATCTACTTTCTACCTCTATGGATTTGGATATTCCATATAAATGAAATTTTATAATATGTGATCTGCAACTGGCTTCTTTCACTTAACATAATGTTTTCAAAGCTTATCACATAGCATGTATCAGTATCTCATTTCTTTTTTGTTTGTTTCTTTTCATTTGTTTGTTTGAGACAGAGTCTCACTCTGACACTCAAGCTGGAGTGCAGTGGCACAATCTTGGCTCATTGCAACTTCTGCCTCCTGGGTTCAAGCAATTCTCCTGTCTCAGCCTCCCGGATAGCTGGGATTATAGGCATGTGCCATGATGCCCAGCTAATTTTTGTATTTTTAGTAGAGACAGGGTTCCGCCATGTTGACCAGGCTGATCTCGAACTCCTGACCTCAAGTGATCCACCCACCTCAATCTCCCAAACTGCTGAGATTACAGGCGTGAGCCACCGCACCTGGCCCATTTTTGTTTGTTTCTTTGTTTTTGAGACAGAGCCTTCCTCCGCCGCCCAAGCTGAATTACAGTGGTGCCACCTTGTACTGCAGCCTCAGACCCTCCCACCTCAGCCTCCTGAGTAGCTGGGACTACAGACACATGCCACCACTCCCAGCTATATTTTGTATTTTTTTGTCTTAATATGTTGCCTAGTCTGGTCTCAAGCTCCTGGCCTCAAGTGATCCTGCTGCCTCAGCCTCCCAAAATGCTATGCTGAGATTACAGGCTTGAGCCACTGTGCCTATCTTCATCATCCGCCCCCCCCCCCTTTTTTTTTTGACAGGGGGCATTGCTGTGTTACCCAGGTTGGAGTGCAGTGGTGTCATCTCTGCTCGCTGCAACCTCTGCCTCCTGGGCTCAAGCAATCCTCCCACCTCCGCCTCCCAAGTAGCTGGGACTACAGGTGCTTATCACCATGTCCAGCTAATTTTTGTATGGTTTTTGTAGAGACAGGGTCTTGCCATGTTGGTCAGCTAGTCTCAAACTCCTAAATTCAAGGGATCCTCCCGCCTCAGCCTCCCAAAGGGCTGGGATTACAGGAGTGAGCCACTGCGCCCGGCCTATACAAGTTTTTGTGTGGACATGTTTTCATTTCTCTTGGGTATATACCTTGAAGTGGAATTAGTGGATTATATATAATTCTGTTTAGCCTTTTGTGTAACTACCAGCCTGTTTTCCAAAGCAGCTGCACTATTTTACATTCCCACCAGCGATGTAAGAGGGTTTCAATTTCTCTTTAGCCTCATCCATGGTTATCTTCTGTTATCATCTGTCTTTCTTATCATAACCATCCTAAGCCTTTAGTGTGGGCTGGCGGGCTGGCGACCCAGGAGAGCTGATGGTTAAGTCTGAGGGTAGCCTGCTGGAGAATTCCCTCTAGTTTGGGGAGGCCCGTTTTTCTGTTTTATTCAGGCCCATCCACATTATGGAGTATTGAGGGATCTGGCCAGCAGCCCACAAGGCAATGGGGCTCTCTCTTTGTTCCCAGGTGGATCGGCAGGTCGAAAAATAATAGACACACACAAGATAGTGAAAGCTGGGTCCAAGGGGGTCACCGTCTTCTGTTCCTGCAATGCTGCCAATGCCCTGGATATACCAGCATTTATTATTAAGTTTAGTGAGGGTGGGGGTAGGTTAGTGAGGGATTTAGGGTTGTTTGATTATGAGGTGAGATGGTCACATGGGGATGGAGTAATTCTTTAACATAACATCTGTATAAAGAATTACAGTATACAGAGATAAGAATTTACCATATAGTGTGTGCATCAGTAATTTCTAACAGAGCCTTAAAACAGAAATGCAGTCTTTCCATAACCTATGATTAGCAAGATATTAATCAGCAGTAACAGTTGCAGCAAAAGCTGGTTACGAACAATCAATAGAAACAGGACGTGAAGCTAGACAACCAGTTAGACCAGAAATTATCAGAAGCGAGTATGCCTTAACCTTAAAGAGGCCTAGAAGAGCCGTGGCAAGATGAGGGCGTTTATAGCCCTATGTTATCCATATGAACAGGTGCCCCTCATGTGTTCGTTTATAGGCTCTCCACAAGAGTCACCTTCCATTCCCACAGCTATGAACATCTGCTTTTCTGGGATAGGAATCTTTGTGATGTGAAACCTCCCTGACTGCATGTCCGTTCATAGGCTCTCTGCAGGGGGAAGCACATCACGAGCTGTTGGCTCATACTAGCAATCCAACCTGGAATTGTCTTTACACAATCCCGCATGCAATTTTGTGTTTACAATAATCAGGAGCATTTTATCTTTTATTCCATAGCAATAGTTTCAGAGGGTCTCCCTACAATGGAGAGCAATTTGCTTTAACCAAAATTCACTGATTTAAATGTTAATCTAATCCAGGAGCACCATCCAAGTAGATACATTGTTTTACCATCACAGTATTATTTGCTGATTGTTTTTGCAGTATTTTCTTTCTTGTTGAACTGTAGGAGCTGTTTATATATTCTGGGTATTGTGTATGTTTCAGATGCTTCCTCCCAATCTGTCATTTGTCTTTTGTGTTGTTGTTATGTCATCTGAAATATATTAGTCAATCTTTTCCTTTGTGGCTTCTGCTTTTTTTTTTCTTTTCCTTTGCTTAAGAAGTTACAGGGGCCGGGCGCGGTGGCTCACGCCTGTAATCCCAGCACTTTGGGAGGCTGAGGCGGGCAGATCACGAGGTCAGGAAATGGAGACCATCCTGGCTAACATGGTGAAACTCCACCTCTACTAAAAATCCAAAAAATTAGCCAGGCGTGGTGGCGGGTGCCTGTAGTCCCAGCTACTCGGGAGGCTGAGGCAGCAGAATGGCGTGAACCCAGGAGGCAGAGCTTGCAGTGAGCTGAGATGGCGCCACTGCACTCCAGCCTGGGCGACAGAGCGAGACTCCGTCTCAAAAATTAAAAAAAAAAAAAGAAGAAGTTACAGGGGGTGGCCTGTAATCCAGCACTTTGGGAGGCACAGGTGGGCGGACTTACAGTTAGGAGTTAAAGACCAGCCTGGCCAGCATGGTGAAACCCTGTCTCTACTAAAAATACAAAAATTAGCTGGGCATGGTGGTGCATGCCTGTAATCCCAGCTACTCGGGAGGCTGAGGGAGGAGAATCACTTGAACCTGGGAGGTGGAGACTGCAGTGAGCCGAGATGGCACCACTGCACTCGAGCCAGGGCAAGTGAGACTTTGTCTAAAAAAAAATAATAAAAATAAAAAAGTTACATACCAGCAGTGAGGCACAGTGGCTCACGCCTGTAATCCCAGCACTTTAGGAGGCCAAGGCCAAGGTGAAAGGATCACTTGAGCCCAGGAGTTTGAGACCAGCCTGGGCAACATAGGGAGACCCCCATCACTAAAAAAAAAAAATTAAATTAAAAAATTTGCAGTCTGCCAGGCATGGTGGCTCATGCCTGTAATCCCAGCACTTTGGGAGGCTGAGGTGGGTGGATCACCTGAGGTTAGGAGTTTGAAACCAGGCTGGCCAACATGGTGAAACCCCGTCTCTTGGGAGGCTGAGGCAGGAGAATTGCTTGAACCCAGGAGGCGGAGGTTGCAGTGAGCCAAGATTGCGCCACTGCACTCCAGCCTGGGAGGCAGAGTGAGACTCTCAAAAATAAAAATAAAAGTAAATCTGGCAACCCTGAAGGCTAAGGCTCAAGTGAGGGCACAGAAACAGCCACCTCCCCACCCCCACCTCTTTTCCCCTTGCTGCCTGAGTCACCTCCGTGTGAGCGATTGTTGACCCAGTTCCAGGCGCCTGCCCTCATCATCAGGCACCTGACTGGTGTGCCTGCTGGGCCCCGCCTGGGCTGTCTGCCCCAAGAGGCCCCAAGGAAGTGTGAGGGATAGGCTAAGCCATACCCTGAAGCCCTAGCCTGTCACAGGAGACCACCCCACTGTATGAGCCCAGAGACAGTCACTCAGTCACCTGTCCTTTCTGGGCTTTGAAAGGGTGGGAGAGGGGAGAGGGATGGGGACCAGGGAGCCAGGCTAGGAGCAGGGACTTTGAAAGAGGATTCTTGGAGAGATCTTGGGATGGGAGCTTAAAGCTGTTGCAGAAAGCTAGCCTGGAAGGGAGATTGGTGCTCAGTGCTTTCACAGTTTACAGGAGAGGAAACTGAGGTTCAGGGAGGCTCAGGCTGAGGCCTCCTGACTGGAGGGCTTATAAGCTATAAAGTGCCCCTGGGTCCAGGCAGGGCTGGCTTCATAGCCGTGTGACGAGGGCCCTGTGCTCAGAAGCAGCCTGTGCTTTGTTTAAAGCTCTACAGGCCGGGTGCAGTGGCTCATGCCTGTCATCCCGGGACTTTGGGAGGCCAAGGCAGGATGACCACTTGAGCCCGGGAGCTCAAGGCTGCAGTGATCTATGATTGCAATAATGCATCTCAGCCTGGGCAAGAGAGCAAGACTCTGCCTCTAGGAAAAAAAAAAAATTTTAAGCTCTGCTGTCCTGTCTTGAAATTCTTAATTTTTTTTTTTTTTAGGACAGAGTTTCGCTCTTGTCACTGTGGGTGGAGGATTACCCAGGTGCCGAGGCAAGAGATTGAAGGCACAGACTGTTTCAGTATAATAAAGAAAATAGTTAGAATAAGAATAGTTATAATACAAATTAGATATAGAGATGATCATGGGCATTATCAATCATTAGTATAGACATTATTAATCATTAGCTTTCAATATTACTCTTTGTTGTATTACTAATATAGCCAAGGAATAACCGGAGGGTATAGGGTCAGGTGCTGAAGGGACGTTGTGAGAAGTGACCTAGACGGCAAGAGGTGAGCTCTCTGTCACGCCCGCATAAGGGCCGCTTGAGGGCTCCTTGGTCAAGCGGTAACACCAGTGCCTGGGAAGGCACACGTTACTTAGCAGACCGTGAAAGGGAGTCTCCCTTTCCTTGGAGGAGTCAGGAAACACTCTGCTCCACCAGCTTCTTGTGGGAAGCTGGATATTCTCCTAGCCTGCCTGCAGTCATCAGGAGGCCTAAACCCCTCCCTGTGGTGCTGTGCTTCAGTGGTCATGCTCCTTGTCCACTTTCATGTTCCTCCCATACTCCTGGTTCCTCTTTGAAGTTCTTAGAAGATAGCAGTAGAAGAAATAGTGAAAGTCTTAAAGTCTTTGATCTTTTTGATAAATGCATAGAAGAAAACGCTGACGTGTGCTGCCTTCCCTCTCTGCTTTGGCTACCTAAAAGGGAAGGGCCCCCTGTCCCATGATCACGTGACCTGCTTGACCTTATCAATCACTTGGACGACTCACCCTCCTTACCTTGCCCCCCTTGTCTTATATGCAATAAATATCTGTGCCCCCAGCCATTCGGGGCCACTACCGGTCTCCACATCTTGGTGGTAGTGGTCCCCAGGGTCCAGCTGTTTTATCTTTATCTCTTTGTCTTCTGTCTTTATTTCTTATGATCTCTCGTCTCCACACAAAGAGAGAACACCTGCTAAGCTCCGTAGGGCTGGACTTTATATGTCACCCAGGCTGGAGTGCAATGGCGTGATCTCAGTTCACTGCAACCTCCGCCTCCTGGGTTCAAGTGCTTCTCCTGCCTCAGCCTCCTGAGTAGCTGGGATTACAGGCGCCCACCACCACACTCAGCTAATTTTTGTATTTTTAGTAGAGACGGGGTTTCACCACATTGGCCAGGCTGGTCTCGAACTCCTGATCTCAGGTGATCCATCTGCCTCAGCTTCCCAAAGTGCTGGGATTACAGGCGTGAGCCACCGCACCTGGCCAGAGTCTTAATACTTTTGAACAAGGAGCCCCACATTTTCATTTGCACTGGACCTCCAAACTGTGTAGCCTGTCCTGGTGCTAGACACAGGCCACTCTCAGCCTCTGTCTCTCAGATTTCAAATGCAATGCAGGGAGGCTGAGGCAGCCAAATCACTTGAGATCAGGAGTTCAATAGCAGCCTGGCCAACATGGTGAAACCTCATCTCTACTAAAAATACAAAAATTAGCCGGGCATGGTGGCAGGCGCCTGTAATCCCAGCTACTTGGGAGGCTGAGGTGAGAGAATCAATTGAACCCAGGAGACGGAGGTTACAGTGAGCTGAATCACGCCACTGCACTCTAGTCTGGGCGACAGAGTAAGATTCCGTCTCAAAAGAAATAAGTAAATTAAAAAAAAAATTAGCCAGGTGTGGTGGCACACCCCTATAATCCCAGCTACTTGAGAGGCTGAGGCACGAGAATTGCTTGAACCAGGAGGCAGAGGTTGCAGTGAGGCGAGATCATGCCACTGCATTCCAGCCTGGGCAACAGAGCGAGACTCTGTCTCAAAACAAATAAATAAATTAATTAAATAAAATACAACGCAGATTGACAGGGAATTCCTTCTTCATTATAAAGATCCAATGGGATTGGAGATAAGAAAATGCTTTGTCAACTGAGAATGCACTAAAAACAGCAGGCATTTTTCTAGTTCACGAAGGATCTGGGACTCGGGCCAGGTCTCCAGAAGCCCTCCCAAGCTGGACACGACCCCTTGCTCCCCAGGGGCTCCATCATTCTGGACCAGCTCCCCACACGGCGGGCAGAGATAGCAGGAGCAGACAGGCTATGTCCTTTCCGAACTATTCCAACTCATGGGTGGTAGGGCTGGGGGTCCTGGGGGGAATGCTCCATATCAGGACAGAGCGTCTCCCTTTAGGCAGAAAGGGAAACCAGAGCTAGAGGTGGGGGGTTACTGGGCTATGGGTGGGTAATGAGGGAGGAGAAGCAGGAACAGGCCAGTGCCCAGGCTAGAGACTGTGGCAGGGTATTTGGGAACAGAAGTACTGACCACAGTCAGGAGACCCATGTTCCTGTCCCAGCATAAGCCATGAACTTGCCCAGTGACAGTGGATAAGCCACTTCCCTGTTTTGTTTTCCACTCAATAACTGTTTTTTGTTTGCTTGCTTTTTAGAGACAGGGTCTTACTCTGTCACCTAAGCTGGAGTACAGTGGTATGATCATGGCTCACTGCAGCCTTGAACTCCTGAGCTCAATTGATCCTCCCACTTAAGTCCCCAGAGTAGCTGGGACTACAGGTGCACACCACCGTGTCCGACGCATTTTATTTTATTTTTTGGTAGAGACAGGGTCTGGCTGTGTTGCCCAAGCTGGTCTCGAACTCCTGGGCTCAAGTGATCCTCCTAAGATGCTGGGATTACGAACATGAGCCATGGCACTGTTTTAACCAAGTGTCGTATGCAAATACTGTTTTTTTTTTTTTTTTTTTGAGACACGGTCTCGCTCACCCAGGCTGGAGTGCAGTGGCACGATCTCAGCTCACTGCAACCTCCACCTTCCAGGTTCAAGCGATCCCCCTGCCTCAGCTTCCTGAGTAGCTGGGACCACAGGTGCACACCACCACGCCTGGCTAATTTTTTGTATTTTTGGTAGAGACAGGGTTTCACTATGTTGCCCAGGCAGGTCTCAAACTCTTGAGCTCAAGCGATCCACCCGCCTCAGCCTCCCAAAGTGCTGGGATCACAGGCATGAGCCACCGCGCCCGGCCACAAATGCATTTTAATCAAATTATAACAAAAAGCAGCACCCTTGTCCTCTCGCCTTTCCCACCCCAGACAGGCAGGTGGCAGGTGCCAGAGGACAAGAGTCAGTGCTTTTCTGCAAGCCTAGCAGACAGGCTGGGAGCAGAGCAGACGGGCCTCTTCACTGCCCGCTGAGCTTGGATTCCACGTGGCCTCTTGCCAGCTGGGTGACTTTGGCTTATTGTTTTGACCCTAAATGCCTTCATCTGTGAAATGGGCTCATTGGAATGCCTATCTCCCAGGGTGCTCAGGAGGGCTGAATGAGCAAAACATCTTGTGGAGTGCCTGGCACATCACAGTTCCTCAATAAACAGTCACTTCCTCCTCTCTCACTCCTATGTTTGAATGAATTTTGACCAGCGAATTGCACTTATTCAACAAAGAAATTCATTTTCCAATTAAACTTTACAAAATCAATGATATAAAATTTGATTTTACTAAAGTGGAAAGAAAAAAAAACAACCAAACCAAAGACAGAAACCCAGGTCCTCTAAACCCTTCCCAGCTCCTCCATGACACAGCCCCTAGGTCCACATCTGAGGACACTGTGTCCTTCCCCTGGGAGCGGTGGCTACCGGGTCAAGAAGGCCCATGGGGGCCCAGGCCCCACTTGGTGGTCTGGCCAGTGTCCTGTGTCCCTATGGGTATGGGGAGTACCCTTCACCACCCTGTTCCTTTTGCTGAGGTTGAGGATGGTTGGGGTTGTTTCACCTCTGAGTGGCCCCTGAGTTGCTTGGGGACTCTAGGAGTTGGAGGCCAGCTGTTGTCAAGCGCAGCAGGTAGACAGTTTGGGTGGTGGCAGTGGAAGGACAGGCGGGCACTGTTGACTCTGGCTGTGAGAGCTGGGAGCAGGAGTAGAGACGGCAAGTATCAGGCCTGTGTTTCAAATGCAGAGTTCCTGTAACACTCCAGAGAATAATCTCCATTCACAGGCATATGAGATGCTAAAGTCTTATCCAGTCATTAGCTAGGATGCAGTGGTGTTGGTGTCTGAGTGCAAATCAATCAGAGCCCAGAGTTTTGCCCACCTCACCAGCTCCACTGGATGCCGATGCCAGCTCAGCTGGCGGCCCTGATCCTCCCTCCCAGCCCTCCCAGCCCACCTGAGTGCCCCTGGCCTTTCTCCAGGTGGGCCCCCTGTGAGTCAGGAGATATCTGCTCCAACTGACTTGAATGGATTACTCAACTCCTCCAAGACTCGGTGTCCTCATCTGTAAAATGTGTACACAATAACCCCCGCTCGCCCTCCACACAGTCATGTGAGGTTCAAACGAGATGATGGATGTGAAAAGATCTTGTAAACTGGCACATTAAAAACAGGAGGAATTCTTTTTAGGACATCAAAGGGGTTCGTCTTGTTAACCCGGTGGGGACCTGTCTCTGAAGCAATAGGCCAGGCAGGGGCTAGGTGAGGAAGCTGCCCTACCCAGAGAGCTCAGAGAGGTTGGGTCAGAGTCATCTCCAGAACCCAGAGAAGCTCAGAGAGAAGTCAGCTGCACGGAGGACAGGAAGGCTCGCTTTCCCGGTCATGCACTGTTGCCACACCCCTCATCTCTCAGCTTAAACCTCGGCAGCCCTAGGAAGGAAGTGGGGCCAGTAACACTATCCTTTCAATTTTATTTTATCTTTTATTTTTATTTGGTTATTTATTTATTTTTGAGACAGAGTCTCGCTCTGTCGCCCAGGTTGGAGTGCAGTGGTGTGATCTCAGCTCACTGCAACCTCTGTCTCTCAGGTTCAAGCGATTCTTGTGCCTCAGCCTCCCAAGTACCTGGGATTACAGATGTGCACCACCACTCCCAGCTAATTTTTGCATTTTTAGTAGAGATGGGGTTTCACCATGTTGATCAGGCTGATCTTGAACTCCTGGCCTCAGGTGATCTGCCCACGTTGGGCTCCCAAAGTGCTGGGATTATAGGCATGAGCCACCACACCCAGTTTTCCATTTTAAAGATGAAGAAACTGAGACCTGGGATGGAGACAAGGTCCCCTAATTCTCTGAATTAGCAGAGAAATCTGTACTTAAATACATATAAGGGGACTTTAATTCAATCTCTTTTGCTAGGATGATAGCAGGCCTACTTGATTTCAGTATTTTTAAAACGTAGGTCCTGTTACTGTTTATTGAGATTTATATTGTGCCAGGTTCTGTATTACACTCTTTAATCTTTAACACAATCCTTTGAGGTAGTACAATTATTATTCCCATCTTACAGTGAAATAACTAAGGCTGGGCACTGTGGTGTAATCCTGACACTTTGGGAGGTGGACGCAGGAGGATCACATGAGCCCAGGAGTTTGAGGCCAGCATGGGCAACATACTGACACCTCTTCTCTATAAAAAATAAACAAAATTAGCTGGGCGTGGTGGTGCATGACTGTGGTCCCAGCTACTGGGTGGGGGGAGTGGGGGAGGGAGCTGAGGTGGGAGGATCGCTTTAGTCCAGGACGTCGAGGCTGCAGTGAGCTGTGATTGTGCCACGACACTCCAGCCTAGGCAACAGAGTGAGAGATCCTGACTCAAAAAATAATAATAATAATAAATAAATAAATAAATATATATATATGTATTAGCCAGGTGAGGTGGCACGCTCCTGTAGCCCCAGCTACTTGAGAAGGTGAAGCACTAGGATCACTTGAGCTCAGGGATTCAATGCTGCAGTGAGCTATGATCACACCACTGCACTCCAGCCTGAGCAACAGTGAGGCCCCGTCTTAAAAAAAAAAAAAAAAAAAAAGCCCCTAAGGGAAATTAGGCAACCTGAAAAAAAAAAAAAAAAAAAAAGCCCCTAAGGGAAATTAGGCAACCTGTGTTGTGTGACCTGAGGTCACACAGCTGAAATGAATCCAGGTCTGGCCCTGATCCTGTGTTTATAATCACCACATACCACAATACTTTTCCTTTTATTTTATTTCCATCATTCTCTTTCTTGCTTCCATTTTTTCTTTCCATCTCTTTTATTTCTTTTATTTTCTCTTTTTTCTTTCTTTCTCTTTCTTTCTTTCTCTTTCTTCTTTCTTTTCTCTTTCTTTCTTCTTTCTTTTCTCTTTCTTTCTTCTTTCTCCTTCCTTCTTTTTTTCTTTTCTCTTCTTTTCTTTCTTCTTCTTCTTTTTTTTTTTTTTTTTTGAGACAGAGTCTTGCTGTGTTGCCCAGGCTGGAGTGCAGTGATGCAATCTCTGCTCACTGCAAGCTCCACCTCCCGGGTTCACACCAATCTCCTGCTTCAGCCTCCCGAGTAGCTGGGACTACAGGCGCCCGCCACCACGCCCGGCTAATTTTTTGTATTTTTAGTAGAGACGGGGTTTCACCGTGTTAGCCAGGATGGTCTCGATCTCCTGACCTCATGATCCACCCTCCTCGGCCTCCCACAGTGCTGAGATTACAGGCGTGAGCCACCGCGCCAGGCCCTCTTTTCCTAACCACTAGACAACCAACCAGGGACAGGACCTGATATTTTGAAATGGTAAATGAGGCTGGGCACGGTGGCTCATGCCTGTAATCCCAGCACTTTGGGAGGCCCAGGTGGGCGGATCATCTGAGGTCGGGAGTTTGAGACCAGCCTGGCCAACATGGCGAAACCCTATCTTTACTAAAAATACAAAAATTAGACAGGCATGGTAGCGGGTGCCTGTAATCCCAGCTACTCGGGAGGCTGAGGCAGGAGAATTGCTTGAACCCAGGAGGCAGAGGTTACAGTGAGCCAAGATCGTACCACTGCACTCCAGCCTGGGCGACAAGAGCAAAACTCCATCTCAAAAAAAAACGAAACAAAACAAACAAAAAATGAAATGGCAAATGACCTTTGGTAAAGTTCTTGAAGACAAAACCCAATTTTCCCTACAATTGCAGAGTGGTTTTATTCCAGAAAACGCAATGCATAGCAGAATATAAGTATTCAAAAGAAGTATGGTTACAACCTGGGCAGCATAGTGAAACCTTGTCTCTACAACAAATACAAACGAATTAGTCAGGCAGGGGAGTGTGCTACTCGGGAGGCTGAGGTGGGAGGATCGCTTGAGCTGGGAAGGTCGAGGCTGTAGTGAGCCGTGATCGTGCTACTGCACTCCAACCAGCGACAGAGTGAGAGACCCTGTCTAAAAAAAAAAAAGGTGTGGGTATATGGGTAAAACAGAACCATCTTCCAGATCTGAGAATTGCAAACATTTCCTCATGTATGTAATTGTCCAGAAAGACAGAGGGAAATTGAGAGATGTGTTCTTGTTGTTGGAAATTCTCTATTGTGTCAGACTGTCCTACACCTTACAGGGCATTTAGCTTCCCTGACCTGCCATCTGTCAAATGCCAGAAGCCCCAGGCTTGTGACAACCAGAAATGACAGTGGCCGCATACATTTCAAAAAATGTCCTCTAGGGGGCAGTGACGCTGCTGTTTGGAACGACCGTCCAGCATGCTCTCAGCACCTGCTGTTTAATTTAACTGTCTTTGAGATTGTTTTACATAATGATATAGAGATCTGCAGCCCTCACCCCCCACGCCACGTGGATAGGTCAGGGAATGCTGCCCTTTCAAGGCTGTGTGGATTTGTCACATGGAGATAGGGTCACGTACTTAACAGTTCCCTTTCACGGGATGTTCTGCTGTTACAAAGAAGGCTGCAATGAAGAAGGCCAAGCTGGTACCATCATTTCGCACTTGTATGAGCAGATGACTAGAGAAATGCTTAGAAGTGGCCTGGCTGGATCAAGGGTTTGGCGTTTAGAATTTTTGTAGCTATGGCTAAAATCACCTTCCATATTAATCCACGCTCTCCCAGCAGAGCTCTGGGACCCAGGCTGGGGGACATTCTGGAAAGTCTTAGCCAGGACCCTCTCCCTCTAGGGTCCCACCTCCTCAGACCACACCCAGGGCCCCCCCAAAAAGCCTTGGGTGTCCAGACACTTCCAGCCTACCTTCTCAGGCCACAGAGGCAGGGGGAGACAGGGAGGACTTCCCCAAATTGGGCTGATCCCAGCTGTTTTATATATATATATATATATATATACACACACACACACACACACACACACAAATATACATATATATACACTCACACACATACACACACAAATATACATATATATACACTCACACACACACATGTACGCATATATGTATATATCTTCTTTTTTTTTTTTCTTTGAGACAGAGTCTCGCTCTGTCACCCAGGCTGGAGTGCAGTGATGTGATCTCAGCTCACTGCGACCTCCACCTCCTGGGTTCAAGCGATTCTCTCCCTCAGCCTCCTGAGTAGCTGGGATTATAGGCACCCGCAACCATGCCTGGCTAATTTTTGTATTTTTAGTAGAGACGGGACTAACATTTTGCTACACTGGCTTTTTTTTTTTTTTTTTTTTTTTGAGATAAGATCTTGCTCTGTCACCCAGGCTGGAGTGCAGTGGCACGATCACTGCTCACTGTAGCCTCCACCTCATGGGCTCAAGCAATCCTCCCACCTCAGCCTCCAAAGTAGCTGAGACTACAGGTGCACAACAGCACACCCAGCTAATTTTTTTTTATTTTTTCTAAGAGACAGGGTCTCCCTATGTTGCCCAGGCTGGTCTCAAACTCCTGGGCTCAAGCGATCCTCGTGCCTCAGCCTCCCTTACAGGCGTGAGCTACCATGCCTGGCTTCTTTTTTTGCTGAGCCATTTAAGACTAAGTTACAGACATCATAACACTTTATTCATCCCTAAACACTACAGTATGTGTTTCCTAAGAACAGGGCATTCTCCTACAAAATCACAGTATTGTTATCACTCCAGAAATTTTAACACTGATAAAGTAATATTGGCCAGGTTCTGTGGCTCATGCCTATAATTCCAGCACTTTGGGAGGCCAAGGTGGGTGAATCACCTGAAGTCAGTAGTTCGAGACCAGCCCGGCCTACATTGCAAATCCCTGTCTCTACTGAAAATACAAAAATTAGCCGGGCATGGTTGTGCATACCTGTAATCCCAGCTACTCAGGAGGCTGAGACAGGAGAATTGCTTGAACCTGGGAGGCCAGGCATGGTGGCTCATGCCTGAAATCCCAGCACTTTGGGAGGCCAAGGTGGGTGGATCACCTGAGGTCAGGAGTTTGAGACCGGCCTGGCCAACATGGAAAACCCAGTCTCTACTACAAAAAAAAAAAAAAAAAAAATTAGCCAGGCATGGTGGTGCAGAGCAAGACTTCGTCTCAAAAAAAAAAAAAAAAAAAAGTAATTAGCATACAGACCTTATTCCTTTTTCTCCATTTGTTCCAATAAAGTCCTCCATCACTCCCCTACTCCTTTCCACCCTCAGAATCCATTAAAGATCAGACTACATTTGCTATGGGCCTGGGATTTGGACTTTTCCTCTGGGCAGTAGGGGGCGGGGGCCTCAGTGGTTCTGCAGCCCTGGGCCCTGCTTTGGGAGGCTACTCTAGATGCAGACAGTGTTGGCCCTGGACTCAGAGGTGCTGGTGGGGTCCCATCCATGGGTGAAGCCCTTGAGTCCCCCATCAGCTCCAGAGATGTCTTCCTAGGCCCTGGGGGTGCAAGCTGGAGGGGACACTGCCCCTGTCCCAAGGCTTGCCTTGGACAAATTCAGCCTTGTAATAAACTGGCCCCTTTGGTCTCAGGTGAGGACTGGTCCTTCAGTCTTCACAACCACCCCTGCAGCTGGTACTTTCTTCTCCCCTTTTACAGTTAAAAAGGGAGAATTTCTACTTTTCCATCCGCGCAAGGAAGCTGCAGATGGCCACATGGGGCCACATGTTGCCTCTGGAAGGACCACTGGGTGCATAACCAATGTAAACCTTGCCTGAGTCAGCCAGGCCAGTGGCCACCTCTGCAGCCTTCCAGGCTTGCTCCTCGAGGGTGGAAGTGTTGAGTCAGGGCTCCATAGCTTCTGGAGCATGTCAAGGCTCCTCCTCCACCCTGACCTGCCACGGTCATTCTTGGGAGAGACTTCACGAGGTCCGGAGGTGCCCCATCACCCATGGATCACCCTCCAGCGGCCACTGCTTTGGTCACACCCATGAGGCCTCATGGTTCTCTAAGCTTCAAAGCATTTACGTTCTGGAGAAGGCAAGGACTGTGATCCACGCGGCTCTGGGCCCCTGGCAGGTCTCACAGAACTGTTTATCGACTCTTCATGTAGCTTTCAGAGACATTATATTAAGAATCTGTACGTTAGGCAGGGCAGGTGATATCGTCCTTATTTTCAGATGAGGAAACAGGTGTATCGACAAATCTCTAAGGATCCTATTTAAGAGAATCACAAAAAGAAAACCAGCAATGGAGTGCAAGGCCCTCAATGTACTGTTGGGGAAACAGGCTCAGAGGTCCCCAGGTTTGATTCCTGGCTGTGCTACTTTGCACTGGTGACCTTCGTTCTGGGTATAAGTAGTTATTATTATCCATGACTGCATACTGGAGGCAGAGGTGGGGCCGGAATCTGGGGAATTTTCCATGCCACAGGTTCTAGAGAGCAATTAATAACAATACAGTAACAGCAACAGTAGTAGTTGTCATAGAATGCTTGCCACGTGCCAGGGTTCTAAGCACGTCACAGCCATTAATGCATTAAATCCTTACATAATCCCTGGAGGAAGGTGCGTTATCATCACCATCAGCCCATTTTGTAAATGGGGAAACTAAGGCGTAGAGGCCTTAAGACACTTGCTTGTAAGAGGCAGGTGAGATGGAAAGCCAGGTCAGGGTGCTGCTGGAACAGAGCATCTGGGTTGAGAACTGGACAGGGTGGGAGCCCATCTGGCTCAGGCACATTGGGGGGTCTAATGCTGACTCTTTCATTTGAGTGACCTTGGGGCGATTTGACCTTTGGGGCCTCCCTTTTCTCATCCGTAAAACGGGAGAGTGTGTGCAGGGAAAGTCTGGGTTCTCCTCCACACGAGTAAAGTCACTACACACAAGAGCCCTGTTTCCTCCCCTGTTCCGTAAACCAAAACGTCGAAGTTGTAAGGAAACTTGGCGGAGAGTAGGCTCTCACCTTGACCGATAGTTTGTTTGTTTGTTTGTTTGTTTATTTATTTATTTATTTATTTATTTATTTATTTATTTATTTATTTTTGAGACAGAGTCTCCCTCTGTCATCCAGGTTGGAGTGCAGTGGTGTGATCTCGGCTCACTGCAGCCTCGACCTCGCGAGCTCAAGCGATTCTCTGGCCTCAGCCTCCCAAGTAGCTGAGACTACAGGTGCGCACCACCACCGCCGGCTAATTTTTGTATTTTTAGTAGAGACGGGGTTTCGTCATGTTGGTCAGGCTGGTCTCGAACTCCTGTCCTTAGGTGATCCGCCCACCTCGGCCTCCCAAAGTGCTGGGATTACAGACCTGAGCCCGACCTTGACTGATAGTTGATATAATTATTTCGTGTCATTTCTGAACTCAGCTTGAGGTGGGAAGGGAATGGAAAGGACGCCTTGTCTCAGGCCCTTTTGCCCAGCGGCCCCTTTACAGGTCACAGATTGCACTCTCCCTGCTCCCAAGCTGGAGTTTCAGAGCTGTACGGGAGCTCAAAGGCATTTTCTCAGGGAAAGCTGATAGTTGGCCCCTCGGAGTCCACGTGCTAACCCGGCAGGCGCCGACTGACTGGGCTGCTCCAGCGCCGGAGGCGACCAGTGGGGGCCTGAGGGGCGGGGAAGGCAGAGACGTCAAAGTCGAGGCCTACCCTTCTTAAAGGCGCAGGCTAGGCGCCCCCCCCCGCCCCCCTCCGCCACCGCCCCCGCGTGCTGGTTTCTCTGTTAGGACAAATAAGCAAGATGACACAAAAGTTCTAAACGCGAGGTGGATGGTGGGGCCTGGGGTACGGGGCTGCCCCGGGAAATAAAGTGTCTCCCTGACAAGCGGGATCGGAGAGGGCAGCGCTGGACTTAAGCCCGCCTGTCCCGGGGAGGCAGTGTGGGGCCCTGGGAAAAGCACCCGGCCGGTTCGAATCTCGGGCTTTTCACGTCGAGCCTCAGTTTCACTTTCTGTAAAACGGGGTAATCTATTTCTTTTTCTTTTTGAGACGGAGTTTCGCTCTTGTTGCCCAGGCTGGAGTGCAATGGCGCAGTCTCAGCTCACCGCAACCTCCGCCTTCCGGGTTTAAGCGATTCTCCTGCCTCAGCCTCTCGAGTGGCTGGGATTACTGGCATGCGCCACCACGCCCGGCCAATTTTTTGTATTTTTAGTAGAGATGAGGTTTCACCATGTTGGTCAGGCTGCTCTCTAACTCCTGACCTCTGGTGATCCGCCCGCCTCGGCCTCCCAAATGGCTGGGATTACAGGCGTGAGCCACTGCGCCCGGCCTTTTTTTCTGAGACGGAGTCTCACTCTGTTGCCCAAGCTGGAATGCAGTGGTGCGATCTTGGCTCACTGCAACCTCTGCCGGCCGGGTTCAAGTGATTCTCCTGCCTCAGCCTCCCGAGTAGCTAGGGATTACAGGCACCCGCCATCATGCCCGGCTAATTTTGTATTTTTAGTAGAGACGGGGTTTCACCATGTTGGCCAGGCTGGTCTCGAACTCCTGACTTCAAGTGATCCTCCCGCCTCGGCCTCCTAAAGTGCTGGATTACAGGAGTGAGCCACCGCGCCCGGCCTGTGGTAATCTATTTCAACAATAACCTACTGCAAAGAGTTTTGAGACTCAGAAGAAATCACGATACGACAGCAACCAACACCAAAACGTCTGTGCCCTCCCGCACTCAGTGCTCTCCCTCTCCGCGCAGTCATTCCGGGCCTTAGGCGAGGTTGTGATTTGCCCAAGGTCACGCGGAGGTGGGATCTGGCTCCCCATGGCTCTCCCGGCTCCCCCGGCTTGCTCACGTCCCAGCCCGCCCGGCCCAGGCTGCAGCTCAGCTAACCCGGTGGCGCACACCCGCGCGGGGCCCTGTGGTTTACAAAGCGTTTTGCAGGTGCGGGCCTGTTCCGTAACCTGAAAAATGGGGGCGATGCTAAGGCCGGCAAGAGAAGTCGCCGCGAAGTTTTCAAGTCTCGGCGGGGAGCCCGGCAAGTAACTTCGTCGTTATTGTGTGGTCTCCCGGCGATCTCGAAGAACCCATTCTCACTGCCGCCGCCGCCACGCTCCTGAGGACACCGAGGAAGGGGGCCAGTGCGTCACCCTCGCCGTCCGGAAGGCGCTGGGGCTTCCAGTGCCGCGCGCGGCCGGGATGCGGCTGGTGAAAATGCGCTTAACAGCCCGGCGCGGCGGCTCACGCCTGGAATCGCAGCACTTTCGAAGACCGAGGTGGGCGGATCGCTTGAGCCCAGGAGTTCCAGACTAGCCTGGGCAACATAGGGAGACAAAAATAAAATAACAAACCAGCCGGGCGTGGCGGCGCGCGCCTGTGGTCCCAGCTACTCCGGAGGCTGAGGCAGGAGGATCGCTTGAGTCCGGGAGGTCAAGGCTGCAGTGAGCCTAGATCGCGCCACTGCCCTCCAGCCTGGGTGACAGAGCGAGGCTGAAAAAGATGCTGTCTAAAAAAAGATGCTGGAAGTGCCTGCTGCTGCCAGGTTAAGCGCGACGTGGAGACCGCGAAGTTGGCCGGCAGCTCTCAGCGCTGGACAGGCATGGAACCTGCCCGCGCTGCCCCGGCAAGGGGGCGGGACCGCCGCAGGTCCCGGCGGAGACGCGAGTGGGCGGAGACGTGAGTGGGCGGAGCCGGGGATACTCCGGGCTTGCGTCTGGTCGGCCCGCGGCGGGCGGGGCCTCGCGGCGCGGTGTGGGGGCGGGGCCCCCTTGGCTGCTTTCTGCATCAGCCTCGGTGCGCGGCGAGCGCGCCCGGACCGCGCACAGGCGGCGGAGCCGGTATGGGCCCGCCTGGCCCGGGGCGCCGCGCCGCACGAGCACCAGCCTAGAGCCAGGTAGGCGGCGCTGGGCCGGGGCTGGGGGCGGAGACGGAAGCCGGGGTCTCCGGGCGGCCGTGCGAGCTAGGGCAGGTACTAGGGCCGTCGGGCTGGCGTGGGCCTCTTCACCTGGCGGCTCTGCGCGGTTCGTGGCCGGGAGTGTCGTCGAGGGTCGGGGAGACATCCTGGCCCTACGTCCATACTTCCTGCTCTCCCGGCTGCGCCCCGGGCCTGCATTTTGTGGCGTGAGGCCAGAGACTGCTCTTTCTCTCCGGGCCCCGGGTCTGGCCCGTCCGGCCGGGCGGGGAGGGCCGGGCATCCCAGCCCGCAGTCCCGAGGAGGCGACGGGCCCTTCGTGGTCACCAGATCTGTTTACACGTCACCCTCGGTGCCCGGCCGTCCCTCCACGCCCGGTAACTTACGCTCGCAGGTGCCCGCCCGGGGCCTTGGTGCTGGAGTGGGGACTGCGGGGGCAGCACAGGTACTCTGATTTGGGGGCCACGGGGGCCAAATCCGCGCTTGCACGTAGGAGGTGCGCAGTGGACACGTGCGAGGTCGACGAGGGAACGGCCCTGGCTCCTATTGTAATCGAGCGATAGGTCTGGCACTCCAGCTTCCTTCGGAACCGCTCCTGAGTGACCTTGGGCAGGCCACCTGGTCTCCCCGAGCCTTAGTTTTCCCCGGCGGAGGGGGGCGGACGGTCCCTGCTTTAGAGGTCATTGCCAGGGTTGTTGAGGCAACAGATGTTTCGAGGGCGGTGGGTGAGGGTCGGGTTAAAGTCTCACAGTGGGCCGGGTGCGGTGGCTCACGCATGTAATCCCAGCGCTTTGGGATGCTGAGGCTGGCGGATCACAAGGTCAGGAGATCGAGACCATCCTGGCCAACATGGTGAAACTCCGTCTCTACTAAAAATACAAAAATTAGCTAGGCGTGGGGGTGCGCGCCTGTAGTCCCAGCTACTTGGGAGGCTGAAGCAAGAGAATTGCTTGGACGGGGGTAGATGTTGCAGTGAGCCAAGATGGTACCACTGCACTCCAGCCTGGCAACAGTGCGGAGAGCGAGACGCCGTCTCAAAACAAAAGTCTCACAGTGGCCCAGTCTCCTTTCCTCATCCCTGGAGTTGTGGTCTGTTTGAGGTTTGCTTTTCAGGACTGAAGCTTCAAGATGGCTGACCAGGACCCTGCGGGCATCAGCCCCCTCCAGCAAATGGTGGCCTCAGGCACCGGGGCTGTGGTCACCTCCCTCTTCAGTAAGACCTGGGGAGGTGGGGTGGGGGCAGGTGGGGATGGGGCAGACCAGAGATTGGAGGCTGTGTGGTCCTGGGGGAGGAGTCCTAGGGGTGGGGTCCTAAAAGGAGCCTTCAGACCCGCTTCCTCCCCCAGTGACACCCCTAGACGTGGTGAAGGTTCGCCTGCAGTCTCAGCGGCCCTCCATGGCCAGCGGTGAGTACCTGACCTGGAGCTAGTGAGGGGTGATGCCTGGGCAAAAGAAAGATCTCCCAGAGGCTGGCCGTGGTTTCTCATACCTGTAATCCCAGCGCTTTGGGAGGCTGAGGCTGGCGTATCACCTGAGATCAGGAGTTCAAGGCCAGCCTGGCCAACATGGTGAAATCCCCTCGCTACTAAAACTACAAAAATTAGCCAGGCTTGGTGACATGCGCCTGTAGTCCCAGCTACTTGGGAGGCTGAGGCAGGAGAATCCCTTGAACCGGGAAGGTGGAGGTTGCAGTGAGCTGCGATTGTGCCACTATGCTCCAGGGTGGGCGACAGAGCGAGACTCCATCTCAAAAAAACAAAATAAAAAGATCTCCCAGAGATGGGGTCCCTAGGGTGGGTGGGGGCTCCTCTGACTTGAGGGGCTGCCTTGTATTTTAGAGCTGATGCCTTCCTCCAGACTGTGGAGCCTCTCCTATACCAAATGTGAGTGCCCCAAGCCACAGGGAGCATGGGAGGGTGCGAGGGGGAGAGAGTCCTTGTCCCTGTCCCCAGGGCACCAGTGGGCTCCACAGCCAGGGACTAGCATATACTCCCAGGTCCCGCCAGCCAGTCCTGCGACCTGCACCAGAACATCCACACAGGGACCTGGCCTTTACTGGCCTTCCAGGGATAGGGGCCCACTGCCTCCCTGCAAGGTTCTAGGGTCCTGTCATTATAATGCCCCCTGCCTTTCCCCAGTGCCCTCCTGTCTCCAATCCACAGGGAAGTGCCTCCTGTACTGCAATGGTGTCCTGGAGCCTCTGTACCTGTGCCCAAATGGTGCCCGCTGTGCCACCTGGTTTCAAGACCCTACCCGCTTCACTGGCACCATGGTGAGGAGCATCTGGGTCCATAGGGATTCGTCGGTGTCCGTGAGGAGTTCGGTCTGGCTGGGCAGCAGACCCAGGAAAAAAGGGGTTGGGCAAGGCACACAGAGGTAGCCGGTTCAGTCAGGAAGCGCTTCCGGAGAAGGCAGTACCTCCATGGGGTGTTTGTTTTCTTTTAGAGTCTCGCTCTGTCACCCAGGCTGGAGTGCAGTGGCGTGACCTCAGCTCACTGCAACCTCTGTCTCCTGGGTTCAAGTGATTCTCCTGCCTCAGCCTCCCAGGTAGCTGGGATTACAAGCATGCACCACCACCTGCCTCTAATTTTTGTATTTTTAGTAGAGACGGGGTTTTGCCATGTTGGCCAGGCTGGTCTCAAACTCCTGCCTCAAGTGATTTATCCGCCTTGGCCTCCTAAAGTGCTGGCTGGGATTACAGACGTGAGCCACAGTGCCTAGCCTCCATGAGGTTTTTGAAGGGTGACCAGGTGTCCGCCTGGACCCAACTGGGGTACTGCACGTGTAGAGGCAGGGAAGCCGGAGGGCTGTGGGCAGAGGCTGAGGGCGTCAGGCAAAGGCCTAGCCTGGGCCAGCCCCATCACATACCTCACTTGTGTCCCTCCTTTTCCCCTGGGCTGGTGCCTGCTTGGCCAGGATGCCTTCGTGAAGATCGTGAGGCACGAGGGCACCAGGACCCTCTGGAGCGGCCTCCCCGCCACCCTGTGAGTAGCCGGGTCCTGCACCACTCTCCTCTGGTACCTCCTGACCCCTTGCTCCCTGTTGAACGGCTAGGTGAGGCAGGCGATGCTTTAAAAGTTTGGGTCCTTTTGGGAGTCCCAGCTAACCTCTCTCCGTATCTCCAGGGTGATGACTGTGCCAGCTACCGCCATCTACTTCACTGCCTACGACCAACTGAAGGCCTTCCTATGTGGTCGAGCCCTGACCTCTGACCTCTACGCACCCATGGTGGCTGGCGCGCTGGCCCGCCGTGAGCATAGTCTTGGGCCTTTGACCTCCCTCCGTCCCCACCTCTGCCCAAACCCAGTCAGTCCCAGCTCCCAGCCCCAACCTCTGCCAGCCTGGGGGTGGGGGGGTGTTCTAGGTCCCCAGACCTGGGGCAGCAGATAGGTGATGCCATGTAAGTCCTGTGACCTCACTTCTCCCCATTGTCACCCCCAATCCCTGCACAGTGGGCACCGTGACTGTGATCAGCCCCCTGGAGCTTATGCGGACAAAGCTGCAGGCTCAGCATGTGTCGTACCCGGAGCTGGGTGCCTGTGTTCGAACTGCGGTGGCTCAGGGTGGCTGGCGCTCACTGTGGCTGGGCTGGGGCCCCACTGCCCTTCGAGATGTGCCCTTCTCAGGTAGGCACCCAGGCTGCAGGGGGTGGGTGAGGGAACCCTGGGGTGATGCACAAAGGGTCTACGGCCAAGTGCCAGCTTTGTGACTAGTGACCATGAAGTTACTTAGCTTTTCTGAGCCATGGGTTTCTCATCTGTGAAGTGGGCCTAGCAGGTAGAGTATTTGCCCAGGCGGTCAGGAGATTAATTCCTACAGAGTGCCTGCTTCCGAGCCTGCATGTAGCAGACAAGACTCACAGCTGGGAGGGAGTGGTGGCAGTGAAAGATGGAAGGTCTGGGGCCACTTCCTTGCCCTTCCCACCTCTAATCAGTGCATCCCCCACCCCAAGCCCTGTACTGGTTCAACTATGAGCTGGTGAAGAGCTGGCTCAATGGGCTCAGGCCGAAGGACCAGACTTCCGTGGGCATGAGCTTTGTGGCTGGTGGCATCTCAGGGACGGTGAGTGGACTGGGCTGGAGGTGAGGCCAGTGGAGGTCTCCCTGCGGGGGGCCTGAGGGTTTTTGGAGATGTCCAGAAGCAGACCCCGTGAGGCCTTTGTCCCTCCCAGCCGCAAGAGCCACCTGGGAGGTAGGGCTGGGGGTCCGGGAAGTGGAGCTGAGCCCTCTCCCCGCCTACCCCACCAGGTGGCTGCAGTGCTGACTCTGCCCTTTGACGTGGTAAAGACCCAACGCCAGGTCGCTCTGGGAGTGATGGAGGCTGTGAGAGGTGAGGGCCCAGATTGCCGTGGCAGGGGACAGGCGGGGTCCTGAATGGGGTCTCACTGAGCTGGCCTCGCGTTTGCAGTGAACCCCCTGCATGTGGACTCCACCTGGCTGCTGCTGCGGAGGATCCGGGCCGAGTCGGGCACCAAGGGACTCTTTGCAGGTCAGTTTGTGGGTGTTGGGGGTGGGGGCGGGGCTGACCTGCGCCCCTGACCCCTGACCCGGGCCTCCTTTCCACCGCAGGCTTCCTTCCTCGGATCATCAAGGCTGCCCCTTCCTGTGCCATCATGATCAGCACCTATGAGTTCGGCAAAAGCTTCTTCCAGAGGCTGAACCAGGACCGGATTCTGGGCAGCTGAAAGGGGCAAGGAGGCAAGGACCCCGTCTCCTCCACGGATGCGGAGAGGGCAGGAGGAGACCCAGCCAAGTGCCTTTTCCTCAGCACTGAGGGAGGGGGCTTGTTTCCCTTCCCTCCCAGCGACAAGCTCCAGGGTAGGGCTGTCCCTCTGGGCGGCCCAGCCCTTCCTCAGACACAACTTCTTCCTGCTGCTCCAGTCGTGGGGATCATCACTTTCCCACCCCGCAAGTTCAAGACCAAATCTTCCAGCTGCCCCCTTCGTGTTTCCCTGCGTTTGCTGTAGCTGGGCCTGTCTCCAGGAACCGAGAAGCCCTCAGCCTGGCGTAGTCTCCCTGACCCTTGTTAATTCCTTAAGTCTAAAGATGATGAACTTCTGCCTGGTGCCTGTCCCTCTGGGGCCTGGGGTGGCTGGGAGGAAGGCTTGGGAGGGACCCTGGTGCTGGTTTGGCTGCCCAAGGTGGCACCTATGAAGAGGACCTCTCCAGTTTGGCGAGAGTCGGGGTGAGGACCTAGAGTGTGAGGGACTACAAGTAGACATCCTGGTGGTAAGGTCCTTTTGGGGACCCCCCCATTAGGGTTAGAATGGGGGGTGGTGGGGGCTGGGCGCAGTGGCTCACGCCTGTAATCCCAGCACTTTGGGAGGCCGAGGCAGGCAGATCACGAGGTCGAGATTGAGACCATCCCGGCCAACATGGTGAAACCTCGTCTCTACTAAAAATACAAAAATTAGCTGGGCATGTTGGTGGGCGCCTGTAGTCCCAGCTACTTGGGAGGCTGAGGCAGGAGAATCCCTTGAACCCGGGAAGTGGAGTTTGCAGTGAGCTAAAATAGTGCCACTGCACTCCAGCCTGGCAACAGAACGAGACTCCATCTCAAAAAAAGAATGGGGGATGGTAACACCTCTCCTTAAGGGCGCACTTAAGCGACAGCAGAGGAGTGAGGGTTGCTTAACTGGCAGGCTGTGGCTTAACAGAGGGGTCTGCAACTTTGGACCAAAGCACCATTGCTGAGGCCAGCACAGGGCACTGGCCCTACAGCGTGTGCCTCCATCCTGCCCCTGGCGTGCTCAGCTGCCTCAGCCTGGTTTTGAGCAAGTTTTTAAAGGCTGTTGGGTCGGGGGGCATGTTTTGGGCCTGCCCTGGGCAGACCTAATATTTTGGACACAGAAGCTACCCACTCCCTGAGTGCTGGCCTGCCTCTCCCCACAGGGCACATGCTAGTGCTGCCTGACCTTGGTCTCGGGCCAGGCACTGACTCCACTTCCTTCAGACCTCAGGACAGGGCCCTTCCCCAGCCCCCCACATACAAGGCTGCCCTCAGTCCTCTGGTTTTTATTTGCCTGATCCCCCGCAGAGCTCTCTTGCTCTGGGGGCTGGGGAAGGAGTGACTCCAGGGCGTACACAGACAGATGGAGAGGCTAGAGACTGGGAGGTGGGGGTGTGGAAGCTGGGCTACCAGCTCCTGAGGGGGCAGGGGAGATGAGTGAAGGAGCGCCAAGGTCACCAGAAGAATGGAGCAGGCTTCCCCAGGGGCTCCCTGTGGCTTGGGCACCCTTGCCTCCTGGCCCAGCCTGCTTTCCTCCACAGCCCGTGCTGCCAAGGCAGAAAGCTAAGGTGAGCAGAGATCTTCCCCGAGAACCCTGGCTTGATGGATAGCGTTCTCTGGAAGGGTAGCCTGGATTGGGGGACTCTTGTTGAAGAAAGATGGCAGGTGTCCATGGCCCCTGGCAGGTGGGGCTGGCACTGCCCATGCTGTTCCTCAGCTGGGGCTCAGTGCCGGGCTGCCCTCGGGACTGTCGCTCACCAGGCACTCGTTGGATTTGAAGCTCGCCAGGGACTTGCAGCTGGGAATGGAGGCCAGGGAGCCGCAGAGGCCCAGCATGGAGGGCGTGGGGTCCTTCCCTGGGGAGAGAGGGTGGGTGAGGCCGGGCGACCAGTCTACATGTGTGGGAGTTGGTAGAGTGGTGGGCAGTGAAGGGGCAGCCCTCAAGCCACCCCCCAGGAGACTTTGATATATTCCAGAGCATTTGCCATTTTCAGTTAAACTTTGGTTAAGCACCTGCCTGTGCCAGGCACGGTGCTGGGGACACTGTATTGTAATCGTCAGTTGATGTCTCTGTCTCCCCCTGAGGGTCATCCTCTCTCTTTGTCCATTTATTAAATACACAGTGAGCACTCGCTCTGTTCCAAGCACTGGGGATACAGAGAACGGACAAGACACGGTCCCTGCCCTCATGGAGCTCACAGTCTGGTGGGGGAGACAGACACACAGACAATCACAAACACAGTGTGATGGGGCTACATGGCCACAGCCTGCCTTGTCTCAAAGAAGATCTAGGGTCATCCAATACAGTGTGGTTGCTTATAAAAAAGAAATGACCGGATATCCAGGCATAGGGAGAACTAGGATGGGAAAAACCAAGGTGAAGCCAGGGATGAGGTCAACACAAAGTGCATGCGTTGAAGTCCTGGGCATTCGCTCGAAGGGAGCCACTAATTTGGCTCTGAGCTTCCTGGCAGCCAAAGAGAAGGGGGAAACAATGGTCAGGCAAGTAGTTCACAGTGTGCATAAGAGCAAATTAGTTTGAGGAGTTCCCCGAGAGTTTATGAGCCCCCTGAGGATGTCATGACACTAAAAAGCCACTGAGCCCTCACCATATGACAACACTGATGATTATCAACATCCTCATTTTACAAAGAATGGACTCATGGAGGTAAAGTGATTGACCAAGCTCACGTGCTCAGAGGAGGCACAGCCAGATTTATGCTGGGTCCTGACACCTCAAAGTAAGCTCTCAATTGCTGTGCTAAACCCTCAAGAAAGGCTGAGAGAGGCTGAGCGCGGTGGCTCACGCCTGTAATCCCAGCACTTTGGGAGGCTGAGGCAGGTGAATCACTTGAGGTCAGGAGTTCGAGACCAGCCTGGCGAAACTCCGTCTCTACCAAAAATACACAAATCAGCTGCGCGTCTCTACTAAAAATACACAAATTAGCCACACATGGTGGCGGGCGCTTTTAATCCCAGCTACTCGGGAAGCTGAGGCAAGGGAATCCCTTGAACCCAGGAGGCGGAGGTTGCAACGAGCTGAGATTGCGCCACTGCACTCCAGCCTGGATGACAGAGTGAGACTCCCGTCTCGGAAAAAAAAGAAAAAAAAAAGACTGAGAGAATGAATGAGGGAATGGGCTAGGACCTGCCTTGAGGCCTCAGGGCCTTGCCTCAGCCCTTCCTGGAGGGGTGCTGGGTGTTGGGTTGGGGGAGCTCACCGATGGGACCCCAGGGCTCCTCGTCCCGCGTGCCCTCTCCCAGGCGCTGGGAGTCCGAGCTCAGACTGGCTTCAGCTGACAGCGGCTCCGTGCTCATGAAGCTGTGTCTGCGGCAGAGTGAGAGCTGGTGCGCCGGTAGAGGAAGCCCTTCTTCCCCAGGACGACCCGCTCTCAGGCCCAAGCCGCACCTGGCTGGGGCTTACCTCCGGTAGAGCTTGGAGTTGCTGGCGCCCTCGGCCCCATTAAGCGTTCCCAGTGAGGGCCATTGGTTGACCAGGGGTGTAGTGAGCTCCTTGGAACCCTGGGCCAGAGGGGCGTGGTCACTGGGGATCAGACCTGTCCTGGGAGGGGGAGGAGGAGTCAGGCCTGGCTGGAAGTAGGAGAAGTGAGGAAGGGAGATTCAGCAAGGGGTTGAGGGAGGGGTCAGGAATGAAATCTGAGCAGCAAAAATGGGGATACGGTGTTGGGGTCAGTGGGCCAGATCCCGGGAGGAAGTGGAGGTGGTACTGGGGTGGAGGGGTGACAGGGATTCGTGCACAAATATTGGGAGTTGGAGGGAATGGCGCAGTGTTGTAGGGGTCAGCTGAGGTGATGGGGGCGTCAGTGGAGAATAGTGTGGGAATCCCTGAAGGGTAAGATCGTCTTGGGGATCCTGCCGCAAGATCAGCGTGATGCAAAGGCTTAGAGAAGAAGTGTTACAGGGATCGGCAGGGGGGAGGTCGGGGGTCATGGCGGGTGATGACGGTCAGTGAGCCTGTGGTGTAGGTGACTGAGGGGATGAATGCAATCGTGTTGAAGGTTGTAGAGCAACACCGCAGGTCCTTGTGAGTGACGTGGGGTCCCTGCAGTAAGGTTGGATGGCCACTCTAGCTGAAGGGTAACTGAGGGTGAAGGGGGGGCTCTGGCTGTTGGAGGTCACTGGATCTTATGCTGGGGGCAATGTTAGAAGATCATTGTGGGCATCTCGGGGTGGGGCTGGCTGGATCAGAGGGTCGATGCTGGAGAGGTGGGTGCTAGTGTCGGGTGATGTTAAGAGTCGATGGAAGTGAAGATGGGGTTCACCCAGTGATGTGGTCGGGGCGGCCGGGGTCAGGGGTTAGGGCAGGCCGTGCGCTCACAGCTGCTCCTGCAGCTCCAGGATCACGCCTTCCAGCTCCCGCTTCTCGCGCTGGTTCTGCGCCGCCGCCTCCTCCAGCTGCAGCTGCAGCCGCCGGTTCTCCGCCTCCAGGTCCTTCAGCTGCGACTCGCGCAGACGCACCAGCTCCTCCAGGTAGCCCTGCGGGACGCCGGCTCAGCCCGGGCGGCTAGGAGGACGTCCCGGCCGCGGCCCCCGTCCCCGCCCCGCCCCGAGATGCCCGGATCCCCCGCCCCGGCCCGCCCGCCCCCCAGGCCCGCTGGCGTCGCGCACCTTCTGCGCGTAGACGATGCGGAACTTCTGCTCCATCTTGTGCCACTTGCTGTACCAGCTGTCCTCGTCGGTGACGAGCGGCAGGTACGGGTGCTCGGGCGAGTTGTCCTCGCTCGTGCTGCTCTCGGCGCTGTGCCGCTCCTCCTCGTCCGTCAGGTAGTCGTAGCTTGGGAGAGGGAGCAGTGGGCACGGCCGGTCCCGCCCCTCCCCCCGCGCGTCTGCGCTGGCCGCCGAAGGCGGTGGGACCAGGATGTCCCCAGGATGTCCCGAGGCCCCTTCCCCCGCCCCGCCGCAGTCATGGAGCCGCTCACCTCTGCGTGAACTTTAGGTACGGCGTGTAATCGATGACCACAGGGGTCTTCCCGTCCAGGACTTCCCCCTTTAGACAGAAGCTGAGGCAGACGAGCCACAGGGTTGGAGGTGGGTGTAAGGGGTTGGGGTAGGACATTTATGGGGCAAACAGCCCCCTCCACCACTGCCGTCAGGCAGACCCCACCTGAAATCGATGGCGCTCAGTCCGATCAGCATTCCGGTGAGGATGGTGGCTTCGTCCCGCAGCATGATGGCTCCAGAGTCATAGAACCGTCTGTGGGGAGGCAGAGGGCCTGATGGTGCAGCAGGCCCCTGGAGCCCCCCCGAGAGCTGCTATTGTTGGCTTACTGCCACCTCATCCTGAAGGAAGGCCAATTCTCCTTCCTGATCTGCACGCAGGCCTGGAGCCTCTCCCCCTTCAGCCTGGGGCTGGAACCTGTGGCCCCATCTCCTAGAATGGGTGTTCCCTGAGCCGACTCCTCCCTCTGAGCTACCCCTTCCTCATCAAGTACTGGGTTACCCAGATCCTTCATATCAAGAAGCAAGTCTTAATCATTAGTGCTTGGTATACAGTAGGTGCGCAAAAAACGTGTTGACTTGAACCTTGAAATGTGTAGACTGAGGAATCCAATGCAGCAAAAACATAAGGCTGGGTGTGGCCAATTGGAATGGGGAGGTATATGCCCCCACCACACCACACAGCTTCAGATGCACCTGCCCACACAGGTACATTCCTCCTTGTAACCCCTTGCCCCAGGCACCCAACCTCCCCGTGAACCCTCAGTGCAGGGGTTGAACTCCCCACATAAGGACTCTGTGTCCGTGAATACCAAGTACAGAGCTGCTTTCATTGTTTGGAGAGCCAGAAGGGCTGTGTTGTAGATCATGGAGCCAGCCAACACATGAGATGGTGCGTGGCTGAGGCTCATCCAGAGGTGTGCAAGGGTGGAGTGTGCTGGGCATTGATGGCGAATAATGGGCATTAGATTTGACTTGCAAGTGATGCTGGTGGTGGTGGTAAAAGTTTCTCCTGGGGCCAGGAGCGGTGGCTCATTCCTGTAATCTCAGCACTTTGGGAGGCCGAGGCAGGAGGATCACCTGAGGTTGGGAGTTTGAGACCAGCCTGACCAACATGGAGAAACTAAAAATACAAAATTAGCTGGGCATGGTGGCGTATGTCTGTAACCCCAGCTACTCAGGAGGCCGAGGCAGGAGAATCACTTGAACCCGGGAGGCGGAGGTTGTAGTGAGCCGAGATCGCGCCATCTCACTCCAGCCTGGGCAACAACAGCGAAACTCCTTCTCAAACAAACAAACAAACAAACAAAAAAAGAGTTTGTCCTGGGACTGCAGGCTAGGCTGGAAGAGGGAAATTAGCCGTGCATGCTGGTGCTAGGACTTGTAGTCCAGGAACTGAAGGATGCTGCAGGAACTTAAGGATCAGCTGTGTTTAGGCAATGTAGGTGCACCCTGAGACCTGTGGTCTGAGTTGCCTGGGAAGTCTGACCTGGTGGTCCGGGTGTCACGCAGAGCCGTGGTGATGTATTCTGACATGCGCTTCTCCATCAGTGCCACCCGGATCCATGCCCGGCCCTGGAAATCACGTTCACCTTTACTTGCTGCCCCAGAGGGACTCATGTGTCTAGCATCAGGTGTGGGCCCTTCCCCCCTGGGCTGCAGACGGGGCGAAAACCAAGAAACAGGCAGGCCCCCTGTGTCCCGAGCAGAGAGCAGTTGCTTGCTTCAGGCCCCTCACCTTGGCCCGGGCTGTGCTGATGTTCTCCATGTTCTCGATGCTGCTCACACAGTTGTTGGGCACTTTGCTGCAGGCCAGCCGGATATAGTCCCAGAAGCCCCGCTGCCCATCTGAGCTGAACCAGCTCACTGGACCTGCTGGGGCACAAGCTGAGCCAGGGCAGGGAGGGGACTCAGCAAGACCAGGGAGTTTGGAGAGGGTCCATGTAGTGAGGCACTCACATGCATAAGTATAAGCAGCCTCCTCCCACAAAGATCTATGCACACACATGCACGTATGCAGTGGGCACTCCAGCATATCGCTTGCCCATGATGGGGATTGTAGGCCAAAGGCCTCTCCCTCTTCCCAGATCTGTACACAAGCTTCTGTGCATGGCCCAGAACGGGGGCCAGGGTCAATGAGGGGGTTCAGAGTCCATGGAGTGTATCAGAATGAGGTGGCTGGGAGCTAAAGGCTGGGAGTTGGGGAGGGACCTCTGGGGGAGGGACGCTGGGCCCACCTTTGAAGCGGTGGCTGAGGATCTGCTCTAAAATGGCTGCAAAATTGACAAACTCCTCTGATGAGTCATCGATGGGCTCCGCTGTGTACTTCTCCAGCAGCGTTTTCACAGAGAACCTGGGTGGCGAGGTGGGGAGATGGGGCAGTGGGGTGTCAGGCGAGTAAACAGGTGACGGAGGCAGAGACGGGGAGCAGCCGGCAGAGAAGAGGTCAGGAAGGGCATGGATGTGGTGGGGGGCAGAGGGAGCGGGGAGACAGGCAAGACTACAGTGACCATAGAGGTACCGTGTCATGTGGAGTGAGAGGGTGGCAGATGGGGAGGAAGGGTGACAGGTGGGAGACTGATTGACAAAGTGGGTGACAGGAGAGGTGACAGCCAGAGAAAGGAAGCTTCGGGAGCAAGGGGTGAGAGGGACTGAAAAAATAGGAAGATGAGGCACCACAAGCCAGGGGCAGTCCCGGAGCCCCTTCCCCCTAGACCACCCTTCAGGGTCTGTGTGTGCGAGGCCTGGGTCAACTAGGTGTTAGAAGCCAGTGCGTGCCCCACCCTGAGCTGTCTTCTGTGATTGCTGGAACAACCTTCAGTCCCTTTTGGGGATGGGGTCACCTGTACCAGGGCATGTGAGTTGGCACTGTGCACATGGAGTGTGGGCATGCGCAGGTGGCCAGGTGGGCTCCCAGCACACAGATACCCCGTTCCCCCCTTTCCTTCCCGGCTTGGCCTCCCACACACCAGCTGCCCAGAACCAGGCAGTGCAGAGCTGGGCGGGGGTGGGGTGGGGAGGTGCGGGGTATGGGCCTGACACAGACACTGGGCAGGAGGGGGCATTGGCAGCAGATCTCTGGAAGGGGCTTGGGGGCCTGGCTTCTTAGGGAGGAAGGGACCAAGGGAAGCCTGTGGGGCTGAGGGACTGAAGCCATGCAGTACACCCTCTCCAATCCTGTCTAAGCCTCAGGCTCCCTCTGCAGTCACTACCCCTGCAATCTCCCCCTGCCATCCCTGCAGTGGAGTGGGGCAGGGATGAGGACACAGTTCCTAACATCCCATGATTTCCCTGCTGTGGGTGGCAGAGCAGGGGCGGGGTGTCCAGGGAAATGGGAGCTGCTTGGAAATGTCCTTTTCTTCTTATATTTATCAAGCCCTATAATGTGCCAAGCACAGTACTTTGCATGCATTCCCTTACCCATGCTCAGCCCTGAAATGTAGGTCCTCTTATTATCACTCTCATCCCCGTTTTACAGATAAAGAAATTGACGGTCCAAGGGGTTGACTGATCTGTTCAGAGTCACATGGCTTGTGAGTAGTCAAGCAGGTATGTCTGATTCTGATTCTGAAGCCTCTGCTCTTTCTGCTACATCTGTGGCCTCCTGGCAGCTGTTGGATGACCAAGGCCTGGAGCAGCCCCTGCTCCATCGCCCTTTGTCCTCTACTCCGCAAGTCTCCAGCCTTGGAGCACTGACCTCTGCGGCTCTCAGGCCAATTGCACAGCTGAGCCCTCGTCCCCCTTCCATTTGAACTTGGAGTTGATCTGGCCTGAGATCAGAGCCAGGTCAGTCTTGGGGTTGCACTAAAGGGAGGCAGCCTGCTGGATTCAAATCCTGTTTCCCTGTGACACTCATGTGGCCTTGGGCCCCTCTGTGAGTCCTCTCTTGCCAAATGCAAATGGGAACAATCGTACCTGCCTCATTACATTTTGGTTGAGAGCCCAGGCAGGGTTGGAAGAAGGTAGGTGCCTAGGGCTGCTGGGCAGGGATGGTGAGGAGCGGGGTCATGGCTGGGAAGGCTGACCCTGCTGAGAGCCAGCCTGTGTTTGGGGCATTATCTCAGCTTCACTGTGCGCACCCTCCTGCCAGCTTGATTTCTCCTGGTCATCTGGGTCAGACCATGATGGGGCCTGGACTGGGTTCAGCGTGGCAGCCATCTGGTATCTGCCCTCAGGGGTGCTGCAGAGGTGGTCATTGCCCCCGGGAGCCCTGTGGTGTGCTCCCTGATAGGAGATGCAGTGGCTGCTGCAGGTTACCATGGAGACAGGGAGGCCAGGGCCCAGGGGAGCCCACGGCCTGCTAAAGGGAGCTGTTCTGGGAGCTGGAGGCAAACCATGTGTCAGTGATGAGGCAGCAGGGGCCTGGGGGTTACTGAGCCTTTGTCACATCCCTGATCCCCCAAAACTCTATCCTTCCCTCCCAGCTCTAAGCCACCTTCGGCCCTTCAACTTCCCCTTCTCCGGCCTATGTCAAGGAGAGTTCCCTCATTCCCCTCTATGTACTCAAGAGGCTCAGCTACCTTGGCAGGCAAGAGAAAAAAGAGGAACCTAGCAGGTAGAGAGCAGAGAGGGACAGGAAGAGCGTCATTAGGGCTCTTTCTGTGTGCCAGACACTGAGCTAGGCTCCTACATGGATGGTGCCATTTTCATTCTTTGGTGTGGCTGTGACATCTAAAATGGGGATGATGGGGCACCCAAGGCCCAGAGTGGTTAAGAGACCTCCCCAAGGTTGCGCAGCTAAAGCTGATGGAGTAAGAGCTTGAACCTAGGACCATCTGGCCCCAAGGACAGAAATCTATGTTTTACAACACACTGGCAGGCGTTGGGGGAAATGAGGGTAAAGGCAGTGCCCTGCACTGTGGGCTGGGCCATTGCTACACTCTCTCCTTCATTAACATTCCAGGCATTTCTGCAGAGGTCTGATGTGCACAGCACTGTGCTAGCCACTAGTGCTGGGAGACAGATGCAGTGTGGTTGGATGTGTGCCCAGGAACATGGAAGGAGCTATGGGAGCCAGGAGCCAGGGCATCAGGTGGGCACTAGTGGGCCTCAGGGCATCGGGTGGGCTTCAGCAGAGCTGAGGCCTATGTGGCAGGCAGGTGGGGCTGGCGAGGGGAGAGTGAGCCCTGCCCCCAGCAGCACTCTGCCCTGAGGGGGCAACACCTGATAGGCATGGGGGCCGGGGGAGGTTGCAGCTGACAGGGGATCCCAGCACCAGAGGAGAGTGCAGGTGTGGGCTGCAGGGGGCGTGGCTGAGCAGCTGGCCATGCCCTGGTTTTGGGACAGGGCAGGGCAGGGAGGGCGAGTCACTGCAGGTTGAAGTGGACAGGATCACTTCCTGGGCCCTGGAATCGCGGAGAATCTTCCCAACCCTGCAACCATTCCACCCTCAGAGACCGGTGGCCCTGCCCTCCCGATCTTCTCCCCTTGAACCTGGAACCCAGGCTCTTGGTCCTTCCCACATCTTGGTTGGTGCCCCTCACCCTTCCCTGGAGGGATTCATGGGCTCTGCCCCCATGCCCAATTGACTCTGCCCATCCCTGCTCCAGAATCTGAGCATTGGAGAACCCCACCCCAGAGAGGTCAGTTTGACATGGGTGCCAATGAGGGTATGCTTGGAGGGCATTCATCCCCCCATGGGGTCCCCTCTGTCCATCCTGCCCCATTCCCAGCAAGGGAGCCAGCCATCCCCACCTCCTTCCCCCTCACACAGTGTCACTTCCTGGTTCTCACAGGAAGCTACAGTACCAGTTAAACACCCCTCACCCCCCAGGCCCAGGCCCGGGCATAGGCTTGGCTTGGCCTAGAAGGGTAGGGACCAGACTGCAGCCTCCCTCTGGGTTCTGGGCCTGGGAGGGACAGTGGACGCATTATTCTCGACCCTTTGCTCCCCTCCCTTTTCTCCGCGGCAGCGCTCAGTCCGGGTTTCCGCAGTCCACCCCAACCCCTCTCCCTGACCACCCAGCCCCCGCCCGCTAGCGGTGCCCACCTGCACACGGTGATCAGGTTCTTACGCTCCACAGCCACGTTGCGAGAGGACGCTTTCTTGGAGGACAGCCCCAGAGCCATGGTGGTCTGGACAAAGCTCGCTTCCATCCAGAGGTGCGGCCACTGCTGCCGCCGCCCGCTGCCCCCCACCCCTCCCGGAGCCCCAAACCAGTCGCTGGATCACGGCTGGGCCCTCTGTCCGCCGGGGCCCCTCAACCCTTCCATGGCCATCCCCCTGCCTTTGCGCCCGGTGCCCGGCCCCCTCGCTCCCTCCCCAGGCGGCGATGCCAGAGCAAAACAAGGCCGGGGAGGGAGCTCTCCGAGGTGCTGAGCCGGGCCCCGTCACCCCCTCCTCCAGCCGCCTGCCCCCCTCGGCCAGTGACGTCAGGGCCCTCGGGCCCCGCCCCCCAGCAGGCCGAGGACCAATCCGCAGAGGGTGCAGGGTCTGGGGGGAGGGGAAGAGCCCGGGCCCCACGGAGGGCGGAGGGGGTCCCCAGGAGAAGCAGAGATTGGAAGGAGGGGCAGGGGGCCTGCCCTCCACCCCCACACTCTGGGCCCGAGACTTCTCGCTCCTTCTCGCCTCGCCTCGAGTCTCTGGCTCTGACCTCTCTACTCCCTTGTTTCTGACCTGTGCTCCGTGGTGTCTCTGATCTCCCCCTGCCGCCGGGGGAAAGGAGGTCCTCACCTCCGGGACCCCTGTCCCCTCCCCGCCCCCTACCCGTTCAGCCTCGGCTTTCTCGGCGAGGCAGGGGCTGCGTGCGTGCGGGGAGCGCAGGTGGCTCCCGGCTGCTAACCCAGGAGGCTAAGGAGCAGCCCTAGAGACTGCGCATCTGCGTGTCTGTGCCTGGGCTGGACTCGCCTGCACCAGCCGGGCCGAGCCAACCTCTCCTGGGGTGGAGGATGGGAATCCAGACGAAGCCTAAGGGCCCAGCGCCTGGAAACACTTGGGACAGAGAGTGGGGAGCAGACTGGCAGCGAAGGGCCTTGGGCTCTGCGGAGGTTCCCAGCAGCAGAGCAAGCGCCTACAGTGGTGCCAAGGCAACCGGAGGGGGTGGCGGCCCACCCCCTCACACCACCCCAGAGCCAGCTGGCCTAAGGTTAACCCCTTGGCTGCCGGCATTGCCGCATCGTGCCATCAACCCTCTCTGAATGGGGTCATTGATCTCGGGCAAGGCCAGGAGTGTCCTGTAAAACTGGTTGCAGCTTCTCCCCCGGGGGTGGGGGGAAATGCAGGCATAGTCTAGTTTCCCCCCGCCGTTGGCCTCCTGTTCCTCTCTCACATCCCTGCTCCCACCTGCTCCGTTCCTCTATTCAACCTGTTCCAGGATTTTCGGCGGTGGCGGGAGGAGGGTTCCCCTTCACCTGCTGGAATCCGCAACTCCCACATAAAGCCTTTCTTTGTTTATTAAAGGGCCTCTACCCAATTTCTCCATCTGCCCTTAGGAACATCCCTCCCGGGACTCACTCACACCTATTCTCCAACTCTGCCTACCTGCTCAATTCACCTGATGCTCTGCCAGTGGATTGCTGATGTCTCTACATTGATTCAGATTTGCACCCACATCTGAAAATGATCAGCAGGCAGGGACCCTCTGTCACCACAAGTGGAGAAGGAGATGAAAGAGCCTTGTCTGACACCCTGGAGACTGGTGAGAGATCCTGACTCCTAGCATGGGATCTCACGTTTACGCAGCCTCAGCCTCAATTCTTGGCTTCTGGGACCTCAACCTTGGTCTTTTTATTTTTTACTTTTTTTTTCAATTATTTTTTGTGTGTCATCCTTGCACAGTGGCCATGCTGATCTTCTCTGTATCTTTCCAGTTTTTTAGCATATTAACACATTCCAATTTCGTATAACCTTGGTCTTTTTAGTCCCTCCTCCATCATCTTGCTCTTGCCTCACGTGTAGAAGTCCCTCTTACCGTTCTCCTGCCTCCAGATTGCCAGGGGCAGTCATGTTGGGTTTTTTTGCTCTTTCTCCAAATGAGGGCACATGATGTTCTTTTGGGGTTTATTTTGTTGTTGTTGTTGTTGTTGTTGTTTTTGAGACAGAGTCTCGCTCTGTCGTCCAGGCCAGAGTGCAGTGGCACAATCTCAGCTCACTACAACCTCTGCCTCTTGGGTTCAAGTGATTCTCCTGCCTCAGCCTCCCAAGTAGCTGAGATTACAGGCATGCACCACCACGCCCGGTTAATTTTTGTATTTTTAGTAAAGACAGGGTTTCGCCATGTTGGTCAGGCTGGTCTGAAACTCCTGACCTCAGGTGATCCACCTGCTTTGGCCTCCCAAAGTGCTGGGATTACAGGCGTGAGCCACCACGCCCGGCCCACCTTAACCATTCTTAAGTGTACAATGGAGTAGTACGAAGTACATTCATAGTTTTGTGCAGTCATCACCACCATCCAACTTCTTAACTCTTCGTCTTGAAAAACTGAAACTATCCATTAAACAATAATTCCCCATTCCCCACTCCCCTCACCCCTGGCAACTACTATTCTACTTTCTGGTTCTATGATTTTGACTACTCTAAGTACTTCATATAAGTGGAATCATATAGTGCTTATTTTTTATGTGACTGGCTTATTTCACTTAGCATAAAGTCCTTAAAGTTCATCTATGTTGCCGGCGCAGTGGCTCACGCCTGTAATCCCAGCACTTTGGGAGGCCGAGGTGGGCGGATCACCCGAGGTCAGGAGTTCAAGACCAGCCTGGCCAAAGTGGTGAAACCCTGTCTCTACTAACAATACAAAAATTCGCCAGGCATGGTGGCACACACTTGTAATCCCAGCTACCCGGGAGGCTGAGGCGGGAGAATCGCTTGAACTCGGAAAGCGAAGGTTGCAGTGAGCTGAGATTGCGCCATTGCACTGAAGCCTGGGCAAGAGTGAAACTCTGTCTCAAAAAAAATAAATAAATAAAAGAAAGAGAGAAAAGAAAAAAGTTCATCCATATTATAACACATTGCAGAATTTCTCTCCTTTTAAAGGCAGACTAATATTCATTTGTAGGAATATGCAACATTTTACTTATTGCTATGGCTTGAATGTGTCCCCCAAAGTTCATGTGTTGGAAACTTTTTTTTTCTTTTTTTTGGGGGGGGACAAAGTCTCGCTCTGTTGCCCGGGCTGGAGTGCAGTGGCATGATCTCGGCTCACTGCAGCCTCTGCCTCCCAGGTTGAAGTGATTCTTGTGCCTCAGCATCACGAGTTGGTGGGATTAGAGGCGCACACCACCATGCATGGCTAAATTTTGTATTTTTAGTAGAGATGGAGTTTTGCTATGTTGGCCAGGCTGGTCTTGAACTCCTGGCCTCAAGCAGTCCACCTGCCTTGGCCTCCCAAAATGCTGCGATTACGGGAGTAAGTCTTCATGCCCAGCCTTCTTTCTTACTTTTTGAGACAAGATTTCACTCTGTTGCCCAGGCTAGAGAGCAGTGGTGCAATCATAGCTCACTGCAGCTTCAACCTCCTAGGCTCAAGTGATCCTCCCACCTCAACCTCCCAAGCAGCTGGAACTACAGGCACTTGCTACCACCATGTCTGGCTAATTTTTATTTTTATTAGTTTTATTATTTATTAATTTATTTTGTAGAGATGAAGTCTCACTATGTTGCCCAGGCTGGCCTTGAACTCTTGGGCACAAGCGATCCTCCCTCCTCAGCCTCCCAAAGTGTTGGGATTACAGATGTGAGCTACCACACGTGGCCATGTATAAGAAACTTACTCCCCAGTTCACTGGTGTTGAAAGGTGGGACCTTCAAGACATGATTAGATCACAAGAGCTCTGCCCTCATGAATGGATTATGCTGTTGTTTTGATAGTGGGTTCCTGATAAGAGGATGAGGATCAGGCCCCTTCCTCTCTCCCTCATGCTCTCTTGCCCTTCTGCCTACCACCATCAGATGATGCAGCAAGAAGGCCCTTGCCAGATGTAGACCCCTCAATCTTGGACTTCCCAGCTAGCCTCCAGAACTGTAAGAGACAAACGTCGGTTCATTTTTTTTTTTTTTTTTTTGAGACAGAGTCTCGCTCTGTCACCCAGGCTGGAGGGCAGTGGCACGATCTCAGCTCACTGCAAGCTCCGTCTCCTGAGTTCACGCCATTCTCCTGCCTCAGCCTCCCAAGTAGCTGGGACTACAGGCGCCTGCCACCACGCCCGGCTAATTTTTTGTATTTTTTAGTAGAGACGGGGTTTCACCGTGTTAGCCAGGATGGTCTCGATCTCCTGACCTCGTGATCCACCCGCCTTGGCCTCCCAAAGTGCTGGATTACAGGCATAAGCCACCGTGCCCGGCCAGATCTCTGTTCTTTATAAATTACCCAGTCTCACATATTCTGTTAGAGCAGCACAAAGCAACTAAGACACTTACCCATTCATCCATCCATGGACACTTGCATTGTTTACACATGTTACCAATTGTGAGTAATGCTGCTATGCACATGAGTGTACAAATATCTCTTTGAGACCTTGTTTTCAATTCTTTGGGGTATATACCCAGAAGTGGAATTGCTGGATTACATGGCAATTCTGTTTTTAATTTTTTGAGAAGCTGCCATCCTGTTTTCCAATATGGCTGCACCCTTTTACATTCCTGCCAACAGTGCACAAGGGTCCAATTTCTCTTTTTTTTTTTTTTTTTGAGACGGAGTCTCGCTGTCTCCCAGGCTGGAGTGCAGTGGCGCGATCTTGGCTCACTGCAAGCTCCGCCTCCCAGGTTCACACCATTCTCCTGCCTCAGCCTCCTGAATATTTGGGACTAGAGGCACCCGATAACATGCCTGGCTATTTTCTTGTATTTTTATTAGAGACAGGGTTTCACTGTGTTAGCCAGGATGGTCTCGATCTCCTGACCTGGTGATCTGCCTGGCTCGGCCTCCCAAAGTGCTGGGATTACAGGCGTGAGCCACAGCACCCAGCCACAAGGGTCCAATTTCCCTACATCCTTGCCAACACTCGTTATTTCCTGTTTGCTTGTTTGATGGTAACCATCCCAACAAGTGTGAACAAGTGTGAGGTGGTATCTCATTGTAGTTTTTTTTTCTTTTTTCTTTTTTTTTTCAGGGAAACTACCCAGACTGTGTCCTCTCCCTCTTACTCTCCTAAAGGAAGACAAGGAAGACAATGACAAATGGACTTTGCAGCAAAGCAACACCAACAGCCAACTTGATGCTCAAGGGAGAACGCTGTGCCTCTTCCTCATGGTTTCCAGTGCTCTACACATTCAGAGAAACTTTTCTGGTAATCAACTATAGAAACAATGAGACTGTGCCCATGGGCGAGACCCCATCTCTACAAAAAATACAAAAATTAGCCAGGTGTAGTGGTGTGCACCTGGATTCCCCAGCTACTTGGAAGGCTGAGATGGGAAGATCACTTGAGCCCCAGAGGTTGAGACTGCAGTGCACCATGATCACACCACTGTACTTTAGCCTCAGTGACAAAGCAAAAGCCTGTTTCAAAAAAAAAAAGAGAGAGAGAGAGAAATGAGCTGGTGATGGTGGTTCACACCTGTAATCCCTGCACTTTGGAAGGCCGAGGCAGGTGGATCACTTGAGATCAGGAGTTCGAGACCAGCCTGGCCAACATGGTGAAACCCCATCTCTACTAAAAATACAAAAATGAGCAAGGCATGGTGGTGGATGCCTATAATCCCAGCTACTCAGAAGGCTGAGGTGGGAGAATCACTTGAATCCCAGGAGACGGAGGTTGCAGTGAGCCGAGATCGCGCCACTGCACTCCAGTTTGGGCAACAGAATGAGGCTCCATCTCAAGAAACAGAAAAAGGGAAATGATCCCTGAAAGTATACTCTTTTGTTGGAGTTTTTATTTGCATTTTGCTAATGATTAGTGATGTCGAGCACCTTTTCATGTGCTTATTGGCTTTTTTTTTTTTTTTTTTTTTGTGAAAAACCCCTTTTAGTGTTTTTTTTTTTTTTTTTTTTTTTTTTTTTTTTTTGGAGCAATACCCATTCAAGTCCTTTGTTCATTTTTGGGTTGCTTGGTTTTTGTCGTTGGTGTTGAGTTTGAGGAGCTGCCTCTATATCCTGGATATCAATTCCTTATCAGATATATAACTTGCAAATATTTTCTCCCATTCTGCCAATTACCTTTTGAATTTGTTGATATTGTTTTTTTGATGAACAAAGTTCTTAAGTTTTCATCAAGGCTGATTTGTCTATTTTGTTGTTATTGTTGCCCCCGTCTTTGGTGTCAGATCCAAAAAAATTATTGCCAAATCCAATGTTGGGAAGCTTTTGCCATATGTTTTCTTCTAAGAGTTTTAAAAGTTTAGGTCTTACATTTAGGTCTTTGATCTATTTTGAGTTAATTTTTGTATATAGTGTTAGGTAAGGGTCCAACTTTATTCTCTTACATGTGGATAGCTGGTTTTCCCAGCACTATTTGTTTAAAAAACAAAAATCAAACAAAAACCTGTCCTTTCCCCATTAAATGGTCTTGGCATTCTTTTAAAAAATCAGGCTGGAGTGCAGTGGCATGATCTCGGCTCATTGCAACCTCCACCTTCCAGATTCAAGTGATTCTCCTGCCTCAGCCTCCCAAGTAGCTGAGATTACAGGTGTGCACCACCACGCCCGGCTAACTTTTTTATTTTTAATAGAGACAGGGTTTCACCATGTTGGCCAGGCTGGTCTCGAACTCCTGACCTCAGGTGATCCACCTGTCTCAGCCTCCCAATGTGCTGGGATTACAGGCATGAGCCACTGCACCTGGCCTGATCAAGTTTAAGACTGCATTGCACCACAGCATTGCAGCCTAGACAACAGAGCAAGATCCTGTGTCAAAAAAAAAATCATTTGATCATAGGCCAGGTGTGATGGTACGTACTTGTAATCCCAGCTACTCAGGAGGGTGAGGTGGGAAGATCACTTGAGCCCAGGAATTCGAGTCCATCCTGGGTAACATAGCAAGACCGTATCTCTAAAAAAAATAAGATAAATAAAAAATATAAGAAATCACTTGCAGACCAGGCACAGTGATTCACGCCTGTAATCCAGCACTTTGAGAGGCCTAAGTGGGCGGATCACTTGAACTCAGGAGTTTGAGACCAGCCTGGGCAACGTGGTGAAACCCCATCTCTACCCAAAATACAAAAAATTAGGCAGGCATGGTGGCTTACACCTGTGTTCCCAGCTACTCAGGAGGCTGAGGTGGGAGGATCGCTTGAGTCCAGGAGGCAGAGATTGCAGTGAGCTGAAATTGTATCACTTCACTCCAGCCTGGGTGACAGAGCGAGACCCCATCTCAAAAAAAAAAGAAAAGAAATCACTTGCTCATGTGTGTAAGAGTTTACATCAGGGCCTCTGTTCTATTTCATTGGTCTATATGTCTGTCTTTATGCCAATACCACTCTATTTTGATGAATGTAGTTTTGCAGTGAGTTTTAAAATCAGGAAGTATAAGTCCTCCAGCTTTGTTCCTTGTTCATATTTCAACTTTTGTGATAACCGTTTCCTTGCTTTTCTTTATATTTTTATCACCCACGTGTGCGCCGCCTATGAGCAGAACCTAACAGGACAGTAATAGAGGCTAGGGAACTGGTTTGCAGAGTCCCAGCCCGCTTCCAACATCAGAGAGCAGAGAAAATAAGAATGAATTTGAAGCTGAAAGTCAATAAGCAAATAACCGGCATTATCTACCCCTTTTTTCTACGCAGCAGTTACACATCTGTCCATCATATTTGAATAATAACAGCTTCATCCCTTTGCCTAACAGATGCAACTGTCCTTTGCTCAAATGAAAATGCTCTGGGGCCCTCCCCCAAAAGCAGAGATGCAAAGTCTCTACAGCAATGGGGTCCCTCTCCATGTGATGTGAATTCTCCTAGTTCAGCCACATGTCCTCTAGAGTATTCTGCAACCTAAATTATGAAGGTCATCACCAACAACAATCCTCATAAAAAATAATAAGAGAAAAGAAGGAGAGGAAAGTTAACCAATATTTAGAGAGTGTATATAACAAAACAAGCAAGAGAAAACATACCCATGGCTTCTACAATCCTTGCTTCTATATCTGGTCAGAAGCTGATATTTATAACTTTCCTCTTCCATTACTTGTTCCATTTTTGCTTTGCTCTGAGCCAGTCCCTCTATTCATTGGTTTGTTTGTTTTTGACCAGGTCAGGTGACCAAACCTTTATTCTTATTTATTTATTTATACCAAAAGAGTATCAATTTCTCAACAAACCTTTATTTATTTATTTATTTTGGCGACAGGGTCTCCCTTTGTTGCTCAGGCTAGAGTACAGTTGTACAATCACAGCTCGCTGCAGTTTCAACTTCCCAAGCTCAAGCAATCCTTCCCACTTCAGCCTCCCAAGTAGCTGGGACTACAGGCACCCACCATTACGCCTGGCTAATTTAATTTTATTTTTGTAGAAATGGGGGTCTTTCTATGTTGCCCAGGCTGGTCTTGAACTCTTAGACTCAAGCCATCTGCCCATCTCAGCCTCCCAAACTGCTGGGATTACAGGCATGAGCCATCACGCCCCGGCACAAACCTTTATTCTTTTTTTTTTTAGACTGAGTCTTGCTCTGTTGCCCAGGCTGGAGTGCAGTGGCATGATCTCAGCTCACTGCAACCTGCACCTTCTACAATCCTTGCTTCTATATCTGGTCAGAAGCTGATATTATAACTTTCCTCTTCCATTACCCTTGAAGGGTTCAAGGGATTCTCATGCCTCAGCCTCCAGAGTAGCTGGGAATACAGATGCCCACCAACCACCACACCTGGCTAATTTTTGTATTTTTTTTTTTTAGTAGAGACAGGGTTTCACCATTTTGGCCAGACTGGTCTCGATCTTCTGACCTCGTGATCCACCTGCCTTAGCCTCCCAAAGTGCTGGGATTACAGGCGTGAGCCACCGTGCCTAGCCCCAAGTCTGTATTCTTTATTTTTATTATTGTTATTATTATTCTTCTTTTTTTTTTGAGACAGAGTCTCGCTCTGTCACCCAGGCTGGAGTGCAGTGGCGTGATCTCGGCTTAGTGCAAGCTCTGCCTCCCAGGTTCATGCCATTCTCCTGCCTCAGCCTCCCGAGTAGCTGGGACAACAGGCGCCCGCCACCACACCCGGCTAATTTTTTATATTTTTAGTAGAGACGGGGTTTCACCGTGTTAGCCAGGATGGTCTCGATCTCCTGACCTCGCGATCCACCTGCCTCGGCCTCCCAAAGTGCTGGGATTACAGGCGTGAGCCACCGCGCCCAGCCTATTATTATTATTATTATTATTATTATTATTATTATTATTATTATTAATTTGAGTCAGAGACTAGCTCTGTTGCCCAGGCTGGAGGGCAATGGCGCAATCTCAGCTCACTGCAACCTCCACCTCCTGGGTTCAAGCAATTCTCCTGCCTCAGCCTCCCAAGTAGCTGGGATTACAGGCACTCACCACTAGGCCCGGCTAAGTTTTGTATTTTTAGTAGAGAGAAGGTTGCACTATATTGGCCAGGCTGGTCTCTTGGCCAGGCTGGTCTCAAACCCCTGACCTTGTGATCCGCCCATCTTGGCCTCCCAAAATGCTGGGATTACAGGCATGAGCCACCACGCCCGGCCCCCAAACCCTTATTCTTAAAATAAAGGTTTCAAGAATAAACCTTGATTCTTGAAATTAGCATTCTATAAACTAGAATCCTCAGAGCTGTATTGCTCTTTTTTTTTAACTTTTACTATTGGACATGGAAGTAGGACATGGCACACCAGGGAGTCCCCTGGGTTCCAGACATAGTCCTCCCTGCCTTTTTTTTGGAGTTAGAACCCAGCTTACCCTTGGCATTTGGAATCAGTCATCCCAGAAGGTAACCCCTTTTTTGCCCTGAGCCCAGGTGAGAGCCTTAACTTCCAGGTAGTGGAACCATTGCGATATCTCCTCGTGAAAGGATTCCTCCCTTAGTGTGGCAGATGCTGTCAGTGCCCTCCCATGTTCCTGAAGCTCTTGTGTTCACTGGATGAACTTCCAGCTGCCAGAACCTGCAGCTCTTTACCTAAGGACTCTCTCTGGCCACTGGAGCCTTCTGAGCAGGCTGAAAGTTCTGGGGAATTATACTCCCAGCCACAGCAACCTTCAGCCAATCACTGATGGGGATCAGTGCATAAATAGCCAGCTTCCTCATCCCTCAGGTCCTGCAGCTCACATTATGACTGGCTCCCTGAGTTCCCTCTTAGGATTAAGCTCTGGTTGTCCACGTGTTTTTTTTTGTTTGTTTTGTTGTTGTTGTTGTTGTTGTTTTGTTTGTTTGTTTTTGAGATAGAGTCTCGCTCTTGTTGCCCAGGCTGGAGTGCAATGGTGCAATCTTGGCTCACTGCAACTTCTGCCTCCTGGGTTCAAGCAATTCCCCTGCCTCAGCCTCCCAAGTAGCTGGGATTATAGCCATGTGCCACCACGCCTGGCTAATTTTGTATTTTTAGTAGAAACGGGGTTTCTCCATGTTGGTTAGGCTGGTCTCGAACTCCCGACCTCAGGTGATCCGCCCGTCTTGGCCTCCCAAAGTGCTAGGATTACAGGTGTGAGCCACCGCGCCCGGCCGGTTGTCCATGTTTTTAACTTGCTTGATAACACACCCTTTATGAGCCTCCTTTCTTTCCAATGTCAGTCTCCCGCTGGCTTTCTCAGTATTCCTAGCATCGCTTTTCAAATAAACACTTGTGTTTCTCAAATAAACACTTTCCTTTGAATCCTTGACTCAGGTTCTACCTCTGGAGGGAACCCAAACCAACACATTTGGTATCCAAAGTTGTCCTAGGAAGTAGACCCCCAGGATAAGATTCTGATTTTGGATCACTCATCATCCAGGTGGCCCAAAAATTCCATCGCTGAGGTAAGTGGGGTGCTAATACCCACTGGAGAACTGGACTGATTGTCAGACTGTCACCCTGATGAAATGGGATGCAGACAGGGATGCACTGCCTATGCAATAGCTCTAGTATTTGAGGTGTAAGAGGAAAATGGTAATTATAAGGACTGTGGAGACTGGGCTCAGTGGTTCACGCCTGTAATCTCCCAGTGCTTTGGGAGGCCAAGGCGGGTGGATGACTTGAGGTCAGGAGTTCGTGACCAGCCTGGCCAACATGGCAAACCCTGTCTCTACTAAAAATACAAAAATTAGCTGGGTGTGGTGGCAGGCACCTGTAATCTCAGCTACTAGGGAAGCTGAGGCATGAGAATCACTTGAAGCCACAAGGCCGAGGCTGCAGTGAGCTGAGATCGTGCCACTGCACTCCTGCCTGGATGACAGAGTGAGACTCTGTCAAAAAAAAAAAAAAAAGAGTTGTTTGGTTGCTGTTAATGCCATCAAAGGGTTAAAAGAATAAAAGACAGACACACATCAGCCAGCTATCAATTTATGGTACAGCTAAAAGCCGGAAGAAGCCGGGCTCACACCTGTAATCCCAGCACTTTGGGAGGATCACTTGAGCCCAGGAGTTCGAGATCAGCCCCAGCAACATAGGAATACCCTGTCTCTACAAAAAATAAATTAGCCGGGTACGGTGGTGAGCACTTGTGTTCCCAGCTATTCAGAAGGCTGAGGTGGGAGGATCACTTGAGCCCAGGAGGCTGAGGCTGCAGTGAGCCATGATTGTGCCATTGCATTCCAGCCTGGGCGACAGGGCAAGACCCTATCTTGAAACAAAACAAAACAAAAACCAGAAGACCTCTATGGCAGCATATAAGGAAACCCTCACTTCCTGTGCAGGGCAGACTGTGATGAAAATCAGTCCTATAATCTGTTGCGAGAGTAGCAGGGTTTTCTATTTAAAGCCCCAGCAGGTCAGGGCCCTGGGAGGGAAGGAGTGGGATCCTGAGGCCTGGTATGGGAACGTCTGTTCTAAAACCCCCTTATTATGCTGAGTTATTTGGGCTGGCAGAATTGGCCTCTCCCCGTGGGTGGAAGAGAGCAGCCTCCCCTTGCCTAGATAACATGCAGATTCCTCACCTGAGGCAGATACCTCACAAGACGATACTTGCCCTCTTCAAGGCCTGATGTTGACTCCCCTCCATGACTCTAGACCAATAACAACGGTCAAGTCTCATCAGGGACCAAGTGGGGAAGTATTGTCCCATCTATGGAAAGAAAAGGATGATTCACCAAAAGACCTGCAGGAGCTGGTGAACATTTACCAGCAGAATTTGGCAGAACATGTTTGGGAACATATCTTGAGGGTGTTAGACTGGGGTCGGGGGTGGAATATAAGGCTGAGTAAGGCCGGGTCGGGTGGCTCATGCCTGTAATCCCAGCACTTTGGGAGACCGAGGCAGGCGGATCACCTGAGGTCAGGAATTCGAGAACAGCATGGCCAACGTGGTGAAACCCCATCTCTACTAAAAATACAAAAAAATTAGCCGGGCCTGGTGGTGTGTGCCTGTACTCTCAGCTACTCAGGAGGCTGAGGCACGTAAGATCCGTCTCAGAAAAAAAAAAAAAAAAAAATGCTGAATAAGGGTACGTTTATTGATATGGGATGCCCTACCTGGTAAGGATTTAACATTTTATTTTATTTATTTATTATTTATTTATCTATCTTGAGATGGAGTCTTGCTCTGTAACCCAGGCTGGAGTGCAGTGGTGCGATCTAGGCTCACTGCAACCTCCGCCTCCTGAGTTCAAGCAATTCTTCTGCCTCAGCCTCCCGAGTAGCTGGGATTACAGGCACACACCACCATGCCGGGCAAATTTTTGTATTTTTAGTGGAGACGGGTTTTCACCATGTTGACTAGTCTGGTCTCAAACTCATGACCTCAAGTGATCCGTCTGCCTTGGCCTCCCAAAGTGCTGAGATTACAGGAGTAAGCCATCACGCCTGGCCTGGAATTTAACATTTTAAAGCTTGGCGAGGACACCAGAAGCCTTTTGCAATATGCCCCCGGGATAGATCTTCAAAGTGTGGAAAAACTATGAGTTCCAGAAAATGAGGTAGAGATGTTGGAACTTCCTTGACAGAATACTTGGAAGAATAAAGGCTCAGAAAAGTGGGCATGCCAGAATAAAATGACTATTATATAAGATTATAGAACCCTCCAGCCTACTGTGTTCTTCATGAGGGCCCAGAAATACTCAATAAATAAAGTGATACAAAAGGTGCTAGTTGGAGCAGGGCCACTGGCATTTGCAGGTCAGTGGTAGCTGTCCTCAGCAGGCCAGAGCAATGGTAGCGGGAGCTGCTATGGAACTAGCCTTTCTAGAGTCAGTGGGTATGACAGGAGTCCAGAACAGAGGTCAGGCGACAGCACGTGGTCATGAGAGGCTAAGTGGACATAATTACCATAATAGGCAGAAAGACCAGAAATGTAAGCAGGGATCTATTGTGATGACCAAGAGACCATGGTGTTCCTAGATAGGAGGACGGCAAAGGAGGGTATCTCTTGCTTATAAAAACAAGCAAGAATGAGAGAGCAGAAGGCTGAAGTTAGCCACTGCAAAGGAAAATCCCCATCCCATACCCAGTTTCCAGGCCCAAACCAGTTTTCAGATATAGAGCCCTTTGTCTTTTTTTTTTTTTTTTTTTGAGATGGAGTCTTGCTCTGTCACCCAGGCTGGAGTGCCGTGGTGCAATCTTGGCTCACTGCAACCTCCGCCTCCCAGGTTCAAGCAATTCTCCTGCCTCAGCCTCCCAAGTAGCTGGGATTACAGGTGCTCGCCACCACACCTAGCTAATTTTTTTGCATTTTTAGTAGAGACGGGGTTTCACCATGTTGGCCAGGCTGGTCTCGAACTCCTCACCTCAAGTGATGTGCCCACCTCGGCCTCCCAAAGTGCTGGGATTACACATGTGAGCCACCAAACGTGGCCAGATATAGAGCCCTTTAATTGAAATGGGGGCCAGTTCCTTTCAGGAAGAATCCTACAATGCCATGGCAAGTTTATATCGTGGTAATTATCCTATTCTTCCCCCAAAGGTACTTACAGCTGCTTATCAGAGCAACTGCATCCTGGGGAAAGGGAAATACTCAGATCTTTCAAGGCTTTTGGATACAGAGTTGGAACTGACACTAATATTAAGGAACCAAAATGCCGTCATGGGCATGTATTACGGTGGGACATACGGAGGCCAGGTGATGAAAGGAGATCTGGCCCATCAGTCTGCCTGATGGTTATTTCCCTAGCCCCTGAATACATAGTGGAATAGAGGTACTTAGCAGATAGCAGATCTCTCACATTGGTTTCCTGAAATAAGAGCCATTACCACACCTGTAATCCCAAGTGTGGAGGCCAAGGTGGGAGGATCACTTGAGCCCAGGAGTTTTAGAGCAGCCTGGGCAACATAGTGAAACCTCATCTCTACAAAAACATTTTTTTAAATTAGCTGGGTATCGTGGCACACTCCTGTAGTCCCAGCTACTCAGGACACTGAGGTGGGAGCATTGGTTGAGCCCGGGAGGTCAAGATTGCAGTGAGCTGAGATTGTACCACTGCGCTCCAGCCCATGTGACATAATGAAACCATCTCCAAAAAAAAGAATGAAATAAGAGTCATTAGGGTAGGAAAGGCCAATTAGAAATTGCTTCCTCATCCCCCTCCCAAGAGAGTAAATCAGAAGCAATTCCCCAGCCCAGGTGGAATGGCAGTGGTTGGAGTCACTCACAAAGGATATAAAAGTGGTGGTTCCCAGGATATCCCCATTTAACTCATCAATCTGGCTCTTGCAAAAACCAGAGGGATCATTGTAGATGAGGGTGCACATAACCAAGTAGCGCCCTGATTGAGTGCTGTGCCAGATGCGCTAGCTTTCTTAGAACAGATCAACCGAGTCCCTGCCATTTAGTCCATGACTGTTAATTTAATGAAGGAAGTAAGATTAGAAGCAGATTCCTGCCAGGCTCGGTGGCTCACGCCTGTAATACCAGCACTTTGGGAGGCCAAGGCAGGCAGATCACTTGAGGTCAGGAGTTTGGGACCAACCTGACAAAGATGGTGAAACCCTGTCTCTACTAAAAATACAGAAAGTAGCCAGATGTGGTGGCGGGCACCTGTAATCCCAGTTACTCGGGAGGCTGAGGCACAAGAATCACTTGAACCCGGGAGAGGGAGGTTGCAGTGAGCCAAGATCGAGCCACTGTACTCCAGCGGGGGCAACAGAGCGAGACTCAGTCTCAAAAAAAAAAAAAAAGCAGATTCCTGGGGACAGACAAAAGTGCACGTCCACAGTCTTTCCCCAGGGCTATGTTAACTGTCCTGCTTTCTGTCATAATAGAGCAGAAACCTCGATCATCTTGGCATTCCACACAACATCACACAATCCATTGTACTGACGACATTGAGCTAATGGAACCTAGTGAACAGAAAGTGGCAAGGCACGTGCTTGCCAGAGGTTGGAGGATAAATCCTATAAAGACTCAAGGATCTTTGCAAAATTTGTCAGAGTCCAGTGGGCTGGCACCACCATGTGTCTCCTATCCCTAGGAAAGATGCGCAAAGCCTGGCAGGCCCCTTCAGATATGGGAGATGGCACATGCCACACTTGGAAATACTGCTCCAACTAATTTTCAGGGAACTCAGAAGGCTGCTGGTTTTGAGTGGGGCCCACAACAAAGAGGTTTTTCAGTCCAGGCCAAAATGCAAAGTTCCCTGCCACTTGGGCTCATATAGCCTAGCACATGCCATCTATCTGTGATTCATAGGATGCTTTGGGGAGTCTCTGGCAAGCCCAGAAGGTTCTGGAGCAAGGCCATGCCATCTACAGCAGAGGATTGTTCCAGTTTTAAAAAATAATCTTCTGGCCGGGTGCATTGGCTCACGCCTGTAATCCCAGCACTTTGGGAGGTGAAGGGGGTGGCAGATCACCTGAGGTCAGGAGTTCGAGACCAGCCTGGCCAACATGGTGAAACCCTGTCTCTACTAAAAATACAAAAATTAGTCAGGTGTGGTGGTGCACGCTTGTAGTCCCAGCTACTCAGGAGGCTGAGGCATGAGAATGGCGTGAACCCGGGAAGTGGAGGTTGCAGTGAGCCGAGATTGTGCCACTGCACTCCAGCCTGGGTGACAGAGTAAGACTCTGTCTCAAAAAAAAAAAAGTCTTCGGTTGTGCTGCAAAGACCTGACCATTGGACAGGTATGGTGATGTGATCAGAGCTGCCCATTGCAAACCGGGAACCGTCAGATGCATCAAGTCACACAGTTGAGCAGGCGCAGCAATAATCCATCCTGCCATGGAAATGGTACATTCCAGGTGAGGACTACTCAGCCTAAAAGGCACAAGTAAGTTACATGAACAGGCAGCCAGACCCCCAGGGCACGTACCCCTGTTGCACCTATGCTTCTCCCTCAACTCACACCTTTGGCCTCATGGGGAGTTCTTTATCACCAGTTGACAGAGGAGGAAAAAAAGCCTCAGATCTAATTTACAGATAAAATGGCTTCCTAGGTTGGTGTGGACTGAAAATGAACTGCAGCCACATCACAGCCACAGTCAAGGGTGGCCCTGAAAGGCAGTGGTGAGGGGAAACCCCCTTGATGACAGAGCTGCTGGCATTCGCACCTGGTCAGCGACATAAGGTGGAAGGAAAAGGGCTCTGAGCTACGGATATACACAGATTACTAGGTAGAGGCCAGCATCTTGTCTGATAGGTCAGAGACTTAGAAGGAGCAAGGCTGGAAGATCTGAGACGGGTTTTTGTGAGGGGAGGGCAAATGGATGGATTTGCTGGAGTAAGCACAAAGTTTGCACTACGTCTCTATCGGTAACCCACGGTGAGCATCCTCTGCAGAAGGGGTACTAAGCAACCGGGCAGACAAGATAGCCTGGCCAGTAGATGTCCTTCAGCTTCTTTTTATTTTTATTTATTTATTTATTTTTGAGACAGGACCTCGCTCTGCTGCCCAGGAGTGCAATGGAGTGATCATGGTTCACTGCAGCCTTGACTTCCCTGGCCTCAGATGATCCTCTCACCTCAGCCTCCCAACTAGCTGGGACAACAGGCACACGCCACCGTGTCTGGCTAATTGTGTGTGTGTGTGTGTGTGTGTGTGTGTGTGTGTGTGTGTGTGTGTAAAAAAAAAAAAAAAAAAATGCTGCAGTATCTACTTGGAACCAATGGTCATTATATGGTGCTGTGTCTGCTATAGCTAGAATACATGGTTCCAGGAACCTAGGAGTAGAAGTTGGAGTGATCCCCCTCACCATCATTCCCAGGAACCCACTGGGAAATATGTGTTTCTCACCCACACTACTTTTATTTTTTATTTTGTAGAGACAAGGTCTCACTATGGTGCACAGGCTGGTTTTAAACTCCTGGTATCAAGCAATCCTTCTGCCTTGGCCTCCCAAAGTGCTGGGATCATAGGCATGAGCCACTGAGCCCTGCCTTTAAAAAAAAAAAAAAGAGAGAGAGACAGCTGCTTGCTGTGTTGCCCAGGCTGAACTGCAGTGGCTATTTACCAGCAGGATCATCACACAAAACAGTCTTGAACTGCTGGGCTCAAGTGATCCTCCTATCTCAGCCTCCGGAGTAGCTGGGACTACAGGTGTACACCACGGTGTCCAGCTTCACCTCCTGCCACTTAATACTTTGGTAGACTAGTGATCATGATTGGTGATCCTGATTCCCAAGGGTAGGTGAAGGGAATGCTTCTACCAGGCCACTCAGTAAGGATTCCACTAAAACTGAAGCTATGGCTGCCTTATGATCATTTTGAGCTCCTCGGGCCAGTAGATCAGCAGACAAAATAAAAAGAAGCTACTCTCCTGGCAGGGTGATCAACCCTGATTATCATGAGGACATACGGTTGCTGCTATATAATGCGCGCAGGAAGAATAAATCTGGACCTCAGGGGATTGACTGGTCACCTCGTGTTGACTCCATGAGTGATGATAACTGAATGGGCAACTGCAGCAAAACCATGATCTGAATGGATATGGAAACCAGGGGCTCAGACCCTTCAGGAATACCCTTGAAGCAGCATCATTCACCATAGCCAAAAAGTAGAGACAACCCAAAAGTCCATCAACTGATGAATGGACCAACAAAATGTATTACATGCATACAATGAAATATTATTCAGCAATAAAAAGGAATAAAATACTGATACATGCTACAACATGGATGACCTTGAAAATATCATGGTAAGTGAAAGAAGCCAGCCACCAAAAAACCTATATTGTATGATTTTTTTTTTTTTTTTTTTGAGATGGAGTTTTGCTCTCATTGCCCAGGCTGGAGTGCAGTGGCACAGTCTCCGCTCACTGTAACCTCCGCCTCTCAGGTTCAAGCGATTCTCCTGCCTCAGCCTCCCAAGTAGCTGGGAGTACAGGCTCCTGTCACCATGCCCGGCTAATTTTTGTATTTTTAGTAGAGACGGGTTTCACCATGTTGGCCAGCCTGGTCTCGAACTCCTGACTGCAGGTGATCTGCTCACCTCGGCCTCCCAAAGCACTGGGATTACAGGCATGAGCCACCGCGCCCAGCCTATATTGTATGATTTTATTTACATGAAATGTCTAGAATAGGCAAATCTATAGAGACAGAAACAATATTAACAGTTGCCTAGGGCTGGAGGGAGGAATGAGGAGTGATGGCTGATGGGCATGGAATTTCTTTCTGGAGCGATGGAAATACTCTAAACTTAGAATGTAGTGGTTGTAGAACTCGGGGAGTACTAAAAGCCACTGAATTGTGCACTTTAAATGGGTGAATTTCATGGCATGTGAGTTATACTTCAATAAAGATGTTATAAAGGAAACTTATAACAGTATACTTCCATTTCTTCTGAACCTACTTTGAATATTGTTGTTAGACATTTTACTGTAGTTGGCATGTTCATGCATATTAATGAGATTGGCTATTTTTTCAAATGCTTATTGAGCCAGGTGAGGTGATGTGAGCCTGTAGTCTCAGCTACTCGGGAGGCTGAAGCAGGAGGATTGCTTGAGGCCCGTCCTGGACTGTATTGTGCTATGCAGATCGGGTGTCCACACTAAGTTCAGCATCAATATAGTGACCTTCCAGGAGTGGGGGACCACCAGGTTGCCTAAGGTGGGGTGAACCAGCCCCAGGTAGAAATGGAGGCGGTCAAAACTCCCATGCTGATCAGTAGTGGGGTCACACCTGTGAATAGCCACTGCACTCCAGCCTGGGCAACATAGAAAGACCCCGTCTCAGCCAGGCGCGGTGGCTCATGCCTGTAATCCCAGCACTTTGGGAGGCCGAGACAGGTGGATCACCTGAGGTCAGGAGTTCGAGATGTGGCCAACATGTGAAACCCCAACTCTACTAAAAATACCAAATTTAGCCGGGCATGGTAGCGTGTGCCTGTAATCCCAGCTACTCTGGGGTCTGAGGCAGGAGAATTGCTTGAACCCAGGAGGTGGAGGTTGCAGTGAGCTGAGATCATGCCACTGCACTCCAGCCTGGGTGACAAGAGTGAAACTCCGTCTCAAAAAAAAAAAAATTTGAGAACCTACTGTGTGCTGTGCCCTGGGCTAATAGTGGAAGAGACTAAAGAAGAGGAATGAAATGGGAAGCTAGACAGAAGAATTTGAACATCAGCATATGAACGTTAGTAGGAAGTGGCAAGCTCCCGCTTGGGCTTGAGAAGGTCATCCAGTTACAGGGAAGCCAATGGTTGGCCCTTTGGTGATTGGCCAGATAAGGCGGAAGTTTTGCAGTCACTCCTTGGTTTCTGGCGTGAGCAATGGCTGGAAGGGGCGTAAATGGCTGAGATAGGCCACCCTGGAGGAGGGCCAGGTTGTGACAGTGCACTATGAAAGTGCAGAGTGGAGGGAGAAGATAGCTCAGGAGGGATGGATTTGGAGGAGAACCGACGTGGGGGGAGGTGATAGGAGGAAGACTAGCTAGCCAGGAAGATGAAGAAACCACCAAAGAGATAGGAGAGGACCTGGGGTGCAGATATTTCCAAGAAGGGACAGGCTGCGTGTGTCAAATGCTGCAGAGAAATCCAGCTGGGAGCTGGGCACAGTGGCTCACGCCTGTACTCCCAGCACTTTGGGAGGCAGAAGTGGGAGGATCATTTGAGCCCAGGAGTTCAAGACCAGCAACATAATGAGATCTCATCTCTACCAAAAATAAAAAAAAGAAAAAATGAGACAGGAGGATTGCTTGAGCCCAGGAGTTCGAGGCTGCAATGAGCCGTTGATTGTGCCACTGCACTCCCACCTGGATGACAGAGTGAGACCCTGTCTAAAAAAAAAAAAAAATCCAGCCAGGGATCTGGGGTCACTCATTAGATGTGGCCATTAATAGGTTATTCATGGAAAGGGGAGATGGGGGAGAAGCTTGGCAGAGGAAGAGGAGAGCGTCACTCCGAGTTGAGCTGTGAAGGGGAGGAGAGCCATAGGGCCATGGCTCTAGGTAAAGGAGGATTGTCTGGTGGGTTTAACAGGACAGACTCAGGCTTTGGGGGAGGCATGAGTAGAGGGAGAGTGGGCTTCTTGGAGAGGGGTCGACTGAGGGGAGGGAGACCTGAGGCCTGGGTATGTGTCGGTACCTGACGGAGGACTCAGGGCGGCAGCGAGTGGTATTGAACAGCCTGAGCCCCCAGCGGATGGGTGGAGCTGGGGGAGGGAAGGTGATTTATTAAATTCTTCAAGATCCAAGGACGTTTACTGAATGGAGAGAAAACCTCACTATTGCCGGGCGCGGTGGCTCACGCTTGTAATCCCAGCACTTTGGGAGGCCGAGGCGGGCGGATCACGAGGTCAGGAGATCGAGACCACGGAGAAACCCCGTCTCTACTAAAAATACAAAAAATTAGCCGGGCGTGGTGGCGGGCGCCTGTAGTCCCAGCTACTCGGAGAGGCTGAGGCAGGAGAATGGCGTGAACCTGGGAGGCGGAGCTTGCAGTGAGCCGAGATTGCGCCACTGCACTCCAGCCTGGGCGACAGAGCGAGACTCCGTAAAAAAAAAAAAAAAAAAAAAGAAAACCTCACTATTGCCAAAACTTGGTTTCATGTGCAGTTTATTAAGCTAATGGGTTTATTAAATAATTGATATCTTTTTAAACAATCAACATCTCTTTAATATTCACCTAAGCAAAAGTTAACACTTAGGAGTTTGACAAATTAAATTTTTCCTAACATATTAAACATGAATTACCTAGACTGGCCACGGTACTTCACACCTGTAATCCTAGCACTTTGGAAGGCTGAGGCGGGCAGATCACTTGAGGTCAGGAGTTCGAGACCAGCCTGGCCAACAAGGTGAAACCCTGTCTCTACTAAGAATACAAAAATTAGCCAGGTATGGTGGTGCACATCTGTAATCCCCGCTACTCAGGAGGCTGAGGCATGAGAATCACTTGAACCCAGGAGGTAGACGTTGCAGTGAGCTGAGATTGTGCCACTGCACTCCAGCTTGAGACTTTGTCTAAAAAAAAAAATAATAAAAGAACTCATGTTTATATTTTAAAAAACCATCAATTACCTAAACAATGAAAATTAAAATACTATCGTGCATTTACTATGCATCAAGCACTGTTTGAAGTGCTTTGAACGTATTCTTAATTTAATTCTCACAACAACCCCATGAAGGACATACGATTATTATCATCTGGTTCCCACTTTGCAGCTGAGGAAACTGAAGCCCTGAGAGGTGACGTGACGTGCCCAAGGTCACACAGCTGGTGAATGTTAGCATTGGGAGTTTTAACTCAGTCCCATGGGCCCTGGAGACGCTGCTTCAATTACACACCATAATGAAATTATGGATGATTTATCTGAACACTTTAAATGCCTTAAACGATTTTTTTTTCCGAGACAGAGTCTCAATCTGTTGCCCAGGCTGGAGTGCAGTGGTATGATCTCAGCTCACTGCAACCTCTGCCTCCCAGGTTAAAGCGATTCTCCTGCCTCAGCCTCCCGAGTATCTGGGATTACCTGCATGTGCCACCATGCCCAGCTAATTTTTGTATTCTTAGTAGAGACGGGGTTTCACCATGTTGGCCAGGCTGGTCTCAAACTCTTGACCTTGTAATGTGCCCACCTCGGCTTCTGAAAGTGCTGAGATTACAGGCATGAGCCACCGTGCCCGGTTTTTTGTTTGTTTGTTTGTTTGAGACGAGGTCTCACTCTGTCACCCAGGCTGGAGTGCAGTGGCGTGATCTCGGCTCATTGCAACCTCTGCCTCTAGGGTTCAAGCGATTCTTCTGCCTGTAATCTTGTAATCCCAGCTACTCAGGAGGCTGAGGCACGAGTAGCTGGGATTACAGGAACCCGCCACCAGGCCCAGCTAATTTTTGTATTTTTAGTAGAGATGGGGTTTCACCATGTTGGCCAGGTTGGTCTCGAACTCCTGACCTCAGGCGATCCACCCACCTCGGCCTCCCAAAGTGCTGGGATTACAGGCGTGAGCCGCTGCACCCGCCCAACAATTTTTTTTTTTTTTTTTTTTTTTTTTGAGACAGGGCCTCACTCCGTCACCCAGGTGGGAGAGCAGTGGCACAGTCACGGCTCACTACAGCCTTGACCTCCCCAGGCTCAAGCAATTCTCCCACCTCAGCTTCCCTGGTAGCTGCGACCACAGGTGCATGCCACCATGCCCAGCTAATATTTTGTGTTTTTTATAGAGATGGGGTTTTGCCATGTTGGCCAGGCTGGTCTCAAATTCCTGGGCTCAAGTGATCCTCCCGTCTCGGCCTCCCAAAGTGTTGGGATTACAGGCATAAGCCACAGCACCTGGCCACCCTAAACAATTGATAAAGCATACACCAATAAAATTATTTGAAACATACTAAATCTGGTTATCTGGCAAACTGAGGGCTTCTTTGTGATGATAAACTTCCAAACTCTCTTTATTTTTTAATTTAATTTTATTTTATTTTGAGACAGGATCTCCCTCTGTCGCCAGGCTGGAGTGCAGTGGTGCGATCTCGACTCACTGCAACCTCCACCTCCTGGGTTCAAGCGATTCTCCTGCCTCAGCCTCCCGAATAGCTGGGACTACAGGTACAAGCCACCACAGCCAGCTAATTTTTGTATTTCTAGTAGAGACGGGGTTTCACATGTTGGCCAGGATGGTCTCGATCGCTTGACCTCATGATCTGCCTGCCTCAGCCTCCCAAAGTGCTGGGATTACAGGCGTGAGCCACCACGCCGGGACACACCAGCTTATTTTTATATTTTTCATAGAGATGGGTTTTCGCCGTGTTGGCCAGGCTGTTCTCGAACTCCTGACCTCAAGTGATTCGCCCACCTTGGCCTCTCAAAGTGCTGGGATTACAGGCGTGAGATACTGCACCTGGCCCCAAACTCTCTTTCAAGTAGAGGTGTCTCTTCTGTCCTTGCTTGCTTTTTGCCTTCATCTCATGCCCCATCCCCCCACCCCGCTGATCCCGCAGAGGCCTGTCCGTGATTACAAGCATGTTTTGAACCTCGAGCCCCCCTGTCTGTGTGGCCCTGATGCTTTCCTGGTTTATCTCAGGTTAGCCTAATTCTATTTGTCTTGCTGATGCTCAAACTACCAGCAATGGACTTCTCAGCACTGCCTCTGATATCCTTGAAAGTTTTCTTGCTTCCTGGGATCAACCAGATTTTCAAGTCACATCCTGATTTTCTGTTTTTTGTCTTGAGATAGGGTCTCACTCTGTTGCCCAGGCTGGAGTGCACTGGCGCAATCACGGCTCACTTCAGCCTCAACCTCCCAGGCTCAAGAGATCCTCCGCTCTCTGCCTTCCAAGTAGCTGAGACTATAGCCACACACCATCATGCCCAGCTAATTTTTTTTTTTTTTTTTGAGACAAAGTCTTGCTCTATCGCCAGGCTGGAGTGCAGTGGTGCAGTGGTGCGATCTCAGCTCACTGCAACCTCCACCTCTCGGGTTCAAGTGATTCTCCTGCCTCAGCCTCCTGAGTAGCTGGGACTACAGGCACGCGCCACCACGCCCAGCTAACTTTTGTATTTTTAGTAGAGATGGGGTTTCACCACGTTGGCCAAGATGGTCTTGATCTCTTGACCTCATGATCCCCCCCACCTCGGCCTCCCAGAGTGCTGGGATTACAGGCTTGAGCCACTACACCTGGACAAGCCCAGCTGATTTTTAAATTTTTTGTAGAGACAGTGTCTCACTATGTTGCTCAGTCTGGTCTCGCCCTCCTAGGCTCAAGCAGTCCTCCCACCTCAGCCTCCCAAAGTGCTGGGATTACAGGCGTGAGTCACTGCACCAGGACCTGACTTTCTTTTTCACACCGCAAGACAGAGAATCCATTATCTCCCTAAGAATCTTATTTCCTTTGAGTGGAAAAGTGTTAGAGATTAACATCTGGATGTGGGGCCACATTTAGTGTGGTCAGTGGCCTCCAGTGGCGAAGAGTCCTGGTGTGAGCAAACACCCCCACGGAGAGGTCCTGCAAATCCAGGGTCTGCTGGGCAAATGAGGCAGAAGACAGAGGTATTTATACGTCGCAGCTACTGGCAGTCCTTCGTGGCATCTACCCTCCAGGCCTTCCTGTCTGAGATGAAGAAGGAATGGCAGGAGCCACCAAACTGCCGGCTCATTTCATAATTGACATACCTGCTACCAGGCTTCCAGCACGTTTACCTCTCTGCTAAATCACAGGAGGAAATCCCTACTAATTCCTGGGGTTTGCTGGCCAAAATGATGTGTAACTTGGTGCATGAGTGGCTCCTACAGGCTCTGGGCTGCTGCTTCTGTCTGTACAGACCCAGGATTGTGTGTATTTACTCTCCCCTAGGCTTGGAGGCTTCCAGGTCCCTCAGCTTTGGTTTCAAACTTCTGTATCCCCAGGTGCCTAGCACAGTGCCTGACACATGGGTGGTGCAGAATGGGTTCAAAATAAATGTTTGTAGATTGACTACCTGAATGAATAAATGAACCAACTTCCCCCATCTTCTCAAACTGGAGGCTAGGAAACTCCATTCTTCCTATTTCCAAAGGATAAACTGAGGCACAGACTGGAAACTGCGCCCCACCCCATGGCTGATATCAGAACCAGTATGTTTCCTCCAAAGCAAGATGGGTTAATGTTGGCTCCTCCCAAGTCTCTCAGCTGACAGCACTGGGTTCTGAGATAGAAGCCTGGGCCCCATAGACACCAGTCTCTACTCCCCACCCAACCCCACCCAGGGCCCCTTCAACACCACGGGCCCAGAGCCAGTTGAAATTAACCAGTGCAGGGACAGGCCTGTGGCTCTGGGTCCTGATTGGCTGCTCCATGGTCTGTTCAAAAAGAAACAAGAGGTGGCAGGGTGCGGGGGCTCACACCTGTAATTCCAGCACTTTGGGAAGCCTAGGCAGGTGGATCACTTGAGGTCAGGAGTTCGAGACCGGCCGGGACAACATGGCAAAAACCCTTCTCTACCAAACATACAAAAAATTAGCCAGGCATCATGGCACATGCCTGTAATCCAAGCTACTTGGGAGGCTGAGGCAGGAGAATCACTTGAACCCAGGAGGCAGAGGTTGCAGTGAGCGAGAACGTACCACTGCACTCCAGCCTGGGTGACAGAGTGAGACTCTGTCTCAAAAAAAAAAAAAAAAACCCAAAAACCTAAAAAAAACAAGAGGAGCTGGGGAGTAGTGGCTCACTCTCGTAATTCCAGCACTTTGGGGGGCCAAAGTGAGAGGATCACTTGAATCCGTGAGTTCCAGACCACCTGATGCAATATTGGGAGACCCGGTCTCAACAACAACAATTAGCCCAGCATGGTGGTGTGTGGCTGTAGTCCCAGCTATTTGACAGGCTGAGATGGGAGGATCGCTTGAGCCCAGGAGTTGGAGGCTGCAGTGAGCTGTCATCGCACCACTGCACTCTAGCCTGGGTGACAGAGCCAGACCCTGTCACTAAAAACAAAGAAACAAGGAGCCAGAGGAGGGGGCGCTTGGACTTGGGGGCTCCTTGTCCTTCTCCAGGCTCTCGGAGGGACAGCTGAGTCTGAGTGGAGTCAGCTGGGGTCCACTTGACCTCCCACCACACAGGGAGACTGAGGCACAGAGGAGGAATAGACGTTTCTGGGGTTTTCCCTATGAGGTCTCCCCAGAGCTCAACCTTCCTGCTGGCATTAGGGGTGGACTTCTCAAGTCCCCTACTTGGGAAAATCCACAAAGGAGGAGAAGCCAGGGCCAGGGGTTTGGGGTCCAGAGAGGTTTTTATCCATCAGCCAGGCCTTTGGGCATCTAACTCCCTGCCTGGAGCATCCTGAAGGTGGCAGAGGCCCCTGGTCTCAGGGCCCAGCACAGGGAAGGCTCCCACAGCAGCCCCCATGCTCACTGGGGTTTTCTCCTAAAAGTGATAGCTACTATTTATCAAGCTTAACTGCGTGCATGGAGCTGTGCTAAGGGCTGCCTGTGCAACGTCTTCCTACCAGCACAACCTCTCTAGAAGGCTGGGTGTTAAAGATGAAGAACTTTTTTTTTTTTTGAGACGGAGCCTCTCTCTGTCACCCAGGCTGGAGTGCAGTTGCGAGATCTCGGCTCACTGCGACCTCTGCCTCCCAGGTTCAACCGATTCTCCTGCCTCAATCTCTCAGGTAGCTGGGTTTACAGGCAGCTGCCACCACATCCAGCTAATTTTTTGTATTTTTAGTAGAGATGGGGTTTCACCATGTTGGCCAGGCTGGTCTCGAACACCTGACCTCAGGTGATCCACCCACCTTGGTCTCCCAAAGTGCTGGGATTACAGGAGTGAGCCACTGCGCCTGGCCATAAGGATGAAGAACTTGACTTTAGAGACCTCTGGGAACTTATTCAAGGTCACACAACTAGTAAGACACCAGACCCTCTCAAAGCCATTGGCTTAACTGCTCCCCCACCTGCCCTGCCAAACATACACACAGTGGGGGACACACCCATAGCCCTGGCCCTGTGACAGACCCTGCCTGCCATCAGCTGTCAGGTGGAGGCCCCAAACATCTGGCTTAGCAGATAGGAGAGACCAAGAAGGGCTGGAGCTGCTCCCCAAGGGAGGCTTGGCCCTTTTCTGGGGGAACTATCTGTTCCCTCCTCCAGGATGAACACAGACAGAGTTTTTCCAGCAAGGAAGGGGCCCTCATGGGCTTGGATGGGAGGCCAGGACTGAAAAGAGGAGCTACCTGCCCTGAGGAAGGTTGGGTCAGCCATCGAGAGGAACCAGGAACCAGGGGATTTTAGGGGAGAAAAGACAAGGGCAAGCCAGAGGGAAAATGGGAGCTGATCGCCCACAATGCCATCCTCACCCCCTTGGGTACACCAGTCACTGCCTTGTCATACAGACATACCCTACGACACACAGGCACACTGGGCACACATACAAGAGAAACTCTCCCTTTACCTCCACCCACCCCCGCTGCTCCCCCTTCCATTGCCCAGCCCAGGCCTCGCCAGGAGTGTGGGTGGTCCAATCACTTGCTGCTGTTTTGGGTTAATGTGGATTCACAGCGCAGTGATTCTTATTTTATTTATTTATTTATTTATTTATTTATGTATTTATTTATTTGTTTTCAGATGGAGTCTTGCTCTGCTGCCCAGGCTGGAGTGCAGTGGTGCCATCTCAGCTCACTGTAATTTCCACCTCCTGGGTTTAAGCAATTCTCCTGCCTCAGCCTCCAGAGTAGCTGGGATTACAGGTGTGCGCCACCATGCCCAGCTAATTTTTTTGTATTTTTAGTAGAGACAGGGTTTCACCATGTTGGCCAGGCTGGTTTCGAACTCCTGACTTCAAGTGACCCGCCCACCTCAGCCTCCCAAAGTGCCAGGATTACAGATGTGAGCCACTGCACCTGGCCCGTGATTCATATTTTAACAGTGTTTGGTTGGCTTTAAATAAAGTGCATAGCAGGGGTGGGGGAACCCCTCCTTAATGCTGGGGTTCCTTTCACACAGCCAGTGTTGTCCAGGGGAGCCCAAGTGCACCCTTCTAAACACAGCGCCTCCCTACCCTGGCTCCAAGCATCAGGGGCCCTCTGATGGCCCCTGGGATGCTGCCTGGGGCCGACCCTCGACCTCTACCTTTACCCCACAGCACAGGAGGTTGCTCAGTGGTTCCGGGTATTTCAAAGGGTCACCCCTTGCTGGGGGCTGGGGCGGTGCAGAGGCAGCTTCCCCAGCAGTGGCCACAGGCAGTCAGCCCCCATCACACCTTGTTCTGAGCCACTGTGTGCCTGCTGCCCTGAAAGCAGAGGGTGACTGAGTCACAGGTGGGTCCCCAGGACCTAGAAGAAGGGGAGGCATGCATGGCGGAGGTCTGACGGGCTTCAGGAGAGAGGGGAGGAAGGCCAGTCATCCACGCCAGGTCCAAGTCAAAGAAGGAGTGGAAGCTGGACTGCAGAGAGGCCTGAGCTCAATTTTAAAGTGAATGAAGCTAAGGGAGTCTGCAGAGACAGGGCCAGTAGGGCAGGCTGGGGACAGAGAGCAAGTTCACAGCAGGGGCCAGGTCAGAAGGAGGAATTTGGACTTTATCCTGAGGCCACATGGAACAGCTGGAAGGGTCAGAAGTGGGAGGGAGCCAGGAGTGCAGGGTCAGGGGAAGGAAGAGGGGGCCGCCGGCCATAGGCCCTCCTCCACAGGGTCCCCAGCATAGATCCCCCCAGACATAGGATAGGTACTCTCCCCACACAGGTCTCATGCCCTGCAGGTTCTCTGCACCTGCATACAGGCCCTTCCAGTCGCCCCCCTATGCCAGGCCTGCGTCCCGGCCCCCTAAGCCTGAGTAGACAGAGCTGAGGTCTTCAGCCACCGACTCCAATGACGCAGTGAATCAGGGCTGGGAACCAAGGCCGTCCCCGCCCCACCCAGCCAGCCCTACAGGCCAAGGTCAGTCTTAGTTGGCTGTGGTTTCCGGTCTGCTGCCGCCCCGCCAGAGCCTGGCTCCCTCTGGCCGGTTTGACCTCGAAATCTCACCGACTGAGAAGAGCCATTTCCTGGAGAGTTTCCCCTCCCTACCCCCATCCCAGGCTTCAGTGTGCGAATCCCCAGTCCCAATCCAGCTCTGCTGCTTATGAGCTGTGTGACCTCGGGGAATTTACTTCACCTCTCTGTACCCTACTTTCTTCAAGTTTTAGGAAGATTGAGTACAGGCTGACAGTAAAGACAGCACCCCTTATTGAGGATGGTCTTTGTGATGTGTGATTAAGTCTTTTGTATGGATGAGGAAGTTGAGGGTCATATGTTGCTACTTGGGGAGAGCCAAGATCTCAGCCTCTCATCCTGGGCTGGGGCTTTTTCCAAGACTAAACTCTCCTTATTTTTATTTTTTTATTTTTTATTTTTTTTGAGATGGAATTTCGCTCTCATCGCCTAGGCTGGAGTGCAATGGCGCAATCTTGGCTCACCACAACCTCTGCCTCCCAGGTTTAAGCGATTCTCCTGCCTCAGTCTCCCGAGTAGCTGGGATTGCAGGTGCCTGCCACCGAGCCTAGCTAATTTTTGTATTTTAGTAGAGACAGTATTTTGCCATGTTAGCCAGGCTGGTCTCAAGCTCCTGACCTCATGTGATCCACTCGCCTTGGCCTCCCAAAGTGCTGGGATTACAGGCGTGAGTCACTGCGTCTAGCCTCCATTTTTTTTATTTTAATTTTTGTGGGTACACAGTAGGTGTATATATTTATGGGGTACATATAAGGGATACACGAGATGTTTTGACTCAGGCATGCAATGTGAAATAAGCAGATCATGGAGAATGGGGTATTCATCCCCTCAAGCATCTAAACGCTCTTTGATGACCCTTGTGTGAGGTGGCGTTTTTGTTTTTGTTTTGAGACAAGGTCTTGCTCTGTCACCCAGGCCAGAGTGCAGTGGCGTGATCATGGCTCACTGCACCCTCGACCTCCTGGGCCCAGGCGATCCTCCTGCCTCAGCCTCCTTAGTAGCTGGGACTACAGGCATACACCACCACACCCGGCTAATTTTTATATTTTTTTGTAGAAATGGGGTTTCACCATGTTGCCCAAGCTGGTCTTAAACTCCTGGGCTCAAAAACAACAGAGGGTGGAGCCAAGATGGCCGAATAGGAACAGCTCCGGTCTCCAGCTCCCAGCCCCAGCGACACAGAAGATGGGTGATTTCTGCATTTCTGCTTGAGGTACCGGTTTCATCTCACTAGGGAGTGCCTAACAGTGGGTGCAGGACAGTCAGTGAAGCGCACTGTGCGCGAGCCGAAGCAGGGCGAGGCATTGCCTCACTCAGGAAGCGCAAGGGGTCAGGGAGTTCCCTTTCCTAGTCAAAGAAAGGGGAAACAGAAGGCACCTGGAATATCGGGTCAGTCCCATCCTAATACTGCGCTTTTCCAACGGGCCTGGAAAACGGCACACTAGGAGATTGTGTCCCGCACCTGGCTCGGAGGGTCCTATGCCCACGGAGTCTCGCTGATTGCTAGCACAGCAGTCTGAGATCAAGCTGCAAGGCGGCAGTGAGGCTGGGGGAGGGGCGCCCGCCATTGCCCAGGCTTGCTTAGGTAAACAAAGCAGCCAGGAAGCTCGAACTTGGTGGAGCCCACCACGGCTCAAGGAGGCCTGCCTGCCTCTGTAGGCTCCACCTCTGGGGGCAGGGCACAGACAAACAAAAACTCAGCAAGAACCTCCACAGACTTAAATGTCCCTGTCTGACTGACAGCTTTGAAGAGAGTAGTGGTTCTCCCAGCACGCAGCTGGAGATCTGAGAACAGACAGACTGCCTCCTAAAGTGGGTCCCTCACCCCTGAGCAGCCTAACTGGGAGGCACCCCCCCAGTAGGGACAGACTGACACCTCATTCAACCGGGTACTCCTCTGAGACAAAACTTTCAGAGGAGCTATCAGACAGCTGAATTTGTGGTCTCACGAAAATCCGCTGTTCTGCAGCCACCGCTGCTGACACCCAGCCAAACAGGGTCTGGAGTGGACCTCTAGTAAACTCCAACAGACCTGCAGCTGAGGGTCCTGTCTGGTAGAAGGAAAACTAACAAACAGAAAGGACATCCACACCAAAAACCCATCTGTACATCACCATCATCAAAGACAAAAAGTAGATAAAACCACAAAGATGGGGAAAAAACAGAGCACGAAAGCTGGAAACCCTAAAAAACAGAGCACCTCTCCTCCTCCAAAGGAACGCAGTTCCTCACCAGCAACGGAACAAAGCTGGATGGAGGATGACTTTGATGAGTTGAGAGAAGAAGGCTTCAGACGATCAAACTACTCTGAGCTACGAGAGGAAATTCAAAACAATAGCAAAGAAGTTAAAAACTTTGAAAAAAAATTAGAAGAATGGATAACTAGAATAACCAATGGAGAGAAGGGCTTAAAGGAGCTGATGGAGCTGAAAGCCAAGTTTCGAGAACTACGCGAAGATTGCAGAAGCCTCAGTAGCAGATGCAATCAACTGGAAGAAAGGGTATCGCTGATGGAAGATGAAATGAATGAAATGAAGAGAGAAGGGAAGTTTAGAGAAAAAAGAATAAAAAGAAATGAACAAAGCCTCCGAGAAATTTGGGACTATGTGAAAAGACCAAACCTACGTCTGATTGGTGTACCTGAAAATGATGGGGAGAATGGAACCAAGTTGGAAAACACTCTGCAAGATATTATCCAGGAGAACTTCCCCAATCTAGCAAGGCAGGCCAGCATTCAGATTCAGGAAATACAGAGAACGCCACAAAGATACTCCTTGAGAAGGGCAACTCCAAGACACATAATTGTCAGATTCACCAAAGTTGAAATGAAGGAAAAAATGTTAAGGGCAGCCAGAGAGAAAGGTCGGGTTACCCACAAAGGGAAGCCCATCAGACTAACAGCTGATCTCTCAGCAGAAACTCTACAAGCCAGAAGAGAGTGGGGGCCGATATTCAACATTCTTAAAGGAAAGAATTTTCAACCCAGAATTTCCTATCCTGCCAAACTAAGCTTCATAAGTGAAGGAGAAATAAAATACTTTACAGACAAGCAAACGCTGAGTGATTTTGTCACCACCAGGCCTGCCCTAAAAGAGCTCCTGAAGGAAGCACTAAACATGGAAAGGAACAACCGGTACCAGCCACCGCAAAAACACGCCAAATTGTAAACACCATCGAGGCTAGGAAGAAACTATAGCAACTAATGAGCAAAATAACCAACTAACATCATAATGACAGGATCAGATTCACACATAACAATATTAACGTTAAATGTAAATGGGCTAAATGCTCCAATCAAAAGACAAAGACTGGCAAACTGGATAAGGAGTCAGGACCCATCAGTGTGCTGTATTCAGGAAACCCATCTCACATGCAGAGACACACATAGACTCAAAATAAAGGGATGGAGGAAGATCTATCAAGCAACTGGAAAACAAAAAAAGGCAGGGGTTGCAATCCTAGTCTCTGATAAAATAGACTTTAAACCAACAAAGATCAAAAGAGACAAAGAAGGCCATTACATAATGGTAAAGGGATCAATTCAACAAGAAGAGCTAACTATCCTAAATATATATGCACCCAACACAGGAGCACCCAGATTCATAAAGCAAGTCCTCAGTGACCTACAAAGGGACTTAAACTCCCACACAATAATAATGGGAGATTTTAACACCCCACTGTCAGCATTAGACAGATCAATGAGACAGAAAGTTAACAAGGATATCCAGGAATTGAACTCAGCTCTACATAAAGTGGACCTAATAGACATCTACAGAACTCTCCACCCCAAGTCAACAGAATATACATTTTTTTCAGCACCACACCACACCTATTCCAAAATTGACCACATAGTTGGAAGTAAAGCTCTCCTCAGCAAATGTAAAAGAACAGAAATTATAACAAACTGTCTCTCAGACCACAGTGCAATCAAACTAGAACTCAGGATTAAGAAACTCACTCAAAACCGCTCAACTACATGGAAACTGAACAACCTGCTCCTGAATGACTATTGGGTACATAATGAAATGAAGGCAGAAATAAAGATGTTCTTTGAAACCAACGAGAACAACGACACAACATACCAGAATCTCTGGGACACATTCAAAGCAGTGTGTAGAGGGAAATTTATAGCACTAAATGCCCACAAGAGAAAGCAGGAAAGATCCAAAATTGACACCCTAACATCACAATTAAAAGAACTAGAAAAGCAAGAGCAAACACATTCAAAAGCTAGCAGAAGGCTAGAAATAACTAAAATCAGAGCAGAACTGAAGGAAATAGAGACACAAAAAACCCTTCAAAAAATTAATGAATCCAGGAGCTGGTTTTTTGAAAAGATCAACAAAATTGATGGACCGCTAGCAAGACTAATAAAGAAGAAAAGAGAGAAGAATCAAATAGATGCAATAAAAAACGAAAAAGGGGATATCACCACCGATCCCACAGAAATACAATCTACCATCAGAGAATACTACAAACACCTCTATGCAAATAAACTAGAAAATCTAGAAGAAATGGATAAATTCCTCGACAAATACACCCTCCCAAGACTAAACCAGGAAGAAGTTGAATCTCTGAATAGACCAATAACAGGTTCTGAAATTGTGGCAATAATCAATAGCTTACCAACCAAAAAGAGTCCAGGACCTGATGGATTCACAGCTGAATTCTACCAGAGGTACAAGGAGGAACTGGTACCATTCCTTCTGAAACTATTCCAATCGATAGAAAAAGAGGGAATCCTCCCTAACACATTTTACGAAGCCAGCATCGTCCTGATACCAAAACCTGGCAGAGACATAACCAAAAAAGAGAATTTCAGACCAATATCCTTGATGAACATTGATGCAAAAATCCTCAATAAAATACTGGCAAACCGAATCCAGCAGCACATCAAAAAGCTTATCCACCATGATCAAGTGGGCTTCATCCCTGGGATGCAAGGCTGGTTCAACATACGCAAATCAATAAATGTAATCCAGCATATAAACAGAACCAAAGACAAAAACCACATGATTATCTCAATAGATGCAGAAAAGGCCTTTGACAAAATTCAACAACCCTTCATGCTAAAAACTCTCAATAAATTAGGTATTGATGGGACGTATCTCAAAATAATAAGAGCTATCTACGACAAACCCACGGCCAATATCATACTGAATGGGCAAAAACTGGAAGCATTCCCTCTGAAAACTGGCACAAGACAGGGATGCCCTCTCTCACCACTCCTATTCAACATAGTGCTGGAAGTTCTGGCCAGGGCAATCAGGCAGGAGAAGGAAATAAAGGGTATTCAATTAGGAAAAGAGGAAGTCAAATTGTCCCTGTTTGCAGATGACATGATTGTATATCTAGAAAACCCCATTGTCTCAGCCCAAAATCTCCTTAAGCTGATTAGCAACTTCAGCAAAGTCTCAGGATACAAAATTAATGTACAAAAATAACAAGCATTCTTGTACACCAATAACAGACAAACAGAGAGCCAAATCATTAGTGAACTCGCATTCACAATTGCTTCAAAGACAATAAAATACCTAGGAATCCAACTTACAAGGGATGTGAAGGACCTCTTCAAGGAGAACTACAAACCACTGCTCAATGAAATAAAAGAGGATACAAACAAATGGAAGAACATTCCATGCTCATGGGTTGGAAGAATCAATATCATGAAAATGGCCATACTGCCCAAGGTAATTTATAGATTCAATGCCATCCCCATCAAGCTACCAATGACTTTCTTCACGGAATTGGAAAAAACTACTTTAAAGTTCATATGGAACCAAAAAAAGAGCCCGCATCGCCAAGTCAATCCTAAGCCAAAAGAACAAAGCTGGAGGCATCACGCTACCTGACTTTAAACTATACTACAAGGCTACAGTAACCAAAACAGCATGGTACTGGTACCACAACAGAGACATAGATCAATGGAACAGAACAGAGCCCTCAGAAATGATGCCGCATAGCTACAACTATCTGATCTTTGACAAACCTGACAAAAACAAGAAATGGGGAAAGGATTCCCTATTTAATAAATGGTGCTGGGAAAACTGGCTAGCCATATGTAGAAAGCTGCAACTGGATCCCTTCCTTACACCTTATACAAAAATTAATTCAAGATGGATTAAAGACTTATATGTTAGACCTAAAACCATTAAAATCCTACAAGAAAACCTAGGCAATACCATTCAGGACATAGGCGTGGGCAAGGACTTCATGTCTAAAACACCAAAAGCAATGGCAACAAAAGCCAAAATCGACAAATGGGATCTCATTAAACTAAAGAGCTTCTGCACAGCAAAAGAAACTATCATCAGAATGAACAGGCAACCTACAGAATGGGAGAAAATTTTTGCAACCTACTCATCTGACAAAGGGCTAATATCCAGAATCTACAATGAACTCAAACAAATTTACAAGAAAAAAACAAACAACCCCATCAAAAAGTGGGCAGAGGACATGAACAGACACTTCTCAAAAGAAGACATTTATGCAGCCAGAAAACACATGAAGAAATGCTCATCATCACTGGCCATCAGAGAAATGCAAATCAAAACCACAGTGAGATACCATCTCACACCAGTTAGAATGGCCATCATTAAAAAATCAGGAAACAACAGGTGCTGGAGAGGATGTGGAGAAATAGGAACACTTTTACACTGTTGGTGGGACTGTAAACTAGTTCAACCATTGTGGAAGTCAGTGTGGCGATTCCTCAGGGATCTTGAACTAGAAATACCATTTGACCCAGCCATCCCATTACTGGGTATATACCCAAAGGACTATAAATCATGCTGCTATAAAGACACATGCACACGTATGTTTATTGCTGCACTATTCACAATAGCAAAGAGTTGGAACCAACCCAAATGTCCAACAACGATAGACTGGATTAAGAAAATGTGGCACATATACACCATGGAATACTATGCAGCCATAAAAAATGATGAGTTCATGTCCTTTGTAGGGACATGGATGAAGCTGGAAACCATCATTCTCGGCAAACTATCCCAAGGACAAAAAAACAAACACTGCGTGTTCTCACTCATAGGTGGGAATTGAACAATGAGAACACATGGACACAGGAAGGGGAACATCACACTCCGGGGACTGTTGTGGGGTGGGGGGAGTGGGGAGGGACAGCATTAGGAGATACACCTAATGCTAAATGACGAGTTAATGGACATGATATATGTAAAAACCTGACATTGTCACATAAAACCTAAATATAAAAATAAAAAAAAAAAAAAAAAAAGAATAGACCGTAAAAAAATTAAAACAACAACAAAAAAAGATAATCATGTAACAAAACAGCTTTGTAGCCTTCCCAGTGATCTAAATTTTTGGTTATTGCTGAAAGATAAATGGAGAAATATTTTCATTAGTTCCATTATTAAATATCCTTTGTTACTCATTCTAAACTTTCACCAAAGAAATTAACATATATTGTTCTATTTCCAGGCAATTTTCAATTCTTGTAATGGTACCAGATAGTTTTAATTACTTTTGCAAGTAAATTTAATAATGTTAAAAATGAATATTTATTAAAACAAAGAGAAATTAAATCTATTACATTTCCATTAAAAAAAAAAAAAAAACTCCTGGGCTCAAGCAATCCACCCGCCTGGGCCTCCCAAAGTGCTGGGCTGGGATTATAGGCATGAGCCACCATGCCTGACCATGTGAGCAGGTGTTGAACAAATAAAGGAATACTAACTGCTGGTTGACTTGGTCATTTTGAACCCCTGGGTCTCTGGAAACTTGTGAGCCATCTGAGGGCAGCTCTATCCACCCATGGGCTGATTTTCACCCCTGGGGACAGAGGCTAGACAGTGGGATTAGTAATGGTTAGAGGGTAACTAAAAGGATGGGAAAATGCAGGCCAGGATGGGAATTAGAGGTGACCTGGGAGGTCAGCACTACAGGGTACAGGAATGACGCTGTCAAATTTTCTCCATCAGAGGGTTCCACCCATCCTTCAAGGTGTCTCTTCCTTGAAGCCTTCCTTGACCACTTCATTCTCTTGTTCAATAATTCCTGGGACATGAGAAGCTACAGCTCAGCCCCTGTGAGCTGAGTGTACCCTGTGACGGCATGTGACACAGTCTGACCATTATGCAGCATCAAATCATTTCTAGAGAGCTTGCCAATACATTAGCTCACTTAACCCTCTTAACAGCCCTGGGACGGAGGAGTTATGTGTTTATCACCTCGGTTCTAAGGTCCAGAGAAGTTTGAATGTCTCGCTCACAGGAGCATTGGCTGAGACTCAAGTTTAGGCTCTCTGGTTCCAAATCACATACATTCTGTTCATTACAGCACTTTACCTGAGGTTGGGGCTGCCTCTGGGTTCTGGGTGCTTACTTAAAACTCGAAGTTTCCTAGCAGCCAAGATAAAAAGGGAAACCTGATGACTTAGATGGCCCTGCTTTGTCCGAAACAAAGAAACCTATCAGTTCATCTGGAGTTTCAGACCGTATCCGGTACTTACTTCCAGCAGGATTGATTTCATGGACATCCTCACCCATTGATTTGCAGGAAGGTATATGTTGATCCCATTAGAGGCTATAGGCATGATATTAGTGAGAACTTGGGGTGGGATTTCCCAGGGAAATCGCACTAAGAGATTCCAGGTGATTGCCTCCTGCTTTTCTTTTCTTTTCTTTTCTTTTCTTTTCTTTTTTTTCTTTTTTCTTTTTTCTTTTTTCTTTTCTTTTCTTTCCTTTTTTTCTTTTCTTTTCTTTTTTTAAATAGAGATGGGGTCTCCCTATGTTGTCCAGGTTGGTCTCGAACTCCTGAGCTCAAGGAATCCTACTGCCTCAGCCTCCCAAAGTGCTGGGAATTACAGGCATGAGCCACCGCACCCAGCCAAGTTTCCTGGCATCTAACTTGATCCAGGGTGGAGCTGAGACATCAGGGGAGTCGGCATGTGAAGTGAAAAGAGTTGAAAGAGTGCCGGAGCCACAGTGAGCAAGGTTCAAATCTTGGCCCTACTGCCAACTGTCCTTAGGCAAGTTATTTAATTTCTCTGAGTCTCATTTTCCCCACTTGTAAGATGGGAACAAGAATGCATTCTCAAATCATTATTGTGGAGAGTCATTCAATCATTCATTCAGTAAAAATGTAGAGCGCGCCTTTGCCAGGCTCTGTGCCTAGGCACTGGCGACATGATGACAGACAAGGATGGCAAAGGACCTGCCCCCATGAAGCTTATGTTCTAAGGCAGCAATAGATCATAATAAACAAATAATTAAATAAGAAATTGTCGGCCGGGCACGGTGGCTCATGCCTGTAATCCCAGCACTTTGGGAGGCCGAGGCAGGTGGATCACAAGATCAGGAGTTCGAGACCAGCCTGGCCAATATGGTGAAACCCCGTCTCTACTAAAAATATAAAAATTAGCTGGGCGTGGTGGGGGGGTGCCTGTAGTCCCAGCTACTCAAGAGGCTGAGGCAGGAGAATCGCTTGAACCTGGGAGATGAAGGTTGCAGTGAGCCGAGATTGTGCCACTGAACTCCACACTCCAACCTGGGTGACAGAACAAGACTCCATCTCAAAAAAAAAAAAAAAAAAAAAGAAAGAAAGAAAGAAAGAAAAAAGAAAAGAAAAGAAAGCATCAGCTGATAGGGAAAAGATAACTTAGTAGGTGATATGATGATATGATTCTGGCTGAGATTGCTAGGGGCCTTCTAATTTCCATTCTCCTCTTCTTCCAGTGTAATAGAACACAGGACTTCTCAGAATAAAAGCTACATTTCCTAGGCTCCCTTGAAGCTAAATGTAGCCATGGAACTGAGTCTGGGCCAATGGGATGTAAGCAGAAGCAACCTCTGGGAAATACCCTGAAAGAAAGGGGACACACGCCAGGTGCGGTGGCTCACGCCTGTAATCCCAGCACTTTGGGAGGTCGAGGTGGGCGGAACACCTGAGGTTGGGAGTTCGAGACCGGCCTGACCAACATGGAGAAACCCCATCTCTACTAAAAATATAAAATTTGGCTGGGTGCAGTGGCTCACGCCTGTAATCCCAGCACTTTGGGAGGCCGAGGCAGGTGGATCACAGGGTCAGGAGTTGGAGACCAGCCTGGCCAACATGGTGAAACCCCGTCTCTACTAAAAATACAAAAATTAGCCAGGCATGGTGGTGTGTAGCCTGTGGTTCCAGCTACTTGGGAAGCTGAGGCAGGAGAATTGCTTGAACCTGGGAGGCAGAGGTTGCAGTGAGCTGAGATCGCGCCACTGCACTCCAGCCTGGGCGACAGAGCAAGACTCCGTCTCAAAAAAAAAAAAAAAAAAATACAAAATTAGCCGGGCATGGAGGCGCATGGCTGTAGTCCCAGCTATTTGGGAGGCTGAGGCAGGAGAATCGCTTGAATCGGGAGGCAGAGGTTGCAGTGAGCCAAGATGGCACCATTGCACTCCAGCCTGGGCAACAAGAGTGAAACTCCATCTCAAAAAATAATAAAATAAAGAAAGGGGACACATTCCTCTTTACCCCTTCCTCCTACCTGCAGAGCAAGACTTTGTCTCAAAAAAAAAAAAAAGAGAGAGAGAGAGAGACAGGGTCTTGCTATGTTGCCCAAGCTGGTCTCAAACTCCTGATCTTGAGTGATCCGCCTGCCTTGGCCTCCCAAAGTGCTGGGATTGCAGGTGTGAGCCACCGCGCCCAGCCAAGAAATAAACTTCTATCTTGCTTAAGCCACTAAAATTTTGAGTTTTCTCTCGCACACAGCCTGTCTTGATTTTCTTTGCCACAGCGAGAGTGGCTGGGGTTTATGTCCAATTGGGTGATGAAAGAAGGCCTTAGAAGGCCTTTTGCAGTGGTAATATTTGACCTGAGACTTGCCTGGTGAGAAGGAGCCAGCCATGGGGAGATCAGGGAGGAGCATCCCGACAGGATGGCACTCGTGCTTTCGAGGAACGGAGGAGGTGAGCAGAGGGCAGGAGTTGCCCGGAGTAGGGAATGGGTGTGGGGAAGTCACAAAGGATTTTACACACAGGATGATATCCTCTGATTTATGTTTCTAAAAGGTCACTCTGACTGCTGTGTGGCAACCGCATTGTAGGGGGCCTAAGTGAAGCCAGGAGGCCAGGTGAGAGACTCCTGGGGTGATGGAGGAGCATGATGAGCGCCCCGGCGGGTGGGCAGTGGAGATGGGGAGAAGAGGATGGAAGCATGAAGCTAGATCCAGTAGAATGAGCTGTTATTGGATGTGGGGATTGGGAGTGAGGGAAAATTAAGAATCAAGGAAGCAACTGGGTTTGGGGATTTGAGGAACCAAGTGGATGGAGAGGACTGCAGGAGGCTCAGGGTTTGTTTCTTTGCTTGCTTCTGTTTAGGGAAAGGATTCGAATAAAATAAGACTGTTAATGTATCACTTGTTTGACCTTTCTCAAATATTAGTTTTCTTTTCTTTTTGAGACATGGTCTCGCCCTGTCACCCAGGCTGGAGGGCAGTGGCACTATCTTGGTTTACTGCAACCTCCACCGCTCAGGTTCAAGCAATTCTCATGCCTCAGCTTCTCGAGTAGCTGGGATTACAGATGTGTGCCACCATGCCTGGCTAATTTTTATATTTTTAGTGGAGATGGTCACCATGTTGACCATGCTGGTCTCGAACTCCTGACCTCAAGTGATCTGCCCGCCTTGGCCTCCCAAAGTGCGGGGATTATAGGCATGAGCCACCGCATCCAGCCCAAATATTAGTTTTCTCACCTATACTTTTGGCAGTAGGGTAAGGGACAGAATTTTTTTTTTTTTTAATAGAGACAGGGTTTCACTGTGTTGCCCAGGTTGGTCTCAAACTCCCGGTCTCAAGTGATCCTCCTGCCTCGGCCTCCCAAAGTGCTGGAATTACAGCAATGTGCCACTGCACCCGGCCAAGGGACGGATTTTTGTATTGATTTCATTCATGTCAACAAACTCATATAAACTATCAACTACTGGCAGAGCCCTGGTCAGGTTTAAGGGCCTGAGTGAGGGTCCTTGTCCTTGGGAATATGATCTGTGGAGAAGACACACAGGACCATGGACCATCCCAGTAGGGAGCAGAGAGGCAATGACACAGGTAGGCGCTGGGCTAGGACCTGTCAATCTCCAGGGGTTGGAAGGTTGGCGGGAGAGAAGGAATTCACAGAGCTGGGAATGCAAACAATGAACCTTGAAGGTCAAAGCTTTGATCCAGCAAGTTTGGAAAGGAAAGGCATCTCAGGACAAGGGAACAGTGCATGGAAAGACCCAGAAGCCAAGAAAGAGAACAGAGAACATTCAGAGAAAGGTGAGTGTCAAGACTCAGAGAGCTCACAGCCTGCCTTGAGCCCCTCAGGCAGATCCTCCTCCCAGGACACCCCTGCACACTGAACTCTCTGCAGAGCCAAGCTGACCCCACAGCTCTCCAAACCTGCCCTTTGTTTTTGTTTTTTAAATTATTTTATTTATTTATTATTATTTTTTGAGATAGGGTCTTCCTCTGTTCTACAGGCTGGAGTACAGTGGTAGGATCTCAGCTCACTGCAACCTGGGCTCTGCCTCCTGGGCTCAAGTGATTGTCATGCCTCAGCCCCCTGAGGAGTTGAGATTACAGGCATGCGCCACCACACCCGGCAAATTTTTGTGTTTTTAGTAGAAACAGGGTTTCACCTTGTTGGCCAGGCTGCTCTCGAACTCCTGACCTCAAGTGGTCTGCTTGCCTCAGCCTCCCAAAGTGCTGGGATTACAGGTGTGAGCCACCAAAATAGTTATTTATTTTCTTTATTAGAGACTGGGTCTCACTCAGTCACTCAGGCAGGAGTGCAGTGGTGCCATCACAGCTCACTGCAGTCTTGAACTCCTGGACTTAAGCGATCTTCCCATCTCAGCCTCCCAGGTAGCTAGGGCTACAGGCCTGTGTCACCACACTTGGCTAAAAAAGTAACCTTTTTTTTTTTTTTTTTTTTTACTTTTTGTAGAAATGGTGTCTTGCTATGTTGCTCAGGCTGGTCTTGAACTCCTGGCCTCAAGGAATTCTCCCACCTTGGCCTTCCAAAGTGCCGATTACAGGCCTGAGCTACCACACTGGCCCAAACCTGCCCTTTGACCTCCCTCCTCCTCCCATTTGGAGAAACTGCCCCCATCCTTCAAAGTCCTGCTGGAACTGCCGTTTCCCCTGTTCCTCCTCCTCAGCTCTCAGGGGACCCTGCAGAACTCCCAGCGTGTATCTCTGGAAGGATGCTCAGGGTGAGTTATTTTTGCACAGATCTGGCCTGGCTGCCCCCAGACAGTAGAAATCTCCTTCCTCCCAGGACTCCCCAGGGCCCAGCTGAGGGTGCTGGTGATGAGGGTCACGGGGCACAGGGTTCTGAGGGCAGAGGGACTGGACTGGCTCAGCTCTGAGGGCCTTTCCAGTTCCAGCCCCAGCCCCCAGCTCTCCGGCCTGATTCCCCGCACCTCCCCACTCCCTCACCAGGTGATAACGATGACTGGTCCATTCCTAACGTGTGTGCACCCTGCCCCACTTCCATCCACCCCCAGACTGCTCAGGGCTGCACCTCACAACTCTGGGCCCTCCACCGGCATGGCCCCCCTGGGGACCTCTCACACTTCCTGCATTACTTGTCCCTCCGGGCCCATCCCTTGTTTACATCCCTTATCCTCCCTCTGAGGTTCGTATACATTCCCCACTGGACATGAACTCCTACCGCTGCGTGGCCCCTGCCCTGCTGCCTTGGGGCAGGCTGCCTGATACACGAGCCCCGTGGCTCCTTCTCCCATTCACTACTCAGCCCCTTGCCTGCGTCTAGAGAAGACTGTTTTCAAGCTCTTTCCCACCTGTCATCCCATGTGGTCACAACAGTCCAGAGAGGAAAAGGAAGTCCAGAGAGAAGGTGTGGTCAGCTCAAGATCACACAGGGCTTCCAACCCGAGTAGGTCCTCTACAGCCCACATGTCCCAGCCGTGGGACACTTCCCTTTAATGCAAAATCCCAGGGGTCTGAGTCCCTAGTCTCTGAGGGCACAGAAAGCCGTATCTTCACCGAGCAATGTACATAGGTCCCTCTAGGCCACCTTGGCCAGACCACGTCCCCTCCTCCAGCCTCCTGGCTCCAGCCACCACACCTCCCTTCAGGGGCTCCCCCGTGCCATCTGGATGTCCACTCACCTTAGCTACCACCGCAAACCATGGCCTGCTCTGCCCCAAACATGGTCTCAGAGCCTCCCCTCCATCCGCATGGGGTAGCAGAGGCAGGCGATCCAGTCCAGCAGGCGATCCAGTCCAGCAAGCTTTGCTGAGGACTTCTGGATAGCTGAGAATTACCGGCTGGGCGTGGAAGAACAGATGTGAGGGTCTGCTCACGTGGAATGGGTCTGCCCTCAGCAGTCACAGGCCAAGCTGACACCTCATTGCCAATCCCATTGCAAGAGACAGCTCCCTTAACCATCATCGAACCCCCATCCTACCTAGTCTCAGCTTCTTCTCCTTAGAGTAAGAGAAAGCAGCTGACCCTTCTAAGGCCACTACCCAGTCCTCACTTCTCACTTGAGGGCTGACTGCATCCAGGATGATTGAAAATGAGAAAGTAAGGCCAGGTGCAGTGGCTCACACCTGATATCCCAGCACTTTGGGAGGCCGAGGTGGGAGGATCACTTGAGGCCAGGAGTTTGAGACCAGCCTGGGCAACATAACAAGACCCTGTCTCTACAAAAAATACAAAACTCGCCAGGTGTAGTGGTGTGCGCCTGTAGTCCCCGCTACTCAGGAGGCTGAGGTAGGAGGATTACTTGAGCTGGGGAGGTGGAGGCTGCAGTGAGCCGAGATCACACCACTGCACTCCAGCCTGGGTGACAGAGTGCGATTCTGTATCAAAAAAAAAAAAAAAAAAAGAAAGAAAGAAAAAGGAAAAAGAAAATGAGAAAGTCTTGTCCTTTCAGAAGAACTCCACCCTCTGCCCACAGAGTCTCCCTCTGGGACAACCCATCCCAACCCGTGATCTGAGCTGTGTGGTCTGAAATAACATCATACGGGGTTCGGGCTCAGCTCACTTCATTCCTGCTGACATCTGCCTGGGCTCCCAGCTTTCTCCCAAGGGAGCATAAATTTGAACGAGGACACATATGGACCTTGGGGAGGGGAATCTGATGGCTCCTCCCTTAGTGCTCTAGGAAGTGGTAGAGCAGTAGTGAGAAGAGGGACTCCAAGGAAAGAGCAGGATGGGCTGTGAGTGTGTGAAGGGCCACTCAGGGCACAGCTCAAGACATCTTGGGGCTCTGCTCAAGCCCTCCAGGTGCCAATCTTTCTGACCATCTCTGTCCAGCCCGGGACATAGTCAAAGGGAGGTAAGACTCCCTCATGCCTTTCTTCCCCAGAGGCCAGCCTAGTACCAGGCACGTGGAGGCCTTCAGATGAATCAAACTGACCCAAGTCCAAATTGGAATAAAATGAGTGAGGGTTGCCCTCACCTCTTCCTGGAAAAGCATAAACAAGAGTAAATGTGGGCCAGGCAAGGTGGCTCACACCTGTAATCCCAGCATTTTGGGAGGCCGAGGTGGGCAGATTACTTGAAGTCGGGAGTTCGAGACCAGCCTGGCCAACATGGTAAAACTCTACTAAAAATACAAAAATTAGCTGGGTGTCGTGGTGGGCATCTGTAATCCCAGCTACTCAAGAGGCTGAGGCAGGAGAATCACTTGAACCCGGGAGGTGGAGGTTGCAGTGAGCTGAAATTGAGCCACTGCATTCCAGCCTGGGCGACAGAGTGAGACTCCATTTAAAAAAAAAAAAAAAAAAGGCCTGACACAGTGGCTCACACCTGTAATCCCAGCACTCTGCGAGGCAGACAAATCATCTGAGGTCAGGAGTTCGAGACCAGCCTGGCCAACATGGTGAAATCCCATCTCTACTAAAAATACAAAAAGTAGCCGGGTGTGGTAGTGGGCGCCTATAATCCCAGCTACTTGGGAGGCTGAGGCAGGAGAATCGCTTAAACCCAGGAGGTGGGGGTTGCAGTGAGCCAAGACTGTGCCATTGCACTCTAGCCTGGGCAACAAGAGCAAAACACTGCCTCAAAAAAAAAAAAAAAAAAAAAAAGATTAAATGTGACATTGGGCAGAGTTAGAAAAGAAACATCTACATTCAGCCAGGGCAACAAGAATGATCTAGAACATGTGGTGTGAGTGGAAAGAACCAGCGTCCAAGCTGCTGTGCCTCTGCCTGGCTGTCTGGTGGGGCTGCCAGGGGGTGGTGCCTGCAGAACAGCCAAACAGCTGGCCAGATTTTCCCCCTAAGCCAGATGATGCCATTTGTTGTTCCACCCCCAGCCAGCTGTCAGTCCTTCCCAGGCCCCAGGAGAGGTGCCCCATTGCTGCCCCCTGCACTCAGCTGTCTCTGACTCCTAGGGCAGGCAGAGGGGCAAGGGGACTGGGCACACTGGCTGGGTCAGGGAGTCAAAGGCCTTCACTTGGCACTCACTGCCACAGGCCACAGGAAGCCAACCCAGTGTGGGCCCAGGGTTTGGGACAGATCCCACCAGCTGGAGCAGGAGAAGGCACCTCCAGACCCCTTTGGCCAGGGCCTTTCTCTGTTCCTGACTGGCACGAAGGTCTGGGTGGTGGGAGGGCTCAGATCCGGCAGAACACCAGCTGTCCAGGCAGATTAGCAGGTCGGAGTGCCCACTCTGGCTTCACCAGCCCGGAGGCCTTGGGCAAGTCACTGCTCTCCTTTTGCTGCCCTTTCTCTGTGAGAGGTGAATAAACATCGTAAACAGTGTTGTCCTCAGATGGGCTTAGAGAGCTTGGCAAGATAGTGCGTGTGAAGCCCAGGCATGGTGCGCTGCACGGGGCACGTGCTGGTCCATTGGGCATTCTTTTTCCTGGGAAAGCCTCTCTGTGGCTTTGTTTCCTCCTCTGTGAAGTGGGGGGTTTGTAGGAATCCAGCGTGACCACAAGATGAAGGCCTCAGCATAGTTCCTGGAACCGAGGTCCTCCATAAACAGGATTCTGCCTCAGGGCCCGCTCCCTCACCTTTTCTCTCTCCACAGGACTCAGCCTCTGGCAGGCTTGTGGTGCAGACAGTGAATGGTCTTGCAGTGGCGGGATTTGTCCACCTGTGTGTCCCTGTGTTTGAGTCTCTTCTGCTTGAGTCTGAACTTCAGGCTGGTGGCCACAGAACCCAACACTCTCACTTTACGGATGAGAAAACGGAAGCCCAGAGAGGGCCAGGGACTTGTCCAGGTTCCCTCAGCCAGTCCATGCCGGAGCTGTACTAGGACACCCTCCTCTCTGTGCCCAGAGCGATAGCCACAACACCCCTTTCTGTCTGCTTGAAAACCCCTCTTCATTCTTGCTGATCTGTACTCATCTTTCAGTCTCTGCCTCTTTAGCAACCAGAGCCTACGAAGAGGTGACCAGGCTCTGGTCACCCCCTGGAGCAGAGAAACTGGGGGTGTAGGGGTGGGAACTGAAGGGGAGGGGCATGGCAGGGGCCGAGAATGCGGCTGTTCTGGCCCGGGGGCCTGAGCCAGGCTGCCTACAGAGGAGCCAGTATGCCCAGACATTAGGGCTTTGTGAGTTGAAGAGCTGGGTATGGGGATGGTTGTTTTGTTGAGCTGACATTGTTTCAGGTTGACTGAATGTCAGTGTCTTAGTGTCCAGGAGCCAGCTCTTTAGAGCCAGCCAGGGTCTTGGGGAGAACGTGGCTGGGGCATCTTAGTCTGGATCAAGGAGGGGAGGGGGCTGTCCGTGCCCCATGAGTGCTGAGCAGTTCCTTGTGGAGAAGACTGCAGAGGAGGAGTGAGTCCTAGTGTGGATACCAAGAGAAACGAGAGGAGCAGGTGCCCTTGCACCTTGGGGCCAGAGCAGAAGGGCCTGGCCAGAGTGGAGGATGGACAGAGGCAGGACAGGGACCTCTGGAGGCTGGTGCCTTCCTGCCAGGGCACTGGGAGCCCTGAGGACAGAGCGATCAAACCTTCGTCCACAAAGGAAGAGCCAAGAGAACTCTGGGGACCAGGAGGGCCCCGGGAGGCCTTGGGGGCTGGCCAGGGGGGTGGGGTGGGCCAGACTCACAGCTGTCCAGATGTGGGTAAGAGATAACTCTGTTTACTGGGCACCCAGTGGGAGCGGGGCGGAGGGGTGGGAAGGGGCTCCCAGGGCCAGTGGGGCGGGCAGATTAGGAGGCGGGGGCATGAGTCAGGGGTTTGCGAGCTGCCCCTGGGGCGCTGGTGCTGTCAGAACGAGTGTGGACGTAGCTGGTCGCAGAGGGCACCAGCGGCTGCAGGACTTCACCGAGGGACCCTGAGGCTCGTGAGCAGGTGGGCAGGGCAGGGAGGGGCTGGGGATGGTCCTTCGGTGCCTGCCCTGAGGGCTTCTACAGGTGCCCAGCCTGAATCTATGCCCAGGTGGGCCGGGCTCCTGACCTCCAAGGGGGTGCAGGTGGGTGGGGTGAGAATGGTACCATGCGCATGTTGCCCCTAAGGGAACAGGCCCACTGGCACCTGAAAAGAGGAGGGTGGCAGGTGGTCAATGGCAGCAGAGGTGTGTGTGGCTCTGGTGCGTGTGTTGCGGGGGGTATCTGATCCCCTCCAGGTATGGGCCCTTGTCAGCTTGTTGGATCTCACAGGCTCAGGTCTCGTCCACCCCAGACTCCTTCCTTCCTAATAGGGGTCCTCAGGCCACCCTCTCTCCCACCTAGGAGGCAGGATGTCAGCTGACACAGTATCCCCTTTGGGACACTTCCAGGGGTCTACCTGGGGCACCTGGCTCCATGCCCAGCGTGGTCGGTATTGGAGGGAACTGCAGAGCCTCCTACCACATGAGAATCTCAAAACACTTAGCTCAGGCTAATTCCATAGGAACTGAGGGCAAATCAGAGGGGACATGAAGATGGCAAGTCTGACCGTAACCCCAGCAGCAGGGATAATGACAGCAAACATTTTCATAGAGCTCGTTATATGCTAGGCACTGTTCTAAGCCCCTTACAGATGTAAACTTCCTTAATGCTTACAACAGGTCTATGAGGTGGGCATCATTATTATCCCCCCCATTTTACAGATGAGAAAACCGAGGCACAGAGAGTTGAAGTCACATGCCGTTAGTAAATGGCAGGGCTGGGCTTTGAACCCAGTCAGTCTGCTGCAGAGTCCATGATCTTAACAACTAACTCTAAACCAGCTAACAGTTGTTTTGTTGGAGGCAACTCAGCATAGTGCTTAGGGATGTGGCTGGAGTCAGGTAGTCCAGGCTGTAACCTGGCTCTGATACCTACCTGCTGGGTGGCTGAAGCAGGTAAATTTCTCTGAACCTCAGCTTTTGCATCTGTAGAATGGACTAATGACATTACTCTTCTTCCTCTTAGAATCCCCAAACCACTTCACACTTCACAGAATGCTTTGGGGATTCTAAGAGTTAAGGCAGTACAGTTCTTTGTGCAGTTCGGGCTGATTACACAAAGGTGGTACCATACCACTAGGAAGCTGTCCCTGTCATCTGGTCAATCTCCTCTCCCGCCGTGTCTTCCCAGCTGTGCTATACCTTCTAGGCTCAGATGTCCCACTCACCCTTATCTGGCCTGGCCCTGGCCAGCTGGCTAGATGGCCAGGTGTTTGGTGCACTTCCAAACTTGGGGCAGCGATCTGGGTCCAGGCCCTTATCAGTGCTAGGCAGCACAAGGCCTGCAGCCGGGGGGCGGCCGGGCTGGCGGGTGGCAATCCGGGTCATGGGTGCGCCCTGTAAGTCTCCAGCTGAACTCAAGGCACCTCTGTTTTCCCCTCTTCTCTCTCACTGATGTCTCAGAACCCTGGCGGGAAGGCGCTCCCATTTTACAGATGGGGTGACTGAGGCCTACAGGCTGGAAGCTGCCCAAGGCCCTTCAGCCAGTCAGTGGCAGAGAGGCAGCCTGGACCTCTGGATTCTCCAGCTCTGAGGGCCCCTCTGACCATTCCAGTCCTCAGATGGGCAACCAAGGCCACAGTCCCAGCCCCATGGGTGGGACTTTTAGTGCCTAAGGCTTAGACACCCTGGAGGCCACTCAGCATCTGAGGCCTAAGAAAGTGCATGGGCAAGTCCAGAGAAGGAAGAAGGTGAATAAAGATGGAAGAGAAAGAGAGAGGAACTTTGGGAGAAGCAGAGAGGGGGGAGGAAAAAGAGAGAGAGAGAATCGGTGGGTCATCAGGGTCCTCAGGGGCAAAGCCAAGACCTGCAGTAGGGACTGCCTCATCCTCAGGTCCAGGACCCCTCCCGCACCCCGTCACTTGCCCCACCGGCCAAGGCAGGGGCCTCTCCCGTTCTCCAGTCTGGTGAGATCCAGTAATTCCCTCCCTACCCCCAGGACTGCAGGGTCACCCATTCCTCAGAAAGAAGGCTCTTTGCACATCCCTTTCTTTTCCCTTTTTTTTTTTTTTTTTTTTTTTTGAGACGGAGTCTCGCTCTGTAGCCCAGGCTGGAGTGCAGTGGCGCGATCTCGGTTCACTGCAACCTCCGCTCCCTGGTTCGAGGGATTCTCCTGCCTCAGCTTCCCGAGTAGCTGGGATTACAGGCATGCGCCACCACGCTCGGCTAATTTTTATATTTTCAGTAGAGATGGGGTTTCACCATGTTGGCCAGGCTCCCTGCCCCATGCCCTCACGTGGCATTTTCCCACCTTGCTCAGCCCACCTGTGCAGCTCCACACAGCCATGCTTCACACCTGGGCTCCCAGCCCTTCGCATCTCACCTGTGCTTGGCTGGGCGCGGTGGCTCCCGCCTGTAATCCCAGCACTTTGGGAGGCCGAGGTGGGTGGATCATGAGGTCAGGAGATTGAGACCATCCTGGCTAACACGGTGAGACCCCGTCTCTACTAAAAATACAAAAAATTAGCTGGGCGTGGTGGCGGGCGCCTATATTCCCAGCTACTCGGGAGGCTGAGGCAGGAGAATGGAGTGAACCTGGGAGGCGGAGCTTGCAGTCAGCCGAGATCGCGCCACTGCACTCCAGACTGGGAGAGAGAGCAAGACTGTCTCAAAAAAAAAAAAAAAAACTCACCTGTGTTTTTAGGCTAGCGCCAGTGACCCCTCCTCCGGTGACTCCACCCCCGGGTGCTGCAAACGCGTCCTGCTCTTCCTCTTGTCATACAGATCCTTGGCACTCAGCACATTCGGCCCCTGGGGTCCATGTCACCTCGGAAGCACTGAGGCTGCCCTGTGTTCCCAGTTTGCCTCCCTGTCGTGGCTAGGAGCTTCCCCAGAGTAGGGACAGGCCTTGTTCAGCTCAGCGCCCCCTCCCACCAGCCCCCCGTGCTCAGCCCCCCCCCCCCCCCCCCCCCCCGCCCGCCCCCCCCCCCCCCCGCCCCCAGTGCTCGGCACCCCCTCCCTACAGCCCCCAGTGCTCGACACCCCCTCCCACCAGCCCCCAGTGCTCAACACAATGCCAGGCAGAGAGTGGGAACCTTTGTTGAACCGACCCAATTGCCTATCACCGCAATGCCCTGTGCTGTAGTGGGCGAGGGGGGAAAAGCCCCTCCACACCCAGTCTGGGGCAACCTTAGGTGACCCCTGTCCTCCCCTTGGACCTGCCCTCACATTCCTGGGGAGGGCACACCTTCCTCTCTGATAGGGACACAACTGAGAAAACTGAGACCTCGAGCTCAGAGGCCTCTTGGCTGGGGCCTAGTCATCCTGGCTCCCCAGTCTCAGAGCCCCAACCCCGCAATAGGGAGCCATTCTTACAGTTATTCAGTAAATGTTTATTGAGCACCTACTATGTGACAGCCACTCTGCTAGGAGTGGGGAATTTCGTGGGGATTGAGACGCACAGGGTCTTTGCACTCAGGTAGTTTCCCTTCCAAAAGCATTGTCAGACAATATGAACACAAATCAATCAAGAAACCATGTATTGTTTTTTTGTTGTGTTTTGTTTTGTTTTTCTTCTAAAGAGTCTCACTCTGTCACCCAGGCTGGAGTGCAGTGGTGCCATCTTGGCTCACTGCAACCTCTGCCTCCCAGGCTTAGGCGATCCTCCCACCTCAGCTTCTAAGTAGCTGGGACTACAGGTATACGTCACCACACCCAGCTAATTTTTGTATTTTTGTAGACACGTGGTTTCACTATGTTGCCCAGTTGGTCTCGGACTCCTGAGCTCAAGCAATCTGCCTGCCTCAGCCTCCCAAAATGTTAGGATTACAGGTGTGAGCCACCACGCCCAACCAAGAAACCATTTAAAAATTAGTCAGGCATGGTGGTGTGTGCCTGTGGTCCCAGCTACTCTGGAGGCTGAGGTGGGAGGATCACTTAAGTCTAGGAGTTTGAGGCTGCTGTGAGCTGTAATCATGCCACTGCGTTCTAGCCTGGGTAACAGAGGGAGACCCTCTCTCAAAAAAATAAAAAAGAAGAAAGAAATCAGCCCAGGCTGAGATAGTGAGACCCTGTTTCTACACACAGATTTTTTTTTTTTTAATTAGCTGGGCACTGTGGCATGCCTATAACTCCAGTTACCCAGGAGGCTGAGTCAGGAGGATCCTCTGGGCCCAGGAGTTCAAGGCTGCAGTGAACTATGATCATACCACTGCACTCTAAGCCTGGGTGACAGAGTGAGACTCTGTCTCAAAAAAGAAGAAAGAGAGAGAGAGAGGAAGGAAGGAAGGGAGGAAGGGAGGGAGGGAGGGAAGGAAAAGAAACCAGAAGATGACAGATTGGGTCAAGGTGGTGGTCAGGGAGGGCCTCTGAAGAGGAGACATTTGAGCTGAGATGTGAGAAGGGCTGAGGTGTTGGGGGGAGGGTATCCGGGCTATGGACAGCTGGATGTGCAAAGGCCCTGGGACGGGAAAGGGCTTAGTGAGTTCTAGGAACCACAGGAGGCCAATAGGCTTGGTGGGGAGAGAGCAAGAGAAATGAAGTGCAAGACGGGGTCAGGAAGAGAAGCAGGACCACATCGTCCGGACCTGCGGACCACTCCCAAGGATGCTGCAGCCCATGCCCAGTGGGCAGCAGCTATTTCTGAGAGAAGAGCATGTGTTTAGAGCCCCTCAGGGGAGCTAAGGCCCCTGAAGAAGGGAGCAGCAGGTCCCCTGGCATTAGCTGAGTCCCAGGGATGGGCAAGAAAAGAAGCCAGGTGAAGACTAGAGAAAGAAGGAGGGAGATGGACCTGAGGGTCACCTGCCTGTCTTCCCCAAACATCCTTCGCTGCTGCCAGCCAGGCTTATCTCTTCCCTGCACTGCCCCTCTCTCCCGGCCCCTGCTCACCTACCCTCACACCTGCAAATCCAGCTCGTTCTCCCGTTCCCTCCACACTTCCTTCCTCTGACCCTACCACCTCCAACACGTGGATCCCCTCCACTGACATGTGGCCCCCTCTGGAAGAGGACCAGGACACCCTGGGATGCCCTGTGCCCCACTCAGCCTGTGCCCTCTGCTGCAGGGACCCGCGGTGCGGGTTATGCTGGGGGCTCAGATCACCGTGGACAACTGGACACTCAGGACCACACCATGGAAGAGCTGCAGGTGGGTGTTCCCTGGCATCAGCAGTGCTCCCACCTGGAGGCTCTGGGGACCCAGTCCTAGACTCCTATCTTTGTTGGGTGTGGAAGAGCCCCTCACACCCCAGCCTCAATGGCCACTTCCCACAGGATGATTACGAAGACGTGATGGAGAAGAATCTGGAGCAGGAGGAATATGAAGACCCAGGAGTCCCCGAGCCCCAGGTGGAGGAGCCGGCAGGTGAGCCCCTCTCCCTCCCTCAGCTGGGATGAGCTGCTGAGCCCTAGACAGGGACAGGAGGGGCACTTGTCCTCTCCCCTTCTCCACAGTCCTCCTCCCAAGCCCCACGGGCCGGGCCAGGCCGTTCTCCCCTCAATTCTGGCTGATTGAAGGATAAACAGAGTTTTGTTTGAAATGATCACAGGAGGTGGCTGGGAGAGCAAGGGCAGTCACCCATCCAGTGCCCCTACAATGTGAGAAGGGCGGGCAGCCCATCTGGGACAAAGGCGTGAGCCCACATGCCATCTGTGCCCATCCAATGCCAGCTTCCAGGCCAGAAAATGGGCTTGTTCTTGGGGAAAGAGGTCCTGAGAAATGAGGGGCTTGTGGGGACCCTCCTAGGTAGAAAGACACCAGGAACCACCCTGCCTTCCCGGGCCTGTCCAAGGTCTTAGGTAGGGAGCCCCAGGCAGGACCTGTTTACTGTCAACAGGACTTAAGTGCTGGAGATTGGGATTAAAGTTAAGAGGCCCCTCTTGGAAATGAGGGCTGGGGGTGGGAGGGGGGAATATAAGGGGCTGACCCACCCTGGTGCCTGAGCTCAGTGAGACACTGCACTGACGGGCTCATTGAGGCAGGTGGGAGGAGAGAAGGGAGTCTGGTCTCAGAAGTGGCAGGGGAGGGAGGAGGTCCTAGGAGGATCCTGAAAATTGCCACTCAGGCCTTTGCCGTCATCTTGGAGAGGTCCCTTCACTTCATCACTGCGGAGGGGTAGGCCTCCCTGGCTGAATCCCAGGTGTCCTCAACAAGGCTCGGACAGGGAGCCCAAGGCTAAGCCCAGCACAGGTGTGGGGAGCCTCATTCTGCTGAGTGGCCAGTGTGGGATGGGCCACTGGGAAGGAGGGGGCATCCGCCCGTGCCTGGGTCTCTGAGGCTCACGGTGGATGGTGAAGAGCCTCAGATGGGGGACGGTCAGGTCAATACTAACTGACCTCTGGTTTTCAGCTCACGACACCGAGGCAACAGCCACAGACTACCACACCACATCGCACCCGGGTACCCACGAGGTGAGGACCCCAGCCTCCCCCGTTCTTTCCCATGCTACCTTTGGGACCCACCATTTGATCAGGGAAGAGAGGAGCAAGGGGATAGAGGCAGCTTCAGGCTGGGGGAGACCCTGCAGCAGATAGAGGAGCAAGGATCCCAGGAAATAGGTGGGAGGGATGCCCCACTAATGGGGAGGCCTGGGCCCCTTTCCAGGAGCACCCTGAGCAGGGATAACCTGATTGACAAGGGCTGAGTCCCCAGGCCCTCAGGCCCTGGCTGGGGGAAGCACAGAATTAAAGACTTGTTCTCCTCTGCCCAGGCCCCTCAGGTCCCCACTGGCCACTGAACTGTCTAGCTGGTTAGGAATTTGGGGCAGCCCTCAGCTATGGCCCTTGGAGCAACCACCTGGCCCCAGGGACATGCTGAAGCACATCCACGAACAATCTTAGAGGCTGGAGACTGACCCAATGACTCCAAAGTCCCCTTTAGCTTCGGCCCGCCAGGCCTCTGCTTCCCATTCCTTTCCATCCCCAGTGGCTTCTCCAGCATCCCTTTGGGTCAGGGTTCTCCGAATGCCTTCTGCAATGGGGTAAGGGCCTGGCCAGGAAGTTGGGAGATAAGGGAGTGGTGTGAGCCGTATCTACGGACACTTGAGCACAGGGATCCAAGCCTCACAAGCACAAGCCTCTCTCGAGAGCGGCTGAGCACCCACTATGCCCTGGACTATGCCTGATGGACTAACTCAGCCGCATGGGGCCACAGGTCTACGTGGAGCTGCAGGAGCTGGTGATGGACGAAAAGAACCAGGAGCTGAGATGGATGGAGGCGGCGCGCTGGGTGCGACTGGAGGAGAACCTGGGGAAGAACGGGGCCTGGGGCCGGCCGCACCTCTCCCACCTCACCTTCTGGAGCCTCCTAGAGCTGCACAAAGTCTTCACCAAGGGTGAGCCTCCTGGGCCCTTCTGGGCCTCCTGCAGATGAGGACTGTTGTGGGGTGCTGTGGCCCAGCCTGCCAGCTCACTCCTCCACTGCCTGCAGGTACTGTCCTCCTAGACCTGCAAGAGACCTCCCTGGCTGGAGTGGCCAACCAACTGCTAGACAGATTTATCTTTGAAGACCAGATCCGGCCTCAGGACCGAGAGGAGCTGCTCCGGGCCCTGCTGCTCAAACACAGGTGCCCCTGCCTGCCAGGGCCTGGATTCCATATCTAGTGGGCCCACTTCCCCAGCCCACTTGCCCCAAGTTCTCCCCCGGGATCCAAGTGGCCCTACCGTCACCAGGCAGGGGCCCACTTTCCTCCACTATGGCTCCCATCTCTGACACCTTGAAAGGGGTGGCCATTTCCTATGCTCAGAGTTGGGGGCTGCTGGTCCCCCGGAGGGCAGACCTGCAAGGCCCTTTTCTCTAGCCACTCTTTTGTTCCTGCCTCGTCATTCCAGAGGCCACCCACTTACATCGACAACGTTCTTGGAGAGGAGGCTCTGATTCTCCTTCCATCCCAGGGTCTCTCTGGTCTGGTCTGGGAAGTCCCAGATGTCTACCCTTGATGTCTACCCCAGTCCCTTGATGTTCAGCCTTGATCCCTCCCACCACTGATAGCTCGGCCTGAACAGCTTACTCAGCCCATGTCCCCTGTACGTCCTGCAGCCATGCCGGAGAGCTGGAGGCCCTGGGGGGTGTGAAGCCTGCAGTCCTGACACGCTCTGGGGATCCTTCACAGCCTCTGCTCTCCCAACACTCCTCACTGGAGACACAGCTCTTTTGTGAGCAGGTGAGTCAGTTACAGGGTCAGGGTCAGGGTGGGGCAAGGAGAGAGCTTCCTCAAACACCAGCAGGGGTCCTGAAAAACCGTCCACAAGCAGGGGACCAGAAGCACTCCTGCGCCCGGGGTGTGTCAGGAGAGTTGGGAAGCGAGAATGGGAAGGGCAGGATGCTCAGGTCTCCCAGGTCAGACTGGCCCGAGGACTCCCGTCACCACCCTCCTTCCCACAGGGAGATGAGGGCACAGAAGGGCACTCACCATCTGGAATTCTGGAAAAGATTCCCCCGGATTCAGAGGCCACGCTGGTGCTAGTGGGTAAGAACAGGCATCTCTACCCTCAGCCCTCCACACCCCTTGTGTCCTGGCTCAGCCTATCTTTCCCTCAGCCTGGACCCCCGCAGCCCCATCTCTTCAGGACACCCACCCTGGGCTCCTCGGCCTGGCCTGATCTTCTCATCCCCTAACAGGCCGTGCCACCTTCCTGGAGCAGCCAGTGCTGGGCTTTGTGAGGCTGCAGGAGGCAGCGGAGCTGGAGGCGGTGGAGCTGCCGGTGCCTGTGCGCTTCCTCTTTGTGTTGCTGGGACCTGAGGCCCCCCACATCGATTACACCCAGCTTGGCAGGGCCGCTGCCACCCTCATGTCTGAGAGGGTGAGGAAGGGCCGGAGAGGGCTGGGCTGGGGAAGCTTGAGAGCTGGGTGGTGGCTGAGGCCCGCTCTCCAACCTGGCCTGGGTTACTTTAGGTTCACTGGTTTGACCCATTCAGCCTAATCCAGCTGCTGCTATCCTACCTGGCGGGGGCAGTCAGGGTGTGCAGTCTGGCCCAGCTCTGCCTGCTCTGGCCTGGTCTCGTCTGGTTGGCTTTGGCCTGGCTTAGTCTAGTCCAGCTCACTCTGACCCGGTTCCACCTGGTCAGGTCTGGCTTGGTCGGGCCTAGTCACTTCTAGTTTCATCTAGTCTGCTTAACCCACCAGGTTAGCTTTAGTTCCTTCTCCTTTCCCCACCCAGGGCCCCTGTCTGTCTCCCCAGAGCCCTTTCTTAGTGGGGAGAGTAGGGGTGGGAGCGAGCAGGAAAAGCAGTTCCTGGCAATGGGAGCTGCTGCCTGAGGGGGTTCTGGTCCCTGGAGGCCCTGGCTGTGGACTCCTGGCTCCTTTCCCTCCGCAGGTCCGGGCAGCCCTGACCCTGTCTCCTGCCCCTAGGTGTTCCGCATAGATGCCTACATGGCTCAGAGCCGAGGGGAGCTGCTGCGCTCCCTGGAGGGCTTCCTGGACTGCAGCCTAGTGCTGCCTCCCACCGATGCCCCCTCCGAGCAGGCACTGCTCAGTCTGGTGCCTGTGCAGAGGGAGCTACTTCGAAGGCGCTATCAGCCCAGCCCTGCCAAGCCAGACTCCAGCTTCTACAAGGGCCTAGGTACCTGCCCTTCCCAGCCGAGGCTTTCTGAGCCCCCACCGACCCCCAGACACCTCAGTGTAGCCTCTGTCTCCCATCACATGTTCCCCTCTCACCGCTCCCTTTGCCCACATCTTCCAGCCTTCTTGGTCACCCCATTCCCATCAGACAATCTCCCCTACACCCTCCAGTCCCCTTTCCCCTCACCTCCTCCAGCTACTCCCTCTGACCATGCTCTTATATCCTCCACCACAGACTTAAATGGGGACCTAGGGGGCCCCGGGGGCCCAGATGACCCTCTGCAGCAGACAGGCCAGCTCTTCGGGGGCCTGGTGCGTGATATCCGGCGCCGCTACCCCTATTACCTGAGTGACATCATAGATGCATTCAGCCCCCAGGTCCTGGCTGCCGTCATCTTCATCTACTTTGCTGCCCTGTCACCTGCCATCACGTTCGGCGGCCTCCTGGGTCAGTGCCAATACCTGTCTCCCTAACTCTTGCCTCTGACCCTCTGGCCTCTGTCTCAGCCCCAACTTCTGACTCTGACCCTCCAGACCCCTGCATCAGGCTGACCATGACTTGCTCTATGGGCCCCTGGAAATGATGTCCTGAACTTGATCCCACTGTGACCTCTACCCACAGGAGAAAAGACCCGGAACCAGATGGGAGTGTCGGAGCTGCTGATCTCCACTGCAGTGCAGGGCATTCTCTTCGCCCTGCTGGGGGCTCAGCCCCTGCTTGTGGTCGGCTTCTCAGGACCCCTGCTGGTGTTTGAGGAAGCCTTCTTCTCGGTAGTTCTGTCCTTGCCCCACTGACCCTGTCATGTCCCCCCGCCCCACCTGCCTGATGCACGGTGCCTTGCCCCAAAGCCCTTTGTCTGACCGACTTCTTCTGACCACCCTGCAGTTCTGCGAGAGCAACGGTCTAGAGTACATCGTGGGCCGCGTGTGGATCGGCTTCTGGCTCATCCTGCTGGTGGTGTTGGTGGTGGCCTTCGAGGGTAGCTTCCTGGTCCGCTTCATCTCCCGCTATACCCAGGAGATCTTCTCCTTCCTCATTTCCCTCATCTTCATCTATGAGACCTTCTCCAAGCTGATCAAGGTGGGGGCCTATGGGGATGTTAATGCACACGGGAGGTTGTGTATAAGACTGAGACAGTGGCCAGGCACGAGGGCTCAGGCCTGTAATCCCAGAACTTTGGGAGGCCGAGGCTGGTGGATCACCCGAGGTCAGAAGTTCAAGACCAGCCTGGCCAACATAGTGAAACTCCGTCTCTCTTAAAAATACAAAAATCAGGAGGTGTGGTGGCATGCACCTGTAATCCCAGCTACTCGGGAGGCTGAGACAGGAGAATTGCTTGAACCCGGGAGGTGGAGGTTGCAGTGAGCCGAGATTGTGCCACTACACTCCAGCCTGGGCAACAGAGCAAGACTCCATCTCAAAAAAAAAAAAAAAAAAAAAAAACTGAGCCACTGTGTCCTTGCACATGTGTCTGTGCAGCATTTGTGTGGCTTTGCTTTCACCTGTGTACATAACCATGTGACTGTGCATATGACTGTGGCAACATATGTGTCTGTGTCAACATGTGTCTGTGTCTGTGTAGTCACACATCTGCACACAGGACTGTGCAGCTGTGTTGACTGTGACCACATAAGTGTTGGCACCTGCTGCCTGTGGCCAGCACTCTTACTGAGGCATGAGAGGGTGCCTCTGTGTGCACATGTCCAGTTCATGACCACACATGATGTGAGCAATGGGTAAGTATGGGCGTGACACTGAGCATGTGAAAGTACATGCACAGTGAGAGCAGGGGGCACTCTGGAGCCTCTGAAGTCCCCCACTCCCTCCCCTGCACTTGTCCTCAAGAGCTGCAGGGCTTGTGGATGGAGTGCCCAGCCACCTTGGCTTGGCTCCCATCATCTTAAGCTCTGCTTGCCTCTGTACCTGCATTTTATATGGAAGAAGGGTGGGCCCTATGTGTTGTCCCCTGATTCTGTTGGATGGAGGGTCTTTCTGTGTCCAGGTCTTTTAACCCCTTGTTAGAAACTTCCCTGACCCTTGTTTCCTGACCTCCAGCCTTCTCATGTCTTCCAGGTCCTGGGTGTGTATGTGTGCTCGCACACACACCCATTGCATTCCATGGCCCTCCCTGCCCAAACCTAGGCTGTCTTCATTCCTGAAAACCAGGCTGTAGAATCCCATTTATCCTCTGTTTCCATGTCAATTGAGGAAGAAGATGGATGGATGGATGGATGGACGGATGGATGGATGGATGATTGATGGATAATGAGTGGGTGGATGATGGATGGATGAATGGATGGATAAATGGGTGGATAGATGATAGGCAGGTGGATGGATGGGTAGGTGGATAATGAATGGATGGATGAATGATCAATGGATGATCAATGGATAATGGATAGATTAATGACAGATGGGTGGATAAATGGATGGATGATGAATTAATAGATGACTGGATGAATGGATAGTAGTGCTGGGTAGAGTTAGCTGGTGGTATTTTCCAGCCCCAGCCAAAGCTGGGAGGGAACAGAATGCCTTGGTTTTCTGCTGCAGATCTTCCAGGACCACCCACTACAGAAGACTTATGACCACAACGTGTTGATGGTGCCCAAACCTCAGGGCCCCCTGCCCAACACAGCCCTCCTCTCCCTTGTGCTCATGGCCGGTACCTTCTTCTTTGCCATGACGCTGCGCAAGTTCAAGAACAGCTCCTACTTCCCTGGCAAGGTCAGCACACCCTCCTCGCCTGTCCTTGCCAACACTGCCCTATCCCAGCCCAAAGCCCCCCACTCCAAATTTCCCAGTGCCCTTAGCTTCCCTTCTTTTTCAGATTCCCATTCCCAATTCCAACCTCCCCTGGCCCCATCCTTAGCTAGGGTTTCACTCTATGGGCAAGCCCCTCCCACTTTCACGGCATGCCCAGCCTGAGAACTGCTGGGGGAAGAAGAAAGGAGGCAGACATAGCTGAGGTGCAGGACAGGGCATTAGATGCTGACGGATCCCCTGGCACAGCAGGGCCCCCTAGGTGAATATAGGGCAGGAGGAAGGCAGGAGGTGGGGAGTGACTGGGCACTGACCACTGGTCCTTTCACCTGCCCCCAGCTGCGTCGGGTCATCGGGGACTTCGGGGTCCCCATCTCCATCCTGATCATGGTCCTGGTGGATTTCTTCATTCAGGATACCTACACCCAGGTGACCCCTCCTCCCAGCCCTCAGACCATGATACCCCCCAGGTCCTCATTTCCACCCCCCAGCATGCCCCTTCCCTAGAATAGCTTTCCTCAACCTGAAGCCAGCTGGGACTACCTCTACCCCATCCCTGCCTCCTCTGGGAGTCCCATGTGCTTCTCACAGCCCCAGAGGACCCCTGTGGCCAAAGCAAGGGGCTGGGCCAGGTTGCCACCTTCATTCCTTAACCCAGAGCAGTAGGAAGAAGTATTCTTTGGTGCCAGGCAGATCTAGGCATGAATCCCAGCTCTGCCGTCAAATAGCTGTGTGATATGGGGGAAGCTACATAACCTCTCTGATTCTCTTTCCTCATCTATAAAGTGGGGAACGAGCAGATGGATGTAAAGGGATTAGTGTAATGATTAGGTACAGAGCAAGTGCTCAATATAAGTAAGTTCCCAAGTGCCGCCAACCTAACTGCCCGACCCCCAGGACCCTGGCTCCTCCTGCTCCCACCCTTCCCCATCCTCCTGCCCTTGGCATTCTTACCTGCTACCCCCTCCCACAGAAACTCTCGGTGCCTGATGGCTTCAAGGTGTCCAACTCCTCAGCCCGGAGCTGGGTCATCCACCCACTGGGCTTGCGTTCCCACTTTCCCATCTGGATGATGTTTGCCTCCGCCCTGCCTGCTCTGCTGGTCTTCATCCTCATATTCCTGGAGTCTCAGATCACCACGTGAGAGACAGGGTGGGGGCTGGGCCTGGGAGGGTGGGAGGCAGGGACCGTTCCCTGGCATTCTCCCAAGCAGGCAAGAGACCCAGGACTGCAAGCTAGTCCCTGCGGGTGTGTGGCCCTCCCGACTAGCAGGAATAATGAAAAGCCAGGGGCAGTTCCAGGTTTTGTGGGACCAGAAATTGTATAATTTGGAGAGCTCTTTTTAAGAAAAAAAAACGTGGCCCGGCGCGGTGGCTCACGCCCATAATCCTAACACTTTGGGAGGCCGAGGCGGGCAGATCACCTGAGGTCAGGAGTTCAAGACCAGCTTGGCTAACATGGTGAATCCTGTTTCTACTAAAAATACAAAAAATTAGCCGGGCATGGTGGCACGAGCCTGTAATCTCAGCTACTCGGGAGGCTGAGGCAGGAGAATCGCTTGAACCTGGGAGGCGGAGGTTGCAGTGAACCGAGATCTCGCCATTGCACTCCAGCCTGGGCAACGAGAGCGAAACTCCAACTCAAACAAAAAAAAAAGCGCCAGGCGAGGTGGCTCACATCTGTAATCCTAGCACTTTGGGAGGCCAAGGCGGGGGGATCACGAGGTCAGCAGTTTGAGACCAGCCTAATATGGTGAAACCTCGTTTCTACTAAAAATACAAGAATTAGCCGAGTGTGGTGGCATGCGCCCGTAGTCCCAGCTACTCGGGAGGCTGAAGCAGGAGAATCACTTGAACCTGGGAGGCAGAGGTTGCAGTGAGCCAAGATTGCACCACTGCACTCCAGCCTGGGCGACAGAGCAAGACTCTAGAAAAAAAAAGAAAAAGAAAAAAATGCAAAATGACAACTATAAAATTAGGTGCTGGATCTTGGAGGGGCCTGTACAAGCAAAGCTCCCTGAAGCTGAAGCTTCATTGCCTACAAATCAGCCTTGAATGTTGTGAAGACATTTCTGCTCTTAAGAGTTTGGATTCTCAAGATAGGGCGGGAGGGAGTGGAGCAAGGAACTCAAAGAGCAAGGGGCACAGAAGACAAAACTGAGCTACAAGGACACCAAGTATGGAGAAGGAAGGAGAGGGTGGAGGAGGCAGGGGAGAACTCTGCTTACCCCTCGCCTTCCCCTACCGCAGGCTGATTGTCAGTAAACCCGAGCGCAAGATGGTCAAGGGCTCCGGCTTCCACCTGGACCTGCTGCTGGTAGTAGGCATGGGTGGGGTGGCCGCCCTCTTTGGGATGCCCTGGCTCAGTGCCACCACCGTGCGTTCTGTCACCCATGCCAACGCCCTCACTGTCATGGGCAAAGCCAGCACCCCAGGGGCTGCAGCCCAGATCCAGGAGGTCAAAGAGCAGCGGATCAGCGGACTCCTGGTCGCTGTGCTTGTGGGTGAGTGAAAGCAGGGTCGCGTCTCCACCATCCTCCTGTCCCCCACCCCCAGCCCCTTCCCCTTCCCGTTCGGACCCAGCACCTCCTCCAGCCTCCCCCATCCTGCACCACTTCCCCACATCTCCCCAGCATCCCCTACTCACACAAGGGGATCCTGGAAGAAAGGCCAAGGCACTGGGCTGGGCGTCTGAGCAGGGAGGAAGGCGGCTCTACTCTGAGGCCTTCTCCAGACCAGAACCCACCTTCTAACTTATCCAACAGAAGTCCAGTGAACTGTGGGTTCTAGCCCTGCCCTGCTGCTAACCCAGTATCCCTCCTTGTCTCTGGGTCTCAGTTTCCCTGTCTGCACAGTTGGAGGGTTCATCAGATGTCCCCAAGTTCTCTTCCAGCTCAGCTGCTCCATGACTGATACAAGGGGCAGTGCTCCAGGCATAGTCTAGGGATGTGGGGGAGAAGAAAGAAGGGTCACTGGGGTTGATTTCAGTTCTGGAGCAGCCAAGAGTCAAGCTGGGTTCGGTGTGGGCAGTGCCATGGTTGCAGATGGAGAGGGCAGGGAAAATTCTTAAAGGAGGCAGTTGATGGCATTCTGGGCCGGGGTGAGGAGAAAGGTCTGTGTGTTTGACCTCTGTGACCCTCATTAGGTTAAGGGAGTGGGCTTAAGTCAGGCAGGCAGGGCTTTGACTACCTGCCAGCTGTGTGGCCTTAGGCAGGTTGTTTACCTCTCTGAGCCTGTTTCCTCATCTGTAAAATTGGGGTAATACCTATAAAAAGGACCGATAGAGGCCAGAGGTGGTGGCTCACGCCTGTAATCCCAGCACTTTGGGAGGCTGAGGTGGGTGGGTCACCCTGTCCAACATGGTGAAACCACGTGTCTACTAAAATTACAAAATTAGCTGGGCATGGTGGCGCACGCCTGTAATCCCAGCTACTTGGGAGGCTGAGGCAGGAGAATTGCTTGAACCCGGGAGGTGGAGGTTGGAGTGAGCTGAGATTGCACCACTGCACTCCAGCCTGGGCGACAGAGCGAGACTCTGTCTCAGAAAAAAAAAAAAAAAAAAAAAAAAGGACCCATAGGAATGGCTCTAGGCCAGGCGTGGGATCTCAACACTTTGGGAGGCCAAGGCAGGAGAATCACTTGAGCCCAGCAGTTTAAGACTAGCCTGGGCAACATAGTGAGACCTTGTCTCTACTAAAAATTTAAAAAAAAAAAAAAAAAAGATCCAGGTGTGGTTGTATGTGCCTGTAGTCCCAGCAACTAGGGACACTGAAGCGGGAGGATCACTTGAGATCAGGAGGTCAAGTCTGTTGTGAGCCGAGATCACACTACTGCACTCTGGCCTGGGTGACAGAGCAAGACCCTGTCTCAAAAAAAAGAAAGAAAGAAAGAAAAGAAAAAAGGAAATGGCTCCATATGGTGCCTGTGTTTTATTCCCAGCCCCATATAGGGGCCTGACCCCCACTGGCGCCAGGCCTCGGGCACCCTGGGCTGAGACTGTGCGGCTCCCCCACAGGCCTGTCCATCCTCATGGAGCCCATCCTGTCCCGCATCCCTCTGGCTGTACTGTTTGGCATCTTCCTCTACATGGGGGTCACATCGCTCAGCGGCATCCAGCTCTTTGACCGCATCTTGCTTCTGTTCAAGCCACCCAAGTATCACCCAGATGTGCCCTACGTCAAGCGGGTACAGGACCCTTTTCTGGCTGCCCAGCCTGGGGTGGTAGAGGGTGCCGGGGTGTGGTAGGCACTGACCCCAGCCTCCACTTGCAGGTGAAGACCTGGCGCATGCACTTGTTCACGGGCATCCAGATCATCTGCCTGGCAGTGCTGTGGGTGGTGAAGTCCACACCGGCCTCCCTGGCCCTGCCCTTCGTCCTCATCCTCACTGTGCCGCTGCGGCGCGTCCTGCTGCCGCTCATCTTCAGGAACCTGGAGCTTCAGTGTGTGAGTGGCTGCCTGGGCCTGGGGCACAAGAGCTGGGAGCATGCGAGGGGCGCGTCTCAGAACTAGGGCAGGCAGGACAGCGTCATGGGTAAAGTCTGGGGCTAGGGCTGGTGTCCAGGTTATGGCCTGCCGTGTCCTAGCATATGACCTGGAGCACGGGGCCTTGCTTCTCTGCGCCTTCATTTTGCTCACCTGTAAAGGGGGGAATGATGGCACGGCTAGGGAGAGGTCAAGAGGCAGACAGGGTGTGCTGCTCGTGAGCTGGACCCCTCAGCAGCAAGTCCTGCCGTCTTCCGAGTCATTTGGGACAGAGTCACTCTTCTAATAGGATTCTTCCACAGGGTGACTCAGGTCACTGTGGGGCTGCCCTGGTGAAGAGGTCCCTTGCTCACCCTCTGCAGGCCCTCCCCTGCCAGGGTCCACATCCCCAAGGTTGCCTCCCGCTTTGACAACGACTCATTTAGGCCAGTCCTAGCTGCTGGGGAAATAAAACAGGACTGGCCCAAGGTTCAAGACAGCCAGACCCTCTCCTAACTCCGGAGGTGCCTTTCGTGCCCGGGGAGGGCTCTTCTGTTCCCAGGGTCTCTCACCCTGTCTCTCTCCTGTCCCTCCCCTCCAGCTGGATGCTGATGATGCCAAGGCAACCTTTGATGAGGAGGAAGGTCGGGATGAATACGATGAAGTGGCCATGCCTGTGTGAGGGGCGGGCCCAGGCCCTAGACCCTCCCCCACCATTCCACATCCCCACCTTCCAAGGAAAAGCAGAAGATCATGGGCACCTCATGAACTCCAGGATCCTCCTGGAGCAGCAGCTGAGGCCCCAGGGCTGTGGGTGGGGAAGGAAGGCGTGTCGAGGAGACCTTCCACAAAGGGTAGCCTGGCTTTTCTGGCTGGAGATGGCTGATGGGGCCCACATTAGGGGGTTTGCTCCACAGTCCCTCCTGTTGCCACACTTTCACTGGGGACCCCGTGCTGGAAGACTTAGATCTGAGCCCTCCCTCTTCCCACCACAGGCAGGGGCAGAAGCAAAGGCAGGAGGTGGGTGAGCAGGTGGGGTGCTTGCTGTATGAACTTGGGCAAGTCCCTTGACTTTTCCGGCCTATATTTCCTCTTCTGTAAAATGGGTATATTGATGATAATACCCACATTACGGGATGGTTACTGAGGACCAAAGATACATGTAAAATAGGGCTTTGTAAACTCCACAAGGACTGTTCTACAGCAGTCATCATTTGTCTTTGAACCTACTCAAGGTCACATAGCTGGGATTTGAACTGAGCCGTGCAGCTGGGATTTGAACCAGGCCTTCTGATTTCGAGGTCCGAGCTCTGTCCTCTGTCAGTCATGCGTCCACTTTCCCTTCCCCTGTGACTCCTCCCTTCCCCACTCTGCTCCCAGCCCCTACCTTGAGACCCTCTTCTCTGGGCCCAGAGAGAGGCGTCCTGGTGAGGGCAAGGTACAGGCAAGGATGATCCAGCGATTGAGCCTGGAACTCAGGCCTCCTAAGTGTTTGGTTCCTCCCTCTAAACACTCATTAGTTCACTCATTCATTCATTCCACAAACATTTACTGAGGGCCGTGGAATCAGTGAACTCTGAGGGGACTGAGACAAGCCCTGCCCTGGGGTGGGGGTGGGGGGCAAGGTACAGTTGATTCTACATTTGGATAAGGAGTGGGGGAGGGTGGGAAGGTAGGGGCAGGACAGTGAGGGGGTTTGTAATTTATTAATTGTGTATTTTCTAAGAGTTTTCAACATATTTCGGCTTCACATACACCTCCAGGCCCCTCATTTGAGACCCATTATCCTCAACCCCATCTAAACTGAATCTTGGGGAGAACCCAGATCTGACCAATTGGGGTAGGAGACAGCAGGCTCTCCAAGAACATGGGCAAATTTATTTTTTTATAAAACAAAAAGATAAAAAGAGTTGAAAGATGTGGAAGTGGTGAGAGATGGGGGAAACAGAATCAGGAAGTGGTAGAAAAGAGAGGAGGTGGCCGGGCGCAGTGGCTCACATTTGTAATCCCAGCACTTTGGGAGGCCAAGTTGGGCGGATCATTTGAGGTCAGGAGTTCGAGACCAGCCTGGCCAACATGGTGAAACCCCGTTTCTACTAAAAATACAAAAATTAGCCGGGTGTCGTGGCAGGCACCTGTCATCCCAGCTACTTGGGAGGCTGAGGCAAGAGAATCACCTGAACCCAGGAGGCAGAGGTTGCAGAGTGAGCCAAGATTGCACCACTGCACTCCAGCCTGGGCAACAGAGCAAGACCCTGTCTCAAAAAAAAAAAAAAAAGAAGGAAACATCAGCCTTAGGGGCCACAGACTCAACATGTGTGTGTGGCAGGGTTCCAGCCCAACATAGGGTATGATTATTTATACCTCCCAGGCTAGCTCAGTCCATAGGAGGCTCTCCAGGTGTCCCTGAAAGCTGACACCCACCTTTCACCGCTTCAGCATGCTACAGGTCAGTTTCCTCATCTGTAAAATGGGGATGATAATGGTACCTACCTTGCAGGGTTGTTATAAGGGTTAAAGGAGACAGTGCAAGAAAAGGCCTTGGTTGGTGAAGAGCCCAACCTCGGGGGGAGCTGCTGGGATCCTTATCTTGATTGTGATGTCCCTGTCTCCCCCTCCCCTTGCTCCTTGAACATGGCCAAGGAAAGTGAAAAACAAAAATTATTCACTCTTGTAGCACCCTTCCACTTGATGCCTGGGAATAGGTTTTGCCAATAAATGTATCTGTGTTGGAGTGGCTGCCTTGCCTGAATTCCCGTTCCCAGAGTCAGGGGTCCTAGGGGTCTTGGCTGAACTAGGTGGGCATGGTGTGTGTGGCATGGGCCTGGCACAGGACTGCATCTATGCGGCAAGGGGAGCCAGGCTGAAGTGTGACCCTGATCCCTAGGGTGGGAGGCCAGCACCCAGAGAGTGGGTAGGGAGCAAGAGATGAGATTATGCTCTGAGACTCCTTCCTGTCCTGAATAAGCAAGACCTGTGGGGGTGGGAGGAGAGGCTGTAAGGGGACCTTGCCCCCTGCCCCTTGTACTTGTGAGCCCCCAATTCCCTTTAGATCAGTGGACCCCTTACCGGGAAGCTGGACAGCACCTTTGACAGAGATGACCAGAGAAGAAAACAGAGGCCCAGAGAGGGCACATGGCCACACAGGCACAGCGTCTCCTGGCCAGCTTTCTGCTTACACTTACCCTGGTCCCCTTTGGAGGCTCTGTCCCCTACCCCCAACCACTTCCAGCAATTCTAGGGTGCTGCTGGGCTAGGTGTCCTCCACCCCGGGAGAGGAGGGTTCCGGGACTGGGCATCTGCCCTCCCCAGACTTCCAGTGAGAGGTCAGTGCAGGGCTGGGCCGCCTGGCTTCCTGCCCTAGATCTATATTTACTGCCTATCCCCAGCTGACCCCTCCCAGGCTGGCCAGGGCAGCTGCCAAAGGGCCAGAGAGCTAACTCTGCCAGATGAGAGCCATCCCAGCATCCACCTCCCACACATAGCAGCTGCAGATCCCCACAGCCCTGGCCCTGTCCCCAGGGCTTGCCAGACCCCCCATTCCCCACCTCCAGGACCCAGAAGTCAGGCTATGAGACAAGCCTGCAGAGACCTCAGGCCTTAGGCATCCCCAGGCCTCTTCCACAGGCTGGCTGTGCAGCCTGGGACAAGCCAGTCCCCTCTCTGGGCCTCCGTTTTCTGCTGGGCTAATTCTTCCTGACAGATCCTTTCCATCGCTAGAAAAGGATCCTTTCCATCCTTTTCCAGCTCATCATATCTGGACTTAGGGGAATAAATGCTGCCTCAATTTGGGGGACCACTTCCTGCCCCTGCCAAGGGTTAAGCCCCTCTCCATGTTTTTAATTGCAATTCTGAAACATTACCTGGAGCTTGGGCAGCAGGGGAGGCTGGGACCCTGGCCAGAATCCTTAGGGCATTGCTACTCAGTGGGGCTCTGGGAGCAGCAGCAGCACCATTTCTAGGGAGCTTGCCAGTAATCTAGGAGCTCAGGCCCTGCCCCAGAGTTGAGAAATAAGAATCTGCATTTTAACCAGATGCCCAGGTGATGTCCAGCACGGGAAGCTGGGCCTTAAGAACAGAGAGCCAAGGAGCAGAGCGAGGGTGTGCAGACCTTAGGTTTCTGCTCGTCCATCCCACTCCTCCCACCCTTAGAGAAGATTCGGAGGCCTTCTTGGGGGAGTAGAGGGGGCCTGGGGTGGGTGCGGGGTATCACGGCAAAGAGAGAGTGGCTGGACCACAGCCTGCCTAATCCCCCTTGCACTGCACCTCAGACCCCAAACAGCTTGGGCCAGGAAGGCATTAGGGAAATGTGGGGGACACAGGAATCCCCCCAGACTGACTTCCTGCCTGGCCGGAGGCCTCACACTACCCCAACTTCCTGTACCTCACATGATCCCCCATCCCCCAATACACACACACACACACACACACACACACACACACACAGAGTCTCTGGGTTTTTTGGGGAGTTTTTTTGGTTTTTTATTTTTTTTTTTTTAGATGGAGTTTTGCTCTTGTGGCCCAGGCTGGAGTGCAGCGGCAGGATCTCGGCTCACTGCAACCTCCACCTCCCAGGTTCAAGCGATTCTCCTGCCTCAGCCTCCCGAGTAGCTGGGATTACAGGTGCAAGCCACCACCCTGGCTAATTTTTGTATTTTTAGTAGAGACGGGGTTTCACCATGTTGGCCAGGCTGGTCCGGAACTCCTGACCTCACGTGATCCACCCGCCTGGGCCTCCCAAAGTGCTGGGATTACAGGTGTGAGCCACCGCACCTGGCCAGTCTCTGGGTTTTAACTCCTGCTTGCCCATTCAACTCTTTTGTGAAAACCATGTCAACGAGAATGAACTACTGTAATGAGGTCAACATTTGTGTGTGAACACAAAGGAACCCCATCCTGATAAAGGAAGTAATTCAACAGACTCAAAAAGCTCCGGGCCTGAAGATAATTTATAGGACTATCTATGTGAGCAGAAAGCTAGAAAGAGCCCAAATACTCAGAAATAGGACAGCAGTTAGTAAATTATAGTAAATTACCCTCCATCAATATAATGGACCACTAGGCAGACCTTAATAAGAATAATTATGAGGAAGCTATTGGATCAACTTAATGGCATCACATGATCCTGGGCCTTTGAGGCCAAGGTGTTTGGAACACCAGCTTTGTGATTTGTTTTTTCATTTTGTTTTGTATAGATGAGGTCTCATTATGTTGCCTAGGCTGGTTTTGAATTCCTGGCCTCAAGCAATCATCCCACTTTGGCCTCCCAAAGTGCCGGCTTTGTGATTTATTAATAGTAGGAGTTGGATGAATAACCTGATCTCTGAGGTTAAAGGCATCTGTAAAATAGAGATAATGATACTCACCTCACAATGTTGTTAAGAGGATAAAATGATATCATATATCCAGAAGTCCCAGCCCAGTGCTGGCATTTTTGTAGGCAAAAGTTCATAGTGATGTGTTCCTCATGGTGACAGCCACATAGAAATATACAGTAGGGTGCACAGGAGTGAGGGTTCGAGGCTTAGGCAGAAAAAGTTAAAATGCCATCATGGTAGAGTTATAGGAGATATCATTTTATTTTTCTCCTTCTTGTGGACTTTAGGTGCAGAGGGTTAAATTAGTCATCCTCCTGAGGTCAGGGCAGATTATCATCAACTGTTCTTGTTTCCTTTCCTTCTTCCTTTTCTCATTTCATTTCTTCTTTTCTTCCTCCTTCTTTTTTTTTTGAGACGGAGTCTCGCTCTGCTGCCCAGGCTGGAGTGCAGGGCCACGATCTCAGCTCACTGCAAACTCCGCTTCCCGGGATTCATGCCATTCTCCTGCCTCAGCCTCCCAAGTAGCTGGGACTACAGGCACCCACTACCACACCTGGCTAATTTTTTGTATTTTTAGTAGAGACGGGGTTTTACCGTGTTAGCCAGATGGTCTTAATCTCCTGACCTCGTGATCTGCCCACCTCGGCCTCCCAAAGTGCTGGGATTTCAGGCATGAGCCACTGCGCCCGGACCTCTTTCTTTTCTTTTTTTTTTTTTTTCTGAGATGGAGTCTTGCTCTATCACCCAGGCTGGAGTGCAATGGCACCATCTTGGCTCACTGCAACCTCTGCCTCCTGGGTTTAAGTGATTCTCTTGCCTCAGCCTCCTGAGAAGCTGGGATCACAGGCGCCCGCCACCATGCCCGGCTAATTTTTGCATTTTTTAGTACAGATGGGTTTTCACCATGTTGCCTAGGCTGGTCTCGAACTCCTGACTGACCTCAAGTGATCCTCCTGCCTCGGTCTCCCAAAGTGTCTGGATTACAGGCGTGAGCCACCACACCCGGCCTGCTCCTTCTCTTTTGTCCTCATTCCCTACTCCTATTTTCTTCCCCCTCCACAGCAACCATTCTAACTTGTTTAATTTGTTTCTTTTTATATGAGTGGGTTCTTGAAAATATGTGTCGTTGTTGTTTTAAATTTTATTATGAAAATTTTTATACACAAAAGTAGAGAATGAATCCCAATGTACTCATTTGTCAAATTCAGAAATTATCAGCTGGGCATGGTGGCTAATGTCTGTAATCGCAGCACTGTGGGAGGCTGAGGAGGGAGGATCGCTTGAGCCCAGGAGTTCAAGGCTGCAGTGAGCTAAGATCATGCCACTGCATGCCAGCCTGGACAACAGAGCCAAACTTATTCTCTTAAAAAATAATAAAATAGGTTGGGCACGGTGGCTCACACTGTAATCCCAGCACTTTGGGAGGCCAAAGCAGGCAGATCACGAGATCAAGAGATCAAGACCATCTGGCCAGCATGGTGAAACCCCGTCTCTACCAAAAATACAAAAATTAGCTGGGTGTGGTGGCACGTGCCTGTAGCCCCAGCTACTCGGGAGGCTGAGGCAGGAGAATCGCTTGAACCCGGGAGTCAGAGGTTGCAGTGAGCCAAGATCGTGCCATTGCACTCCAGCCTGGGCGACAGAGCAAGACTCCGTCTCAAAAAAAAAAAAAAAAATTAGCTGAGTGTGGTTGCACATGCCTGTAATCCCAGCTACTCGGGAGGCTGAGGCAGGAGAATCGCTTGAACCCAGGAGGCAGAGGCTGCAGTGAGCCAAGATGGCACCACTGCACTCCATCCCGGGCGACAGAGCGAGACTCTGTCAAAAAAATAATAATAATAATAATAATGATAAAATAAAAACAAAAATTATCAAAATTGTGCCTTGAAATCTTGCTTAAATCTTTGCCAAAAATACATTTGCTTTATCTTCCTCTTTTTTCCCTTTGCTGAAATACTTCAAATCCCATACTTCACGCCATTTCACCCCTATATATATATATTTTTTTTTTTTTGAGACAGAGTCTCGCTCTGTTGCCCAGGCTGGAGTGCAGTGGTGTGATCTCGGCTCACTGCAAGCTCTGCCTCCCGGGTTCACGCCATTCTCCTGCCTCAGCCTCCTGAGTAGCTGGGACTACAGGCGCCCGCCACCACGCCCAGCTAATTTTTTGTATTTTTAGTAGAGATGGGGTTTCACCGTGTTAGCCAGGATGGTCTTGATCTCCTGACCTCGTGATCCACCCACCTCGGCCTCCCAAAGTGCTGGGATTACAGGCGTGAGCCACCGCACCCGGCCTCACCCCTATATTCTTTAGCTATGCATCCCCCATCATTGAACCCAACCACAATGCTATCACACCCAACAAAATTAGCAGTAATACCTTCATATCATCTCATATCTAATCCATAACCAACATTTCTAAATTGTCTCAAAATGTACCTTTACACTTGGTTTGTCACGTGTGTGTATTTCTATACATAATCAGCATTATGTTCTAGATCTTGATCTGTTGGTTCCTCTTTTTTTTTCTTTGTTTCTTTTTCTTTTTGTCTTTTTTTTTTTTTTTTTTTTTTGAGACAGGATCTCACTCTCACCCATGCTGGAGTACAGTGGCACAATCACAGCTCATTGCAGCCTCCACCTTCCAGGCTCAAGGGATCCTCCCACCTCAGCCTCCCTGGTAGCTGGGACCACAGGCATGTGCCACCATGCCCAACTAAAGTTTTTTTGTAGAGACAGGGTCTTTTTTTTTTTTTTTTTTTGAGACAGAGTCTCGCTGTCGCCCAGGCTGGAGTGCAGTGGCACAATCTTGGCTCACTGCAGGCTCCGCCCCCCAGGGTTCACACCATTCTCCTGCCTCAGCCTCCCGAGTAGCTGGGACTACAGGTGCCTGCCACCATGCCCCGCTAATTTTTTTGTATTTTTAGTAGAGACGGGGTTTCACTGTGTTAGCCAGGATGGTCTCTATCTCCTGACCTCGTGATCCGCCCGCCTCGGCCTCCCAAAGTGCTGGGATTACAGGCGTGAGCCACCATGCCCAGCCTGAGACAGGGTCTTGCCATGTTGCCCAGGCTGCTCTCCAACTCCTTGGCTCAAGCGATCCTCCCACCTCGGCCTCCCAAAGTGGTGGGGATTACAGGCACGAGCCACCACGCCTGGCCTTTCTTTTCTTACAAAGCCACCAGTTCCCCTCCCATGATAACTCACTAATCCATTAATCCATTAATTCATTCATCCATGAATGGATTAGTCCATTCATGAAGGCAGAGCCTTCATGACCCAATCATCTCTTAAGAGCCCTACCTCTTGGCTGGCACAATGGCTCACACCTGTAATCCAGAACTTTGGGAGGCCGAGGTGGGCAGATCACCTGAGGTCAGAAGTTCAAGACCAGCCTGACCAACATGGAGAAACCCCATCTCTACTAAAAATAGAAAATTAAGCCAGGCGTGGTGGCTCACGCCTGTAATCCCAGCACTTTGGGAGGCAGACGCAGGCGGATCATGAGGTCAGAAGATCAAGACCATCCTGGCTAACACGGTGAAACCCTGTCTCTACTAAAAATACAAAAAATTAGCGGGGCATGGTGGTGGGCACCTATAGTCCCAGCTACTCAGGAGGCTGAGGCAGGAGAATGGCGTGAACCTAGGAGGCAGAGCTTTCAGTGAGCCAAGATCTTGCCACTGCACTCCAGCCTAGGTGACAGAGCAAGACTCTGTCTCAAAAAAAAAAAAAAAATATATATATATATATATATATATATAATTAGCTGGGCGTGGTGGTGCATGCCTGTAATCCCAGTTATTCGGGAGGCTGAGGGAGGAGAATCGCTTGAACCGGGGAGGTGGAGGTTGCGTTGAGCCAAGATGGCGCCACTGCACTCCAGCCTGGGCAACAAGAGCGAAACTCTCTCCCCCACCAAAAAAAAAAAAAAGTCCTACCTCCCTCTGGGCATGGTGGCTCATGCCTGTAATTCCAGCACTTTGGGAGGCGGAGGCAGGCAGATCACAAGGTCAGGAACTCAAGACCAGCCTGGCCAACATGGTGAAACCCCATCTCTACTAAAAATACAAAAATTAGCTGGGTGTGATGGCGGGCACCTGTAGTCCCAACTACTCAGGAGGCTGAGGCAGGAGAATCACTTGAACCCGGGAGGCAGAGGTTGCAGTGAGCCAAGATCACACCACTACACTCCAGCCTGGGCAACAAGAGCAAAATTCCTCAAAAAAAAAAAAAAAAAAAAAAAAAAAAATCTCATATATGGAGTCCTGTCTCTGTCTTCTCCATTGTGTTTCTTCAGACTATTTCATGGCTATTTTTTATTGTTAAAGTTTTAGAGAATGCCTTAATATCTGGTAGACCAATTCCTCCTTGTATTAGGATAGGGTAGATTATCTTGTGGTGATAACCCCAAATCTCAGTGGCTTAATCCATGAATGTTTATCTCCCACTTACACAAGATCCACTGCATTTCTCCGTGGCAGCTTCCTTCATGCGGGGCTCATGGATCCAAGCTGATTATATCTGTGGCGAAACTGAAATATATGACTTCCAGGTCACTTTGGCAGAAGAAGAAAGGGCTGGAGGATGCACACAAGCTCTTAAGTGCCTGAGCTGGGCAACGACAAAGTCACTGTGCTTATAGCCCATTGACCAGAACTGTCATGTGGCCCTGCCTAACTTCAAAGAGGCCCCAAAATGGGAAGAAGCCAGGGATATTCAAAGCAGACTAAAATGCCTCCAACCAAACGCCTCAATTCTTTTTCATAAAGATAATTTAGCTATAATGAGGGCCTTTATTCTTACTCTTATTATAGTCTTCCAAAAAATTCAATTGGAAATTTGGTTCAGATTGCTTAAATGTTTTTAATGTTGTTAGCACATCTTTTTTTTTATTTTTTATTTTTTAATTTGAAACAGATTTTCGCTCTGTCGCCCAGACTGGAGTGCAGTGGTGCGATCTCAGCTCACTGCAACCTCCATCTCCCGGGTTCAAGCAATTCTCATGCCTCAGCCTCTCAAGTAGCTGGGACTACAGGCGACCGCCACCATACCCGGCTAATTTTTGCATTTTTTTAGTAGAGACAGGCTTTCACCATGTTGGCCAGGCTGGTCACAAACACCTGACCTCAAGTGATCCACCCATCCTGGCTCTCAAAGTGCTAGGATTACAGGCATGAGCCACTGTGCCTGGTCTTATTTTAATGAGAAAGACCATCTACCCTAACAAGTCCAAAGGCTGAGGCTGGAATGCTACCTCTTCCTTTATCCTTTATGTCCCTGAAGGCTCCCACTACTGGGCTCTCAAGCCCTAGGTTTATATTTATTCTTTTTTTTTTCTTTTTTTAAAGGATCTCACGCTGTCGCTCTCTTGCCCAGGCCAGAATGCAATGGTGTGATCTCGGCCCATTGCAACCTCTACCTCCCAGGCTAAAGGGATCCTCCCACTTCAGCCTCCTAAGTAGCTGGGACTATAGGCACACACCACCATGCCTGGCTAAATTTTGTATTTTTTATAGAGATGGAGTCTCGCTATGTTGCCCAAGCAGATCTCAAACTCCTGAGCTCAAGCGATCCTCCCACGTCAGCCTCCCAAAGTTCTGGAACTACAGGAGTGAGCCACCATGCAGGCCTGTATTTATTCTTACAGTTGTGCAGCACTCTCCATTTTGATTTTTGTTGCTTATGCACGTCTAATCTCTCCCAGCTGAGTGGAAGATCCCAGAAGCAGGGACTTTAGGTCGAGCATTTCTTTCCTCCTCCCACCTACACCCGACCCCCCTGTTCCTAGCACAGTTTATGGGAAGACTGCACCCTAAGTCCAGTGTTGAGGCCAGGGTGGGGCTGGAAACTTGGGAGAGGTCTTGAAGGGTAAGAACCAGGGCTAGGAACCCCACTCCTCTTCCCTGGAGAGAGGCAGAGCCTGGAACTTGGAAACTCTGTGGTGCCCTGTGGCCATGCAGGGCATCACATCACATGGTCAGGGGGCTGAGCTTGCTGACATGCTAATTCAGGTTTCTCTTCTTCTTATAAAGCTATCAGTTCCCCTCTAACCATTCACTATGAATGAATTAATCCATTCATGAGGGCAGCCCTCAAGATCCCTATCATCTCTCGCTCTGTCGCCCAGGCTGGAGTGCAGTGGCGCTATCTCGGCTCACTGCAACCTCCGCCTCCCGGGTTCAAGCAATTCTCCTGCTTCAGCCTCCTGAGTAGCTGGGACTACAGGCGCCCGCCACCACGCCCAGCTAATTTTTGTATTTTTAGTAGAGACGGGGTTTCACCATATTGGCCAGGCCGGTCTGGAACTCCTGACCTTGTGATCTGCCCGCCTCGGCCTCCCAAAGTGCTGGGATTACAGCCGTGAGCCACTGCACCCGGCTCCTATCATCTCTTAAAGGTCTCACCTTTCTCGTTTTTTTTTTTTTGTTTTTTTTGAGATGGAGTTTGGCTCTTGTCACCCAGGCTGGAGTGCAATAGCATGGTGGCATGATCTCGGATCACCACAAACTCCACCTCCCGGGTTCAAGCGATTCTCCTACCTCAGCCTCCCAAGTAGCTGGGAACACAGGCGCCCGCCACCATGCTGGGTTAATTCTTGTATCTTTAGTAGAGATATAGTTTCACCATGTTGGCCAGGCTGGCAAACTCCTGACCTCAGGTGATCTGCCCGCCTGGACCTCCCAAAGTGCTGGGATTACAGGTATGAGCCACCGCGCCTGGCCAGCCTCACCTTTCTCTTTTGCTCTCAGTCTTCTAGGCCCCTTCCCTCTTTGGGCCCTATCAAGGTGTTGAGAGTTGTTGGGTGGGGGATGGTGTCACTCCTGGACTGGGTAATAAACCCTTTTCTCCTCTGATCACTGCTAACAAGGTGTGTCATATTTGAGAGGTTTGTTTCTGTCTCTTTGTAAATGAGGGGTCGGTCTGGGTTCTCAGTTTTGCTGAGCATATGGAACAGTTCTAGGGCTGTGTGACAAGATGTGACCCAGGGCTGGCAGGCTGCAGGGACATGAGCTGTGGAAATTGAGACGGCAGAGAGCAGAATGGGCTGAAGAAGTAGCTTTTAGTATTTATTGAGCACATACTATGTGCTAGGCACAGTTCCAGGTGCTTTCCGTGTTCTTACTCTTTCCCTCCTCACAATAACCCTGTGAGGTCGGCTCTAGCCCCATTTTACTGATAAGGAAACTGAAGCACAGAGAAGATAAGGAACTCACCCTAGGTCATACGGCTTCTAAGAGGCAGGGTGGGATTCAGATGCACGGCTGTTTGACCAAGAGCCTGGTATCCTTCTACAACTCTATGCCATCAAGCTTATGTAGTCCAGAAACAGAAGGCTTGTGGAGAAGAGGAACTAGACTTTGGACACTGGATAGAATTCAAGTTGGGGGCATGCACGGTGGCTCACACCTGTAATCCCAGCACTTTGGGAGGCTGAGGTGGGCGGATCACCTGAGGTCAGGAGTTTGAGACCAGTCTGACCAACATGGTGAAACCCTGTCTCTACTAAATATACAAAAAATAGCTGAGTGTGGGGGCGTGCGCCTGTAATCCCAGCTACTTGGGAGGCTGAGGCAGGACAATCGCTTGAACTCGGAAGGTGGAGTTGCAGTGAGCTGAGATGAGATCGTGCCACTGCGCTCCAGCCTGGGCGACAAGGGCAAAACTCTGTCTCAAAAAAAAAGGAATTCAAGTTGTTCTCAAGGGTCAGGGAGAATGGAGGGTGGCGTACCTTCCAGGTAGGTAGGGGAGTGGTTTGGCCAAGGGCAGGGAGGTGGGAATGGTGTATGGACAGCACAGGGAAGTCTTGACTGCAGAGGTGAGTCCTTCTAGAACAGGTTCATATAAGATGGAAAAAGCAAGGTCAGGTTGGAAGAACCCTAACTGCCAAGAAGGGTTTGGACTTGATTCAGGAGGCATTAGGGAGTCTTGCAGGTTCTTGGTCTGGGAAGTGACATGATTAAAGTGATTCACCTGGAAGCGAATTCATACAGGAGGAATTCACTGTAAGGAGGCAAACTGGGAATCTGTGCATGTCAGTGAGTCAGTAGCAGAGGCAGGTGGACATAGCCCATGCTCTCGTAGGACCTGCAGTCAGCATGGGGGCCCGATGTTCAGCAAGAGTGAGCACTGGCTGGCCACGGTGCTCACGCCTGTAATCCCAGCACCTTGGGAGGGGCTGGAGTGGGCAGATGCCTTGAGCCCAGGAGTTTGAGACCAGCCTGGGCAACGTGGCAAAACCCTGTCTCCAAAAAAAAAAATTATTCAGGCGTGGTGGCACGCGCCTATAGTCTCAGTATTCGAGAGGCTGCGGTGGGAGGATCACTTCAGCCCAGGAGGTCAAGGCTTCAGTGAGCCGTGATCGCGCCACTGCACTCCAGCCTGGGTGACACAGTGAGACCTTGTCTCAAAAACAAAACAAAAGAAAACACTAGTATTGTGCAGGGAGTGGCAGGAGCAGAGGGAGCTGGAGTTAGGCAGGGCTTCTTGGAGGCAGAGACATTTGATCTGACTCCCGAGGGACAAGCAGTAACTGTCCCAGTGATGAGAGAGGTGGAATATCTTGAAGGAATAGAGTCTATGAAACGGAATATATCTGAGAAGTAGCCTGAAGAGAAATGGGTGAAATTTGCTCGGCAAAGTGAAGTGACATCATGGAAAGCCTGCTGGGTTGGCAGACCACATGGTGACCTCAGAAGGTTTTCTTTCCCATGTACCTGGGCCCAAAGCCAGCTGACAGGAGGTAAGGAAGGAAGGGCTGGATGAGGAAGCAGAAGCAGGAGGTGTGGGTTATGATCTGAGGGCCCAGCAGGAGTGCTCAGCTGACTTTTTCCCAAGATGGACCAGAAAATGCTTTGCAGGCTAGGGGGACACATTCACATTCACACACATCAAATCATCTCTCTCCTTCCGTTAAAACATATCTTTGTATTTTCAGATTTCAAAAATAATACATGTATAAAACACTTAAATTACAGAATGATTTAACATAGAGAAAAAAAATCTCCAGTAATTTGGCTAAGTGTGGTGGCTCATGCCTGTAATCCCAGTAGTTTGGGAGGCCAAGGCAGGAGGATCACTTGAGGTCAGGAGTTCAAGACCAGCCTGGGCAACATGGTGAGACTTTGTGTCTACTAAAAATTTAAAAATTAGCCAGGTGTGGTGGTGTTCACCTGTAGTCCCAGCTACTCGAGAGGCTAAAGTGGGAGGATCACTTCAGCCCAGGACTTTGAGGCTACAGTGAGCTATGATGGTACCACTGCTCTCCAGCAGAGTAAGACAGAGTGGGAAGCTGTCTCTAAAAACACAGAACAAAAAACAAAAAAACCTCTAGTAACAGCTTTTAATAATTTAGAGTATATTCCTCCAGATTTATTATATGTGAACACTAATTTACGTATATATTTTTCTTTCTTTCTTTTTTTTTTTTTTTTTTTTTGAGACAGGGTCTTGCTCTGTCTCCCAGGCTGGAGTGCAATGGCACGATCTTGGCTCACTGCAACCTCCACCTCCTGGGCTCAAGTGATTTTCCCACCTCAGCCTCCCTAGTAGCTGGGACCACAGGCATGTTTCACTACGCCCAGCTAATTTTTTGTATTTTTGGTAGAGGTAGGGTTTCATCATGTTGCCCAGGCTGGTCTCGAACTCTTGGACTCAAGTGATTCCACCCGCCTCAGGCTCCCAAAGTGCTGGGATTACACGCGTGAGCCACCGCGCCCAGCCTACCTTATGTATATTTTAAAATAGAGCATGTCTATATGTATGCGTGCATTTTTTTTTTTTTTTAATTTTAGACAGCGTCCTGCTCTGTCGCCTAGGCTGGAGTACAGTGGCTCAATCATGGCTCACTGCAGCCTCAACCTCCCGGGCTCAAGTAATCCTCCTACCTCAGCCTCTGGAATAGCTAGGACGACAGGCACCCACCACCACACCCAGCCAATTAAAAAATAAAATTTTGTAGAGACAAGGTCTTCCTATGTTGCGTAGGCTGGTCTCAAACTCCTGGGCCCAAGCGATCCTCCCACCTCGACCTCCCAAAGTGCTGGGATTATAGGCGTGAGTCATTCCATCTGGCCCTTATATAATTTTTTAAACAAAACTTCAAAATACATGAAGTTAAAACTAATGGAACTGAAAGGAGAATCTACCATTATGGCAGGAGACTACCACTACTCTCTCAATAATCGGTAGAACTAGTAGACAGAAAATCGTGAAGGATATAGAACACCTAAACAGCACTAGCAACCAACTTGACCTAATTTATCTTCAGGGGACACTCCACCCAACTACAGCAGAATACATATTCTTTTCAAATGCCCGTGGATCATTCACCTTAAAATAGACAACATTCTGGGCCACAAACACAAACCTTAACAAATTTAAAAGAATGGAAATCACAGAAAACATAGCCTATGTTCATAACATTATTAAATTATAAATCAATAACAGAAAGACATCTAGCAAATCCCTAAATATTTGTTTTTGTTTGTTTGTTTTGAGATGGAGTCTTTCTCTGTCGCCCAGGCTGGAGTACAGTGGCGCGATCTCGGCTCATTGCAACCTCCGCCTCCCGGGTTCAAGCAATTCTCCTGCCTCAGCCTCCCGAGTAGCTGGGATTACAGGCGTGTGCCACTATGACCAGCTAATTTTTGTATTCTTAATAGAGACGACGGGGTTTCACCATGTTGGCCAGGCTGCTCTCAAACTCCTGACCTCAAATGATCTGCTCGCCTTGGCCTCCCAAAGTGTTGGGATTACAGGCATGAGCCACAGCACCAGGCCACAAATCCCTAAGTATTTGGAAAGTAAAACAATGCACTTCTAAATAACCCACAGACCAAAGCTAAAGTCGTAAGTGAAATTGAGAAATATTTTGAACTAAAGAAAGATGAAAACATATCAAAATTTGTGAGATGCAATGAAGTAGTGCTTAGAGGGAAACAGAGCATTAAATACCTAGATTAAAAAATAAGAGGCCAGGCGAGGTGGCTCACGCCTGTAATCTCAGCACTTTGGGAGGCTAAGCAGGCGGATCATTTGAGGTCAACAGAGTGAGACTCCATCTCAAAAAAAAGAAAAAAAAAGAAAGAAAGAAAAAGAAAATAAGAAATATCTCAAATCAATAACCTAAACTCCTGCTATAAGAAACTAGAAAAAAATGAGCAAATTAAACCCAAAGCAGACAAAAGGAAGGAAATAATAAAGACAGAATAGAAATCAATGAAACTGGCCAGGCTTGGTGGCTCAGGTCTGTAATCCCAGCACTTTGGGAGGCCAAGGCAGGTGGGTCACTTGAGGTCAGGACTTCAAGACCAGCCCGGCCAACATGGTGAAACCCCATCTCTAATAAAAATATAAAAATTAGCCGGGCATGGTGGTGCACACCTATAGTCCTGGCTACTCGGGAGGCTGAGATGGCAGAACCACTTGAGCCTGAGAGACAGAGTTTGCAGTAAGCCGAGATAGCACCACTGCACTCCAGCCTGGGTAATTGAGTGAGTCACTAAAAAAAAAAAAAAAAAAAAAAATCAGTGAAATTAAGAACAAACAGTAGAGGAAATCAATGAAATGAAAAGCTAGTTCTCTGAAAACAAAATCAGTAAAATTGATAAACATTTGGTCATACTGACCAAGAAAAACAGAGAAGAGACACAAATTATAACAGAAATGGAAGACATCACTACAGACCCTAAAAACATTAAAAGAATAACAAAGGAATACTACAAACATAAATACCCATACATTTGACAACTTAAATGAAATGGTAAAATTCCTATTGGCAGGGCTCGGTGGCTCATGCCTGTAATCCCAGCACTTTGGGAGGCTGAGGCAGGAGCATTGCTTGAAGCCAGGAGTTTGAGACCAGTCTGGCCAACATGGTGAGACCCTGTTTCTACTAAAACTACAAAAATTAGCCAGCCGTGGTGGTGCGCCCTGTAATCCCAGCTACTTGGAAGGCTGAGACAGGAGAATTGCTTGAGCCTGGGAGGCAGAGGTTGCAGTGAGCTGAGATCACGCTACTACACTCCAGCCTGGGCAACAAGAGCGAAACTCTGCCTCAAAAAAAATAACAATAATTAATTAAATAAATTTAAAAGTAAAATAAAATTCCTATACATCAGGATAAAAAAAATTCCTATCATCTGTGCTGTGTGGGAATTTTTTTTTCTTTTTTATTTTCTTTTGAGACAGGGTCTCACTCTGTCACCCACGCTGGAGTGCAGTGGAGCAATCATGGCTCACTGCAGCCTCAACCTCCTGGGTTCCAGTGATCCTCCTGCCTCAGCCTCCTGAGTAGCTGGGATCACAGACATGAGGGCACTATCCCTGGCTAATTTTTGTATTTTTTGTAGAGAGAGGGTCTTGCTATGTTGCCCAGACTAGTCTCAAACTCCTGGGCTGAAGCAATCCTGCTGCCTTGGCCTTCCAAAGTACTGGGATTATAGGCATGCACTACCACACCCAGGCCATATATAGTTTTTTAAACAGAGTGAAAGACACTAACAGCCAAATTCACTCAAAACGAAATAGAGAGGGCCGGGTGCGGTGGCTCACGCTTGTAATCCCAGCACTTTGGGAGGCCGAGGCGGGCGGATCACGAGGTCAGGAGATCGAGACCACGGTGAAACCCCGTCTCTACTAAAAATACAAAAAAATTAGTCGGGCGTGGTGGCGGGCGCCTGTAGTCCCAGCTACTCAGAGAGGCTGAGGCAGGAGAATGGCGTGAACCCAGGAGGTGGAGCTTGCAGTGAGCCAAGATCGCGCCACTGCACTCCAGCCTGGGCGACAGAGCGAGACTCCGTCTAAAAAAAAAAAAAAAAAACGAAATAGAGGATTTCAACTGGGCAAGGTGGCTCACGCTTATAATCCCAACACTTTGGAGTTGGGATTATGAGCCCAGGGGTTCAAGATCAGCCTGGGCAACACAGCAAGATTTCATCTCTAAAAAAAAAAAAAAAAAAAAAGAAAAAAAAGAACAGGAAGAAGAGTTTCCAGTCTAACATGTAAAGAGCTTGGAAATCACCTCTACATTCAAACAAGTAAAAAGCTGAACAAACTGAAAAATCAACTCTTGTTAGATCCATCAGAGAAGTGGGGTCACACAGCAAATTGCTATGCCCTAAATTGGTGAGATAGTCAGATAAAATCACAATTTCTTTTTTTCTTAGATAGGCTCTTGCTCTGCCTGGTGTACAGTGGCACAACGATAGCTCACTGCAGCCTCAAATACCTGGGCTCAAGCGATTCTTCCATCTCAGCCTCTCTAACAGTTGGGACTACAAGCACGAGCCACCACACCCAGCTAATTTTTCAATTTTTGGTAGAGATGATGTCTCCCTATGTTGTCCATGCTCGTCTCAAACTACTGGGCTCAAGCAATACTCCTGCCTCAGCCTCCCAAAGTGCTGGGATTACAGGCATGAGCCACCATGCCCAGCCTGAGAATCACAGTTGATGGGAGCAGAAACTCACAAGCAGTAACCTCCACAGGAACCAGTGCCAGGGTAGAAAAACCTGAAGTGTAATTGACAAATTGCTGTAGGCTCAATGTGAGCAACTCCGAAAGTTAAAAACTGCAGGGGGAGAGGGTCAGGGGTTAGTGAGGCGGGAAGTGAGTGTAATTAAGTTTCTCTAGGGAGGCAGGGCCAGGGGACAAAGTTGGAGTGGCGACCTAAGCAGGCAGTGGTGTGATCTGGAATCAAATCGGCCTGCAATGAGGTGCGGAGACTCCATGAGGCCCTGCTTTGCTCTTCCTCTTGGCCCTGCTCTGCGTCCGCTGGGACCACTTCCTTCCCATCCTCACTTTGCTAGCTCCAGTCCACAGCTGTTGTAGCAGAGGATGCTAATGGCCCAGGCTCACTTCCATGGGCTATATGGAGGTCCTGCAATCAATGCGTGCCCTCGACTTCAACACCCGACTCAGGGCACTCAGTGAGGCAGACCATCAGTCTGGTGTGTGATGCTGTGCTGGGTGTGAAGGGGGTGACAAGGAAGAGAAAGCCCTGTAGCTGCCTGCTCAGCTCTATCCTGGGAAACTTGCTGGAATGCCAATTCTCACTGTCTCCACCAGCAGCCTCAACCTCATGGCCGCAGACTGCAAACAGGACACAGCCGAGGATGTTGCCTACGTTGCCAAAGACGCTGTGAATCAGAGAGCCTGTCACATTCTGGAGTATCCCAAAGGCCCTCCCAGGGTGTCATCAGCACCATTGGCCAGGCCTTCGAGTTGTGCTTCAAACAATACCTCACGAACCCACCCCAACTCATCACCCCCATGACAGGATGGCTGGCTTTGATGGATCAGCTTAGGATGAGGAGGAGGAGGAGGAGGAGGAAGAGCCACCTGACCATTAGTACTATAATGACGTCCCGGGGAAGGAACCTCCTCTTGGGGAGTTGGTAGACATGAGGCTTCGGGAAGGAGCCACTTCAGAGGCTGCTTGGCCCACTCCACCCAGTGTCTGGACCTCCAGCCACTTGGGAGCTACACTGCCTGTGGGACAGCCTGCTGGGGGAGATCCAGAAGTCCACAAACAGATGCCACCTCCACCACCCTGTCCAGCAGGCAGAGAGCTCTTCAATGATCCCTATGTCAATGTCCAGAACCTAGACAAGGCCCAGCAAGCAGAAGGTGGTGCTGGGCCCCCGATCCCGCCATCAATCGCAGCGCACCCCGCTACCTCTTTGACATGAAGCCCTTTAAAGATGCTCTTTGGGTGCCTCCCCCTCCCCGGTGGTGTCCGTGGCTGAGCAGCTCCAAGGGGAGCCCTCGTTCCACCAGAAGCTGAGCCAGGGAGAGGCTGAGGCATTGCTGCAGCTCCACGGCGACTTCCTGGTGCAGGAGAGCACGACCAAGGCCAGTATGTGCTTACTGGCTTGCAGAGTGGGCTGCCTAAGCACCTGCTATTGGTGGACTCTGAAGGACTGGTTTGGACAAAGGATCACTGCTTTGAGAGTGTCAATCCCAGCACTTTGGGAGACCAAGCCGGGCGGATCACGAGATCAGGAGATCGAGACCATCCTGGCTAACACAGTGAAACCCCGTCTCTACTAAAAATACAAAAAATTAGCTGGGCATGGTGGCGGGCGCCTGTACTCCCTACTCAGGAGGCTGAGGCAGGAGAATAGTGTGAACCCAGGAGGCGGAGCTTGCAGTGAGCCGAGAGCGAGCCACTATACTCTAGCCTGGACAACAGAACGAGACTCCGTCTCAAAAAAAAAAAAAAAAAAGAGAGTCAGTCACCTCATCAGCTACCACATGGACAATCACTGGCCCATCATCTCTGTGGGCAGTGAACTGTATCTACAGCAACCTGTGAAGCGGAAACTGTGATCTGCCCCAGCGCCCTCTTCCAGAAGATTCCACCCTATTCCCTAACTCTCAGGACCTCATTTGGGAGTGTTCTGTAGGTCTGGCCTTGTGTCAGAGCTGAGAGTAGTGTGGACACTGGGTTTAGTATCCAGCTAAGTGAGACAGTTTGAGTCAGAAGGCTGGGGGCGAATCCTGCTTCTCCCCAAACATTAATCACCCGAAGTATTAATGGACAGAGTGGCCCCTTACCTAGGCCTTTCCTGTGCCAACCCGATGTCCCTTCCCCAAGAAGGTGAGTGCTTGTCATGGAAAATGTCCTGTGGTGATAGGCCCAGTGGAGCAGTCACCCTTCTGGGCAAGGAGGAACAAATCACACCTCTGAGCTTCAGGGTACCCCAGACCCCTCTCCACAACCCCCACCCCATGTTTAAACTTTGTGCCTTTGACCATCTCCTAGGTCTGAAGATATTTTATGCAAAGAGTTCGTGCCAGATGTGGTGGCTCACACCTGTAATCCCAGCACTTTGGGAGGCCGAGGCGGGTGGATCACTTGAGGTCAGGAGTCCAAGATCAGTCTGGCCAACATGGCGAAACCCCGTCTCTACTAAAAATACAAAATTAGCTGGGTGTGGTGGCGTGCACCTATAATCCTAGTTACTAAGGAGGCTAAGGCAGGAGAATCGCTTGAACCTGGGAGGTGGAGGTTGCAGTGAGCCAAGATTGTACCACTACACTCTCGCCTGGGCAACAGAGTGAGATTCCATCTCAAAAAAGAAAAAAAGAGTTCATGGGTCTCTGAGTTCAATGACAGGGATGCTGACACCTTCTTGGCTTCTGGGACCCTGTTTTCTCCTTGCTCAGCACCCTCTCTGGTTTGGGTTGGGAGAATAGAGACAGGAGTGGCAGCTATCCCCTCTACCTGGGGATATGCAACCCTTAAAGATTGTCCCAGAGCCCCCCTCCCAGCCAGAGGGAAGATGGACCCCTCCCTTGCTCAGTGCCTCCTGGCCAGAGCCCCTCAATCCATTTCATAAACCCCGCCCTCCCATGATGCATGCCTATTGTACTCTATAGCCAAAATGTAGCCCTTCCTCCTGGAGCCTCTGCCCTGCCTCCCTTTCTGGGACAGGAGGGTGGGGGTGACTGAATTTGGGCTTCGTGTACAATAAACTCTCCCACATGGATTTTGTGGAGGTGGGAAAAGGGGCATTGAGACTCTAAAGCAGTAGATCATCCCTGAATACCATCTGCAGAGTTGGAACTGCATTCTTTTAAAATTTTATATGCATATATTTTAGGGATATAGATTACTTTCCTAATTTTGTTTTCCATGGCTTATTCTTGAGCACAAAATGATAATCAATTATTACATTTATACATCACCTTTTTGAATTTTCCAAGACCTTTTACAGCTCTTGGCATTTTCGTTGCCCAGGTCTGTGAGGTAACTGGGATCAGCAGCAGTATTATTTATACCACAGAACTGAAAGGCAGATGAAATTGATTTCCAGCTAGGACTAGAAAAACTTGGGCCTCTTACCACGAGGCTGGGAGGCAGAAGTTTGCCTAAATGCATGTTAGTTTCACAAAGGGGAAATGCAAAACCTGCAGTTCCTGAGTACCTTTTACAGGCACGGCCCTGCCTAGGCCTGGAGTGGCCGTATGACAGCAAGCCGGGCTTTCTCTTTAGGCCTTGTGGATAAGGGAGAGTGGGCTGTTTGCATCCTGGCCTCCTTCTGTCGTTGTTGGGATGTTTCCCCGGGTCTCACTTGTATCATAAGGAAAACTCTTCATTAAAGTCCATATTTCTTCTAAACATAAAAAATAAATAAATAAAAAATAAAAATTGCAGGTGGACTAGGTCAGAGGGGGCCCTACACTTTTGTGAGTTTTACCTCTAAGAGCTCTACTCAGTTGCCCTTTCCTTCATATCCTGCCATCCCCTCACACCATGTACCCCAAATCACCACATTCTATTCTTTTCTTTTCTTTTTTTGAGAAGAGTCTTGCTCTGTCGCCCAGGCTAGAGTACAGTGGTGGGATCTCAGCTCACTGCAAGCTCCGCCTCCCGAGTTCAAGTGATTCTCCTGCCTCAGCCTGCCGAGTAACTGAGATTACAGGTGCTTGCTACCACGCCAGGCTAATTTTTGTATTTTTAGTACAGATAGGGTTTCACCATGTTGACCAGGCTGATCTCGAACTCCTGACCTCAGGTGATCCACCTACCTCGGCCTCCCAAAGTGCTGGGATTACAGGCGTGAACCACCGCGCCCAGCTTAGGAAATGTTCTATAACTCTAGTATCCAATAATGTAGCCATTAGACACACAGGGCCATGGATATATGGTAAATGTGACTGAGGAACTGAATTTTCCATTTTATTTAATTTTAATTAATTTGAACTTGTGGCAGGGTGCGGTGGCTCACGGCTGTAATCCTAGCAGGTTGGGAGGTGGAGGCGGCATTTTGGGAGGCCAAGGTAGGTAGATCATTTGAGGTCAGGAGTTCAAGACCAGCCTGGGTAACACGGTGAAACCCAGTCTCTACTAAAAATACAAAAAGTTGGCCAGGCGTAGTGGTGCAGGCCTGTAGTCCCAGCTACTTGGGAGGCTGAGGCATGAGAATCGCTTGAGCCTGGGAGGCAGAGGTTGCAGTGAGCCGAGATCACACCACTGTACTCCAGCCTGGGTGACAGAGCGAGACTCTGTCTCAACAAAAAAACAAGGCTGGGCACAGTGGCTCAAGCCTGTAATCCCAGCACTTTGGGAGACTGAGGCGGGCGGATCACCTGAGGTCGGGAGTTCGAGACCAGCCTGACCAACATGGATAAACCCCATCTCTACTAAAAATACAAAATTAGCCAAGTGTGGTGGCACATGCCTGTAGTCCCAGCTACTTGGGAGGCTGAGGCAGGAGAATCGCTTGAACCCGGGAGGCAGAGGTTGCAGTGAGCCGAGTTCGTGCCATTACACTCCAGCCTGGGCAACAAGAGTGAAACTCCGTCTCAAAAACAAAACAAAAAAAACAGGAGTTCAAGAGTTCAAGACCAGCTAGGGCAACATAACAAGACTTCACCTTTAAAATAAATAAATAAATGTAGAATGGATAAATTGTGGTATATTTATACAATGGAAATACTACAAGAACAGGCAAAGCTTATCTATGGTGATAGAGCTCAGAACCTCAGAACATTGATGGCATTTGGAGGGGAATACTGAGTAAACTTGCTAAATGCACCAGGCGTGGTGGCTCATGCCTGTAATCCCAGCACTTTGGGAGGCCGAGGCAGGTGGATCACAAAGTCAGGAGATCGAGACTCTGGCTAACACGGTGAAACCCCATCTCTATTAAAAATTAAAAAAAAAAAAAAATTAGCCGGGCGTGGTGGTGGGCGCCTGTAGTCCCAGCTACTCAGGAGGCTGAGGCAGGAGAATGGCATGAACCTGGGAGGCAGAGCTGGCAGTGAGCCAAGACCATGTCACTGCACTCCAGCCTAGGTGACAGAGTAAGACTCCATCTCAAAAAAGAAAAAAAAAAAAAAAAACTTGCTAAATGCTAGAAATATTTGATATTTTGATCTGGGTGCTGGTTACATGGTATACACATATGTAATATGATATTAAATATACATACCTAAAAGTTCATCAAGCTGTATACTTAATGCTGGGCTGGGTGGCTCATGCCTGTAATCCCAGCACTTTAGGAAGCTGATGCAGGCAGATCACCTGAGGTGAGGAGTTCGAGACCCGCCTGGCCAACATGGCGAAACCCCATCTTTACTGAAAATACAAAAATCAGCTGGGCATTGTGGTGGGCGCCTGCAATCCCAGCTACTCAGGAGGCTGAGGCAGGAGAATCGCCTGAACCCCAGAAGCGGAGGTAGCAGTGAGCTGAAATCGTGCCACTGCACTCCAGCCTGGGCAACAGAGCTAAACTCAATCTCAAAAAATAAATAAATAAAAATAAAATAAAATAAATAAAAATACAAAAAAATTAGCTGGGTGTGGTGGCGCATACCTGTAATCCCAGTTACCGAGAGGCTGAGGCAGAATTGCTTGAACCAGGGAGGTGGAGGTTGCAGTGAGCCAAGATCGTGCCATTGCACTCCAGTCTGGGTGACAAGAGCAAAGCTCCATCTCAAAAAAAAAAAAAAGTTGTATACTTAAAGTGTGTGTACTTTACTGTCTCTAATTTACACAGAAATAAAAAAAATAACAAGGGACAGGCCGGGCGCAGTGGCTCACGCCTGTAATCCCAACACTTTGGGAGGCCAAGGTGGGCGGATCACCTGAGGTCGGGAGTTTGAGACCAGCCTGATCAACGTGGAGAAACCCCATCTCTACTAAAATTACAAAATTAGCTGGGCGTGGTGGTGCATGCCTGTAATCCTAGCTACTTGGGAGGCTGAGGCAGGAGAATCGCTTGAACCCAGGGGGTGGAGGTTGCGGTGAGCCGAGATCGCGCCATTGCACTCCAGCCTAGTCAACAAGAGCGAAACTCCGTCCCCCCCCCAAAAAAAGTAACAAGGGACAATAACATTCTTGGCCCAAAAACGTGTGTCTTTATACCATCTTAAATAAAAATTTAAAAACAGAACATTTCCAATACACATTAAAATATATAAATCTGAAAATATTGGTATACCATCTAAAATTACTCCCTGTAGACCGGTAATTTAAGTACCATACTTTGGTTAACACATTCCAGGCACTCTGGGGGTTTTATATAAGCTGGTGCTTGGATGCTGGCAACCTGGGGAAATGCTGAGGCCAAGTGGAAATTGTGTAGCTAGGATCCTGCTTTGTCACCAGCCTGGGCTGGGGTTATTGAATGCCAGCGCTCTGCTTCAAGGCACATGCCAGAAGGCTAGAGGGTGGGGAGGGAGATGAACTGGGAAAGCGGGCAAAGAAAAAGGGCCAAGGGCAGATTCCCTCATACTCTGGCCCTTAGCCCAAGTCTTGGACTCCTGACCTCACCACAGACGAAATAGATGTAAAACAAGCCAATTCGTTTCCAAGTGGGAAGGGTGCCAGCCATAGTTTCTGCTGCCCAAGGAATCGATAAATACTCATTCTTATGATTCACGTTTATCCTGTTTTATTCCAAAGCACTTTACCGAAAAGCCCCTTGGCCCAGCCAAAAAGTTCAGGGCCAGGAGCCAGGACACCTGGACTCCAGATCTGCATGTGGAAGATTTGGAACGTTGTTGGTGGGGGGGTCTCAAGTTCTCTCACTGTAATGTGGCAAGTGCCATCTGTGGAGGACTTTACAATTTTACATACATCATCTCATTTGACCTTCTGATCCCTGGTGAGAGAAGCAAAGTAAACAGGATTGCTATTCTAACTTTACAGATACGGAAACTGAGACCAGGGAAGGTTAATAAGGCACTCAGATTCACACACTATTAAGAAGGTGGGGAAGCTGGGACTTTTGATTCCAAACCCTTTGCTCTTTCCTAGTCAAAACAATAAAGTCAGTTCTATGCTTCACTTTTCCTTTTTTTTTTTTTTTTGATATATTATAATAGGGTGTGTGTGTGTTTGTAGAGGCAGGGTCTTGCTATGTTGTCTAAGCTGATCTCGAACTCGTAGGCTTAATCACTTAAGATCTCCTGTCTTGGTCTCCCAAAGTGCTAGGATTACAGGTGTGAGCCAGTGCGCCTAGCCCACCATGCCTCACCTTTAGCGCAGTGTGATCCCACACAAATTGGCCTGTGTATATTCCAAGGGCCGACCTGGGTTTGTAGGGCCAGAAACATGTTCAGTTCTGGGGTAGCGAGGAGGTGGTCGGTGGCTCTTTTGACAAAAAAATACCAAATGATGAAAACAAAATTAAGTTCAGGGCCTTGGGCAGGTCCTGCAAGTTAGGGGCCTAGAAGCTGAAATTTCATTAACATCTACTAGTGGTAAATCCGCTTCTCCTACATGCCAGTGCCCTCTGGAAGGAAAAAAAAAAAAAAACAGGGCACACCAGATCTTGACAGGGCTTCCTCCCTGTTTGTGAAACGTGACAGAAGTGGGATGTGGAAGTCCTGGGAAAGCAATCTCCTTTCTCCCAGGAGACAAGAGGAATTACAGCAGCAGCGAGGCAGGCCGAGTGAAGGAGAAGGCTGCGTGCCAGGGGAGAGTCGAAAGGGGCTGGGTGACCCAGCTGGCCGAGATGCGGGCAGTAGAGCGTCGATGTGGGAGACTGGCAGCCTGACAGCCAGGAGCAATGGCGCTGCCCCAGGAGCGGTGGCTGGAGGCTGGGCCTGTTGGAAGCAGGCTTCCTTCAGATAGTCTTCTGGCTCCCTGCGTCCTGTCCTGATAACCTTTCCTCCGAAAAGGGGAGGCAGACAGTCAACTACCGCCGTGGCAGTGGGAGAGTGGGTGGTGGACCCTGCCCAGGCCTTTCATCCTCGGCCTGCAGGACAGTGAACCGAGGGACGTCTTGTTGGAGGCTGCCCCGCTGCCGCCCGGGGCAGCGAGAACCTGGTGCTGGGCTCCCCTCGCGGCTGCCCGCCGCCGCCGCCGCCGGGGGGGTGGGGCGGGGGGCAGCGCCTGCGGCCTGCTTTCCCAGGGCTGGCCGAGGCTTTTTGACAAGCTGATTGCGTGGCGGGGATTGGCTGGTCCGGGCGTGACGCCGGTAACAACAAAGGTGGAGTTGGAAGAAATTAGATTAAAGGAGAGGAAAAAAATTAAAGGGGGAGCTGGCATAGGACAGGAGGTAGAGACCGAGGGGGAGATGCGCCAAGCGGTGTCTCCCGGTTCCAACTCCCCCCACACCCGCCTCGACCCTAGAAGATCCCTCGCGCAAACCCACTGAGATTTTGCTCCTTCTCCCACCCCGGCCCAGTGACCGACGCCAGGGTAGGAAGGATAGCTGCTGCTTCTTGAAAAATCCCCGCAACTCCCACCCCGACGCCCCTCACTACGACCCAGGGGGAGAACTTTTTGCTCGGACTCCTCGGATCCTAAACCCAGCGAAGCAGGGGACATTGAGAAGCTCGTCCTAAAACCCGGAAGGCCCTCGCGGAGCATGGAGATCGGATAAGGCGGGGTGCTCCCCCGGTTTTCCGATGTGTTGCAAATCTAAGAGCTTCTTTCTCGCCTTTTTTTTTTTTTTTTTTTGTAACTACCCCCCCCCCCCCCCCCTTCGCGTGGGGGGTGCGAAAAAAAAGGGGAAAAAAAAAAAAAAAAAAAAAAAAAAAAAAACCGCGCACACACTCAGACACACCAGTGGCGACAGGGGAGAGTTGGAAAGACGCAGGAGAGAAGCAGGAGGCAGGAGGCAGCGGGGATGGAGCAATGGGAGCGGGAAGCAAGCAGGTTTCCTTGCAAATCCCCCTCCGGCCTCACGCCGTCTCGCCGGCCCCGGCAGGGGAGCGAGGACCCCGGCGAACAGATGGAGGAGTAGAGCTCGCTCTAGGCAGCTGGGCTTGGCCGGAGAATGGAGGAGCCACCAAGCGACCGGCTGATTGGAAGAGAAACGCAGAGCGATGGAGGCGGGGGTAGGAGGACGATTTCTCTGCGGGGACTGGCGGCGGCGTACACGCCCGGGTCGGGCGCTGCAGAGCTTGGCTGGCTTTCAACCCGCGCTCGCCGGCTCCAGCCCCGCGCGCCCCCACCCCTAGCCCTCCCGGCTGCTCCGCAGGTGAGTGCGAGCTGGGGGCAGAAAGATCCAAAAATCTCAACATGCCCGCCCTGCAAAAAAGAAAAAAAAAAGAAAACCATTTTTCTTTAAAAAAAAAATTTTTTTTGTGCAACCCCTAGAGCAGTGGGAGGGAAGGGGGTGAGGCTGAGCCGTCCGGAGGAGGCGGAGGGGCCAGGCGAGGCCGGGGTGGCCCGGGAGGCGGCGGCGCCGAGGCGGCTCTGACGGGCAAGCGCTCGGAGCGGCGCTGCGCTGCGCCGAGGCGGGCGGGCGGGCGGAGCGGGGCGGGCGGAGCGCGGCGCGTGGGGCTCGCCATTAGCCGTCGCTCCGCTTCGCCATCTCGGGCTTTGTCTGGCGACTCGCTGCCCCGGCGTCGGCTGCAGCGGAGCTGCGGCTCGGCTGTTCGGCCCGCCGTGCTCCCAGGTGCCCCCGGCCTGCGCTCCCATCCACACGCTCGGTAAGTGAGCCCGGGCGCCGCGGATTTCGGGGGAGAGGGGTTGCTACGAGTGGCGGCGGCGCCGCTCTCCATGCGCCCGGGCAGGCCTGGGGAGCCATGCCGGGCTGGATTGAACCGGCTCCCACAGCGGCCCCTCCGCCGGAGCCCGTCGTTCCCTCGCCGTTTCCGGGGTGTAAAGAGCAACGGGGATTTTTTTTTTTTTTTAATGCAGGTTTTAGTTTTGGGTTTTTTTTTTTTAAGTTTCGTATGTGCCATTCGGCAATGAGAGGACCGCGAGGTAGGCACCGAAGCTGGACGCCGCGATCGGCGTGCGTGCGCCCCAAACCAGTGGCCACGCTCCGGGAGGCGGGAGAGAGCTGGCCTGGAAGCCCTAGTCTGAGCTGGGAGGACTTGGGGGAGAGCTCCGGAGCAGTGCTGTGGGCGCCCCCCGAGCCTCCCCGGACGCCGGGGGCCCCTCTGGGCACCCTCTCCGCGGCCGCGCCTCGGCCCTCCCTCCCGCGCCGGCGAAGCCTGCTAGTTCCCCCGCGGGTCTGGCGAGGTCGCTCTCGGCGCCCGCCCGCCCGCCTCGGCTCCGAGCCCCGCCGCCATCCGGGCGGCTGCGTGTCTCCCTGCCCCGGCCCCCCCCTTCCCCGGCGGCGGCGGCGGCAGCAGCAGCAGCAGCAGCAGCAGCCGCAGCCGCCGCCGCCGCCACCAGCACCAGCACCAGCACCACCACCACCACCACCCCCCTCCCCTCCTTCCTTCCCTCCGCCTCGGCCGCCCGGGTCCCCCCAGCTCCCGCCCCTCCTCCCAGCTGCCCCCCGCGGAGCCCGCCCGGGCAGGCTGTGGGAGGGAGCGGAGCCGGCGAGGCGGGCGGGCTGGCGCTCGCTCCCCGGGGGTCGGTGTGCGCTCTACGGGGAAGGACGCGCTCGCTGCCCCGCTTCTCCCGCCCCCCCTCCCGCTCCTCCTCCTCCCTTCTCCCTCCTCCTCCCTGCTCCGGCGGCTGAGGCTGCGGCGGCGGCGGGGGGTGTGCGAGCTGAGGCCGGGGCCGGCGGCGGGCGGGCTGCCTGCAGGCGGAGGGCGCTGTGCTTTGTGCTTTTCGCCGCGAGGAGCAGCAGGCAGCAGCCACAGCCGCCGCCGCCGCCACAGCAGCAGCAGCCGCCGCCCCAGCGCCGCCGCCTCGCCCGGAGGAGGAGCCGCTGCCGCCACGGGAGGGAGCTGCGGCTGTGCCCGGCCGAGCGGGGGAGGGCGCCGCCACTCAGAGCCGGGGAGGGAGCCGCCGGAGCGGGAAGCCCGGAGGCTGCGCTGCGCCGGGTAACCGAGGCGGCTGAGGACGCGCGCTGGGGTCGGGGCCGGACAGCAGGGAGCGAACCGCGGGGTGCGGTGGGCGCCCAGTGGGGACCTGGAGCGACCACCGACCAAGGGACCGGGCGCGAGCAGACCAGGGCACTTGGGAGGACGCCGAGAGCCGGGGGAGGGGAAGGCAGGAAGCGAGGCCTGAGCCGAGCCCCGGCCGCTGGCGGAGGAGCCCGCGCTTCTCCGAGCCGGCAGGCGCAGTTCTCCCCGGCCGCCGGAGGGGGCGGCGGGGCCGGTGAGCGCAGCGCCCCCGCCTCCTGGCCGCCGTCCTCCCGCCCTCTCCTTGGCTCCCCGGAGGCCGGGGCGGGGGCGCCGGCGGGGCTGGGCCGCAGGCTCGGGGGAGGAGGCGGCGGTTCCCGCCGCGGTCGCGCCTCTGTGCCGGGCTCCTCCGTGCGCGTCGGGGTGGCTGGGCGGTGGCGGCGCCTCTGGCCGGGGTGGGTGGCTCGGGGGCGGGGGGCAGGCTAGGCCGCTTCTCTCCGGCTGCTTGCCCGCCTGTGCGGGCGGGGACGGCGAAGGGAGCCCGGGAGGGGGGAGCGGCGGGAATCCGGATCCGGTCCCCGGGGGCGGTGCGGCCGCTGCGCTCCGGGGCTGGCGGCGGCTGCGCTGCGTCCGGGTCCCCGCCGGGTTGCGGAGGCGGGGGGAACCGGCCGGGGGGAGGCGGGAGGAGGAGACTGGGGCGCGTGCCCGCTTCCGTGGCCGCGCGCGCCCTTTACCCGCCCTTCCTCTTCCCCCGCCCTCCAGCCTGGGGCCTCCCCGGGGCGGGCGCTCCGAGGAGGAGGAGATTTTTTCTTTTCTTTTTTTTTTTTTTTTTTTTTTTTGGCTGGGGTTTGGAAGGGGGGCGGAGGGCGGGCGCTCGCTGCACGCGGGAGCTGGGAGCAGGCCCTCGCGTGGGCAGGGGAGGGCGCGCGCCGCGGAGCCGGGCTGCAGAGGCTGGGGGAGGGGGTCAGGAAGAAGAGGAGGGGCGCACTCCCACTCCCACAAACCCCTTAAGTCTAATAAGGTCATGGCTGGGTCTCTGAGAGTGTGGACTTGCCCCCTTCTACTCTGGGCGTGGAGGGTTAGGAAGTCGTTCACCTCTCAGCCTTCCTGAATGGGAACTGGTATGTCTTCCAAAGGGTGAGGTGGCTTTGACCCCGGGTTGCCCGGCCAGCACGACCGAGGAGGTGGCTGGACAGCTGGAGGATGAACGGAGAAGCCGACTGCCCCACAGACCTGGAAATGGCCGCCCCCAAAGGCCAAGGTAGGGGCATCCACCCCCGGCCCTCTGAAACTTAAACCGTCTTTCCCTCGTGGCTGTGGGGCTCACTCCCTTCTTCAAGGGCTTTTTTTCAGTCTGCATACACTGAACTGGGGGAGAAAGTGCCTTGAGTATTTATGAATCAAGCATCTCCCACACTTGGGGTTTGGCTGAATCCTCCCCTCTCTCCCTGTCCCTCACCCTCTATGTTAGAGGAGGCCTGCCTTCTGGGGTTCCCATTCAGCCTAAAGTGTGTCCCAGCCCACTGTCCTGGAATGGGAGAAAGGATGAGTGTGGAGGAAGGGTCAGGAAGCGGTTGGGGAAGGCTTCTCAGGCTTTTTAGGAAGACTATGAGGCTTTTGTAGAGGCAGGTGGAGAAAAGGGCTGTTTTGGTGGTTTTAGGCCCCAAGCCATGGGATATGTGTACTCAACTAGATCTCTGGCTCATTCAGCAGTGATCCAGTCTAGATGGGGATAGAGGGTAGGATGAAGCTGGGTAGCTGGCCATGCTTGTGGGACATTGAGAGGAGAGGGGATTATGGGTCCATGTGGCCCATTCTGCAGAATCTCTGGCCTAGGTTACGAGATGCAAATGAAAATGGAGAGCCCTTTTGACTTCTGGCCTTGGGTGGCTATTCTCCCAGCCCATCCACAGAGGCCTAGAGCTCTCTAGGGCTGTATTTCAGTGGCTGAAAATAACTGTTCCAGACCTGGTCCTGCTTCCCTGGGTAGTTGGGCTGACAAGACAGCTTGTAATTCTGGGGGTTCTCCCTGGAGCAGGGCCCTGAGAGTTTTTGTGCACCTGCCTACCTTGCCTCAGAGCTGCCCTGTATCCTGCTTCTGTTTCTGTTTCCTTTTTCTTATTTGCCAGAAATTCTCCCTTGATCTGCGTTAAGGGGCTAGGGGATGGTGGGTATCTCTAACACTGGTTTCCAGCTGTGCAGGAGAGACATCTGCATGGGTTTTCCTTACTGTCCACACCCCATTCTCAGTCGTTGCACATTTAGAATATCCACTCAGAACTTGAACTTGGCAGCACATTTAGATATATCGCCTCCGTGCTTCCCTCCTTCTCTGACAAGCTACCTCGTTTCCCACAAAGCCCTGAATCACTGTACCTTCATTTCCACCCCTCTTCCCGTTACAGCAAATAGCTGCCCATTGCAGCTTGGCACAGTAGAAATGATAATAGCTTTGAAGCAAGCCAGACTTGAGTTCGAGCCTGGCTTTCTGGGTATAGCATGGTTTGGACTGGAGTCCCTGCCCTGATCCAATATGGCCAGTTTCCTTAGGGCTGAGCCATATCTTGTCTCTGCCTTCAGATAGGAAGCAACCAGGGGCTGGGATGCCCTAGGGAGGAAGAGTTGAGCACTCAAGAACTGGGGAACAGATCAGGGGGATAGCATGAGCCAGGCATGATGGCCTCCGTTACCCTTTACCAGACCGTTGGTCCCAGGAAGACATGCTGACTTTGCTGGAATGCATGAAGAACAACCTTCCATCCAATGACAGCTCCAAGTTCAAAACCACCGAATCACATATGGACTGGGAAAAAGTAGCATTTAAGGACTTTTCTGGAGACATGTGCAAGCTCAAATGGGTGGAGATTTCCAATGAGGTAACTGATCCCCCTTTTCTGACTCACACACATACACATACACACATACCCCCACCTCAGCCGTGGTGGGGGAAGTGAAACAGGCTGTAAACAGGAAGGAAAGAGACCAGGAGAGGCGTTCATGTGGTCTCCCGTTAGCTTTCTACCTGCCCCTTTGCGTTTTGGGAGGTGGCACGGTTGACAGCACTGGCTTAAAGTTATGCCACTTTCTATCTGAGTGGTCTTGAGCTGAACAGCCTGAGCTGTGCTGAGATTGACGGAGGTGCTAGCATGGACAACCAGGTTGAGGTCAGTTAGTCCCCTTGTTGCTGGCCTTTGGTGTGTACTGACTGCCTGGGCCTCTGCGGTAGGCATGGGCCAGTGCCTGGGTGTCGTGCTGCCTGCTTCATTTGGCTGTTGGCCTCTGCTCTTTTTTGGTAAATTTAGTCTAGTAAAGAGTAGAAGAGACCCGTTATAAGATGGGGGTATGCTACTGTGTGGCATTTTCCTTTTCCCAACTTCCCCTTCCTCCCACCCCTCTTCTTCCAGGTGAGGAAGTTCCGTACATTGACAGAATTGATCCTCGATGCTCAGGAACATGTTAAAAACCCTTACAAAGGCAAAAAACTCAAGGTGAGTTACTAGGAGGAGGAGCATGATGGGTATGGGAGGAAAGGTCCAAAGAACGGATGTATTTGACCTCCACTGTGTCCTTGTCCCTTCTTCCAGAAACACCCAGACTTCCCAAAGAAGCCCCTGACCCCTTATTTCCGCTTCTTCATGGAGAAGCGGGCCAAGTATGCGAAACTCCACCCTGAGATGAGCAACCTGGACCTAACCAAGATTCTGTCCAAGAAATACAAGGAGCTTCCGGAGAAGAAGAAGGTGGGGGGGAGGAGAGTTAAGGTGGGAGGAGGGGAGAGGCTGGGAGCAGCTGGCGTGGTGTGGGTCAGTTGGAGGTAGGCCTTGGAGAAACCTGGCATCAGGGACGAGGGTGAGTCAGCACAGCAGAATAGGTCCTGGGCAGCCACACCTGATCGCCCCTTCCTCAGCCCACACATGGTCAGGCACAGGCACCGTCACAGATGTAAACCAGACAGCAGGTGCTCAGACCAACCTTTCCCCCTACAGAAAAACCACAGCATTCTGTTTCATCAAGCTCTCTCTCCCCCATACACCCATCCTCACTGTTAGGCTGCACAGCACTTCTTCACCCTCTATGATGTTTCCCGTCATGGTCTCATTTGATACTTGCAATGTCTTTATAAAGGTAACCCCAGGAAAAGGTTATCCCAGTTTTGTGGGCAAGTAACTGAGGTGCAGGAAGATTAAGTGTCCCGGGTGACACAACTATTGATGCTAGAGCAGGATTTAGTGCCCTAGAGTCCCAGTCCAGTGCTGTTACTGCCACGTCCACCTGTGAAGTGCACTTCCTTCTCCGCACATACGTGTTCACTCAAGGACACACATTGTCCCTCCTGGCCTCATACTGTTCCTTGCAGAAGTCGGGCACTGTCCCAGACCATCAAAGCATTAACTCTGGGTGAAGGGTTGCCCAAGCCTCCCAGGCAGGGCTGCAGTCACAGAGCTCAGGAGGTCCCTCCCAGAGATAGGCAGCAAAACATTGGAGGAGCCTGCAGATGGGACATGAGGAAGATGGGATGGGGACAGAGGACACAAAGAAACACTGGACAAGGAGACAGAGCCAGGGATAGATGGGGAAGGGCAGCAGGAAAGACAAGAAGCACATCTGCTTGGAGAGGAAACAAAGTCATACATAGCCAGTTCTCAAAAAGGGGCACTGGCCGCTGCCATGCTATGAGTAGCCCTTTTTCCTGGTTGGCATACCCTGTCTGCAGACTCACATGCCCTTGGTGCTGTATCCAAAAAAGAAGCCAGCTGTCTGCAACCACCGCCCAAGCAGAGAGGGGTATGGATTGCTGGAACTGTTGAACCCTTTGATGAGGATGTTGGACAGTTGACTGCACACACCCAAACACTCTCATGGGATGGGAGGGAGAGGCCAAGCTCTAGAGTCAGAGACAGGGAAGACCAGAAGAAACTGGTAGAGTGGACAAGGTGCTGTCCTGGGGGACACAAGACTTGGGCCTGTTCTCCTGGCTCTGCCACTGAATCGCTGTGTATGGGGCCTTTGGTAAGTCATTTCACTTCTGTGGGCCTGATGTTTATGTGAGGTGAGCCAGGTCTGTGTGGTGCCCTCCAGCTCTAAAACTGTTTTGTCTGAGGAGGACTGAGATTGGGGAAGAGGAGGCTGAGCTCTGCTTCTGGTTTTCTGTGGGAACTGTGGAAAAGGAGCACTGCCTGTCTATGCGTGGTGCTTCTATAAGAGGCAGGGGTGGGGCTCAATTGCCATGAGCTCCTGGCACCTACCAGTGCCACCACTGTGAGCCTGCGAGGAGGAAAGAAGAGATGGACATTGTGTGGGAGCCGAGAGAGAAGGTCGATGAGGAAGAGAAAGAGACATTGGAAAGGAGGAACAAGAGGGAGACTATGGAGAAGTGGGGAAAGATGCAGGGAGGGAGTGAGGTGAGAATGGGGAGGCTAAAAAGGGGGTGATGAAGGGAAGGGAAGCCAAGTGGTGGGAGAGAATGAGTGGGCTGAGGGAGGGAGGGCTGGAGGGGCCAGACAGCCGGGATCCTGGAGAAAGAGAAGGTGATGGTGTCAGAACTGGGCAGGAAGATGCAGGGTAGCTGGCTGAGACGTATTGGAAGAACTCGCTCTGGGTTCCCCTCCACACAGTCTCCCCTCATGCCTTGGAAACAGGACTCAGCCCAGCCCTGGCCCTATGTAGAGGCTACCTACAAGGGGACAGACTAATGTCAGCTGCCACAGACAATGAGAAGAGGGAGTGACAGGAGCAAGGCCTGCACCCGACGCCACTGCGTGAGAGTTCTGTGGTGTTGGAGAAATGAGTGGGGGAGCTTCAGCGCTGACACTGCGCACTGTGTGACCGTGGGTAATGCCATGGCCCCCTTCTGGGACTCTCGCTCAGAAGGAGAGAATATGATGTAGGATTCAGTGTCTGGGCGACCCCTGCAGCTCCCACCATCTGTGGTAGAAGCCAGCAGGTATGCTCTGTGGTGAGTCCCGCCAGGAGGCAGGCAGGGCGCCAGCCTCCACTCCCTGCATCACAGTGTGGGAGGCAGAAGAGCCAGCGAGGAGGGGTCTCGGTGGCCTTCATAGCTCAGGGTGAGATACCCTTGGGTCCTGGGTGACCCCATCCCCTCCTCCCCCCAGATGAAATATATTCAGGACTTCCAGAGAGAGAAACAGGAGTTCGAGCGAAACCTGGCCCGATTCAGGTAAGGCAGTGGAGCCCAGAGGAGGGCCACGGGGCACTGGGGGCAGCAGAATAGGCTAACCCTGGCCAGAGCCTTGAGTTTGCCATATCTGAGGCATGGAAGAGGATGGGTCACATGTGAGCCCTGGTGTGCCATGCTCAGGGGCAGAGACAGGCAGGCAGCCACCGTCCCACTGAGTCCCAGCTGAAAGGCCCAGGAGGCTTGGTGGGTGGGGCAGCTAGCTTGAGTCTGCCCTGGCAGCGTCCCCTGCTGATCCTTGCTCCCCGTGTCCTGGCTAGGGAGGATCACCCTGACCTAATCCAGAATGCCAAGAAATCGGACATCCCAGAGAAGCCCAAAACCCCCCAGCAGCTGTGGTACACCCACGAGAAGAAGGTGTATCTCAAAGTGCGGCCAGATGTGAGTGTCTGGCCAAGGGTTGGGGGTGGAGGATGCACGGCTGTGGCCAGGGGGGAGCCGCGCCAGGTCGGCCGGGCACGGTGCAGGGGAGCAGGAGAGGAGGCCCCTCCCCAGGGGTGGGCTGCATGGACAGGGCCCGGGCCAGCTGGCGTGCGAGTGTGTGCGTGTGTGCGTGCGTGTATGAGCCAGTCCCCTTGCACCCAGGCGGGATTCCCGCCTCTCCGCCTTCCCCTCCTGGCCTGTGGGGGACACTGATGTGACCTCCCATGGCCTGAGGGGGCGGGGGCCTCTGTGCCCCCTTCCCCCTTCCCCCCTCCCCCTGCCCCTGGCTGCCTGTGCGTGTCTGACGGCTTTTGGTTTGCAGGCCACTACGAAGGAGGTGAAGGACTCCCTGGGGAAGCAGTGGTCTCAGCTCTCGGACAAAAAGAGGCTGAAATGGATTCATAAGGCCCTGGAGCAGCGGAAGGAGTACGAGGTTAGGCTTCCGCTGCGCTCCTCCCCGTCCGGCTCTTCACGAGCCTGCCCTCCGACTCCGTGGCCACCGCACTCTGCGGGAGGTGTCACTCCCCATCCCTCTGTTGAGGGAGGGGCCTTCTGGGCCCCTCACCTCTGCCCCTACCTTCCCCACCCCCAACCCCCATGAGATCTCAGGCTAGGGCAGGGCAGGGCACCACGTCTCGTGTGACACCACTGACGCGCAGCCACCCCCAGCTTTGCTCCCTGCCTGCCCTCCCCAGCGGCTCTCCCCCTGCCCCTGCCCCAGCTAACTCCACACCCCATTGCCCTCCATCCCCCCACCTGGCTCTGCAGGAGATCATGAGAGACTATATCCAGAAACACCCAGAGCTGAACATCAGTGAGGAGGGTATCACCAAGTCCACCCTCACCAAGGCTGAACGCCAGCTCAAGGACAAGTTTGACGGGCGACCCACCAAGCCACCTCCGTGAGCGCTGCCCTGGGGTGGATGGGCGAGTGGGCAGCTGGGAGGTTGGGCTGGGCTCTGCAGGTGAGAAGTACTGCTGCCCTGCTCGCTCACGGGCTGCACCTCTCTCCCTGCGGCTCTGATAGGAACAGCTACTCGCTGTACTGCGCAGAGCTCATGGCCAACATGAAGGACGTGCCCAGCACGGAGCGCATGGTGCTGTGCAGCCAGCAGTGGAAGCTGCTGTCCCAGAAGGAGAAGGACGCCTATCACAAGAAGTGTGACCAGGTGAGCTGTGGCAGGGGCCACCCTGCCTTGGGGTTTTGAAGCATGAGGTCTGATCCCATCTTGGGCCAGTCAGTCCCTGGTGTCGTGTGCCTTGGGTACCTGCCTCCAATACGGTGTGGGGCTGGGCTGGGCTTAGCAACTAAGCCCGTCCAGGCAGGGAGTCCAGCCCACACCCAGGCTCTGGAGGCCCGCTGAAGGTCACTGTCCTCGGAGTACTGCAGGGTCTGTGGGGACACTGTCTCCAGACTGATCCTGACTCCACTCACTTCCCCAGAAAAAGAAAGATTACGAGGTGGAGCTGCTCCGTTTCCTCGAGGTGAGTGTTCCTCCGGTGGGGCAGTGGGCAGAGAGGACTGGGACTTGGCAGGCAGAGCCCTGGTGAGCCCCTGGAGATAGGGCACCATGCAGTCTGGGTGCCAGGCATGCAGCCCCGTGCTCCTCTTTCCTGTCCAGAGCCTGCCCGAGGAGGAGCAGCAGCGGGTCTTGGGGGAAGAGAAGATGCTGAACATCAACAAGAAGCAGGCCACCAGCCCCGCCTCCAAGAAGCCAGCCCAGGAAGGGGGCAAGGTGGGCAGAGGGTGCGGCCGCGCAGGCGGGGGTGGGCAAGACTGGGCTCCCTGGCAGCACCCACGGACCCCGACCCTCTGCACCTGGACAGGGCGGCTCCGAGAAGCCCAAGCGGCCCGTGTCGGCCATGTTCATCTTCTCGGAGGAGAAGCGGCGGCAGCTGCAGGAGGAGCGGCCTGAGCTCTCCGAGAGCGAGCTGACCCGCCTGCTGGCCCGAATGTGGAACGACCTGTCTGAGAAGAAGAAGGTCAGGCTGCCTGGCAGAGCGCTGTGCCCCCAGGGGGGCTGCCAGGGCCCCCTCCTCCCCTTGGCGGGCCGTGCCACCTCGCCCCTGGCCGCCTGAGCCACGCGGTGCCTGGGCTGGGACGTGGGGCCGGCGCTCAGCAGCCGGAAGGCGGGAAGCTGTCAGCTGAGCGCCGCAGGCCAGGCGGGGGCGAGCCCCAGGCGGGAGACATCTGCACCAGCCCACGCCTCTGCCCGCCGGCGGGAGCGCCTGGGCTGCTGCGCGGGGAGCGCGCGCCCCCTGGGGGTGGGTGGAAGGCTGACGCCCGGGCCATCCCCGCAGGCCAAGTACAAGGCCCGGGAGGCGGCGCTCAAGGCTCAGTCGGAGAGGAAGCCCGGTGGGGAGCGCGAGGAACGGGGCAAGCTGCCCGAGTCCCCCAAGAGAGCTGAAGAGATCTGGCAACAGAGCGTTATCGGCGACTACCTGGCCCGCTTCAAGGTGACAGGGGTGGGAAAGGGTAGTACTGCAGCCTCTAGCCCCGGGTGACCCCTCCCACGGCTGATACCCTTATCGGTCCCCAGAATGACCGGGTGAAGGCCTTGAAAGCCATGGAAATGACCTGGAATAACATGGAAAAGAAGGAGAAACTGATGTGGATTAAGAAGGCAGCCGAAGACCAAAAGCGATACGAGGTAGGAATGGGGCCGGGGCCACCCCATTCATTGAAAGCTCGGGCACTCCCCTTTGGTTGGGCAGCTCTGAGCAAGAAGGCCCAGCCTTGGTCTGTGACCTTCAGCAAGTCTCAGCTTCCTTCTCTGAACCCCTGTCTCTCATCAGTAAGGTGGGGGTGACATTGCTAACCTCCAGGCTGACTCGGGGGATGCGAGCAGTTGTGAAAGCACTTGTAAACTGTGGTGCCTGCCTCAGATGTGAGCTGTTCGGAAGTTGCTTACTAGCTGCCTGTTTCTCCTCCTCCCTGGCACAGAAAAAGACAGCCAGCTAAGGTGCTGATGGCATGGGGCAGAAGGCAGCAGTATTTTGGGGGTGGGACTGGGGGGTGAGTGTGACCTTTCTCCCTCCAGAGAGAGCTGAGTGAGATGCGGGCACCTCCAGCTGCTACAAATTCTTCCAAGAAGATGAAATTCCAGGGAGAACCCAAGAAGCCTCCCATGTGAGCCTGGGGGTTGGAGCCTGCCCTGGAGGTGGGGGAGGGTCAGGGCTGGACGGCTGCTTTGTTGGGGTCCTGACCCTCCTTGTACCACCCCCACCTCCCAGGAACGGTTACCAGAAGTTCTCCCAGGAGCTGCTGTCCAATGGGGAGCTGAACCACCTGCCGCTGAAGGAGCGCATGGTGGAGATCGGCAGCCGCTGGCAGCGCATCTCCCAGAGCCAGAAGGAGCACTATAAAAAGCTGGCCGAGGAGCAGCAAAAGCAGTACAAGGTGCACCTGGACCTCTGGGTCAAGGTGAGAGGGCAAGGGACCCTTGGAAGGAACAGGGAGGCATCAGACTAAGCCAGCACCAGCCCAGCCTGGCCCATCCACCCACTTGTGCTGGCTGGTCTCATTCATGATTTCATTCCATGCCCTTGCAATCCTTCAGGATAACAGTCACTATCACCCTTTTATTTTTATGTTTTATTTTATTTTATTTTTTGAGACAGTCTTGCTCTCTTGTCCAGGCTGGAGTACAGTGGTGCAGTCTCGGCACACTGCAACCTCCACCTCCCAGGTTCAAGCGATTCTCCTTCCACAGCCTCCAGAGTAGCTGGGGCTACAGACGTGTACCACCACACCTGGTTAATTTTCGTGTTTTTAGTAGAGATGGGATTTCACCATGTTGGGCAGGCTGGTCTCGAACTCCTGGCCTCATGTGATCCGCCCACCTTGGCCTCCCAAAGCGCTGGGATTACAGGCTTGAGCCACCGTCTGCAGCCACTATCACCTTTTTAAAAATAAGGAAACCAAGGCTCAGAGAGGTTAAGTAACTTGCCCAAGGTCACACAGTAAGTAGAAGAATCCAAATCAGACTGCCTTTTCCTCCCCCATCCGGGACCACGGGACCTCTCCTAGACTCCTGGCCTTTGTGCTTCCCCTCTGTGCTTTGGTTGAGTAGTCAGATCTGTAAAGTGGAAAGAATCACCTGTGTCCTTCCCACTCACCAAGGCAGGTTGGCCAAGGACCCAGGAAGATTGTGAGGATTTGCCGTTTCAGGAGTTTGGTGGGCCCCACTACCTCATCGGTGGCTTAAGGGTTTGGTGTTGGGGTGTGGTTGATGATGCCAGGCTGACTCATCACGGGGGCACTTCTTTGGAGTGAGGAAGCCTCTGATAGGAGCTTCCATTTGCGTAGAGCAACAGGGAAAATGTGAAAACCAACAGTCTTAGTGGTTTAGAGAAGGACTCTGGGCATCAGAAGCAGAAATACTAGCGTTTGGGCCAGCACAGTGGCTCATGCCTGTAATCCTAGCATTTTGGGAGCCTAAGGTATGAAGGATCACTTGAGGCCAGGAGTTCAAGACCATCCTGGGCAACATAGTGAGACTGCTGTCTCTACAAAAAATTATAAGGTAGCATGGTGTGGTGGCACATGCCTGTAGTCCCAGCTACTCTGGAGGCTGAGTTGGAAGGATCATTTGAGCCTGGGAAGGTCAAGGCTGCAGTGAGCTGAGATTGTGCCACTACACTCCAGCCTGGGTGACAGAGCAAGACCCTGTTTCAAAAGGAAAAAAGAAAAAAAAAATTAGAGCTGTGTTCTCAGATCCCAGGGGCTCTCTTCAGAGACCCAAAATCTAGGGAGCCTGGGTGGGGTAAGATGGGGTGATGATATATAAATGCTCAGCCCACTGCCTAGCACTGGGCCAGCATGCTCAGTCAGCAGTAGTTGGCTGTGTTCCAACCCTTGCCACCTCTGTCTCCCCCAGAGCCTGTCTCCCCAGGACCGTGCAGCATATAAAGAGTACATCTCCAATGTGAGTCTGGGAGCAGAGCAGCAGTGGGGTAGGGGTGGGGGAATTCAGGGGTGTCTGGAACTCATGGCTGCCACCTTTGTGTCCCCATCCTGCAGAAACGTAAGAGCATGACGAAGCTGCGAGGCCCAAACCCCAAATCCAGCCGGACTACTCTGCAGTCCAAGTCGGTAAGGAGCCCCTCCCAGATGCAGGGGCATGGGGTGGGGGGGGCGGGGCACTGCCTGGAATGGCTGGGCAGAGACCAGAGACCACTGATGTGCCTCCGTCCCTCCAAGGAGTCCGAGGAGGATGATGAAGAGGATGAGGATGACGAGGACGAGGATGAAGAAGAGGAAGATGATGAGAATGGGGACTCCTCTGAAGATGGCGGTGACTCCTCTGAGTCCAGCAGTGAGGATGAGAGCGAGGATGGGGACGAGGTGGGGCAGACAGGGCATAGTGGGAGGGGAGGGGAGTCCTGCCAGGAGGGCCACCTGGTGACTCCACATCCTTTCTCACCCCCCAGAATGAAGAGGATGACGAGGACGAAGACGACGATGAGGATGATGATGAGGATGAAGACAATGAGTCTGAGGGCAGCAGCTCCAGCTCCTCCTCCTCAGGGGACTCCTCAGACTCTGACTCCAACTGAGGCTCAGCCCCACCCCAGCCAGGGCAGCCAGGGAGAGCCCAGGAGCTCCCCTCCCCAACTGACCACCTTTGTTTCTCCCCCATGTTCTGTCCCCTGCCCCCCTGGCCTCCCCCACTTTCTTTCTTTCTTTAAAAAAAAAAAAATACGGTGGGGGTAGGGGGCCGGAGGAGCCCAGGCCAGGACTCTGCAGCCTCAGAGACATCAGCCCTTGGGGGTCCTCCTCCAGGGACAGCAACTATCAGACTAAGCCAGCACCGGACCAGCCTGGCCCACCCCACCCACTTCTGCACTTGCGGTTCCGGCATGGACAATGGACCGGAGAGTGGGGGTGGGGGGTCCCAAAGAGTTTGATGAAGCCCTCCACACCTGTGGCCCAATCCAAGGTGGGGTAGAAGCTTGGGGACGACCCATTCCTTCCCAGAGGGGCCTGCCACCTGGACCCCTGCATTGGAACTGGAGGCAGGGAACATGGGGAGAGGAGGGTCGGTGCCTTCAAGAAAACAGGCGCTGCCCTGGTGGCCCTCTCCCCTGCCCCCTGCAGGAAGGAGCTGCCTGGACCCATTCATGGGGGAGGGGGCAGAAGTGTTTTTTATATATGTGTATATATTTTTTTTTAAGCTCTGAGCTGTCAACGAGACGTTTCCTACCGATCTCGGCTGCCGTCTCTGTTGTCATTTCTGGGAGAGGGAGGGTTTAGGGGTAGGTTTGGAACCTTTTAAAAATGGTCTTGATGTGTGTAGAAGAGAGTATGTGTATGTGTGTTCCTGTACATAGCATGGGTGCAGCTGTGGATGTGTGCAAAAGAGAGTGTGAGTGTGTGTGTGTGTGTGTGTGTGAGGGGGTCTGTCCTAGAGCCCACATCAGTTTGTTGTGAATCTGGAAGAAGGGTCGGTGAGGGCCGGGAGATGTTGACCCTGGTGGGAGCAGGCTGAGGCTGCCCCGTTCTCCACATCCTCTGTTTTGCCCAGTCTCTGCTTCCATTAGGGGGAGTGTGCCGAAGCCACTCTCGGATGCTTCCCAGACCAGGCTCCCTCTGCCAGAGTCACATGCATCCAAGCTGCTGGTCTCCATTGTCCAGCAGGAAGGCGGAAAGGCAGGCAAGATGGTGTGACGCTTAAAGCTTGTATTTGGTGGAAAAGGCCTCCCCTGTTCATCTGAGAGGCCAAGCCTGGCCACCCTAGGCTCAGAACCTGGGCTTCAAGAAATGTGCTGGGAGCTCCTAACTTACACATCCCTCCAGCCTTCCTTCAATCCTCCCACCACCCCCTATTTCCTTTACTTTCTCAGGTCTGCTCCCTCCTCCCCCAACCCCACAGCTGGGCAAGAAGTCTGCAAAAGCTGCATCTGCAGCTGTCTCTAACTCTTCCCGGCCATCTCCCATATTTTTTGGTACCTTGATTCCTTGACTCTTAATAAGCCAAGCCACCTTATCTCTGTAGTTCTTATTTTTTTGTTGACTAAATTTGGGGGGTTTTTTTATGGTCATGTCAATGACCTATTAAATTGGGGCTTGGTGCTTTTCCACCTTCCCCCTCTGAATGAAAGCCAAGGAATGGGGGAAGAGGGGGAACTCTGCCGCGGAGGTGGAGCAGGAACGGTGAAGGGCCCTGGTCCCAGAGAGGCTGGTGGGTCCCTCTCCCAAAAGAAGGCAGACAGTCTCTGCCTTGGACCTTGGTGCTGGGGGTGGGGAGGCCTGGGGGGGACACTCCCCACTCCCATTCCCCTTCCTTTGTCCTAATCCTGGAATTAAGTACAGGGGTTTATAGGTTCTATTTCTTCCCAAGAGCCCTGCAAAGAACCCCAGTTTCCTATTTGGATGCCTCTACACTGTTGTGTTTCAGTGGAATGTATTTTCATTTAAAAACAACTTTGAATGGGGCACTTTTTCTTTCCTGTTTTAAAAACTGAAAAATTCTTACAGTACAAACAGGACTGTCAGGGTGGGGGTGTTGGTGCTGTAAGAGGTCACTCTTGAGTGCATTTTGGCACTGGGATGGGATGGCTGGGGTGGGAAGACCCCCATCCCCACCCCCAACTTTTTTTCTAATATTTAAGGAGTGTTTTGTAGGATTCAACAACAACCACAACTTGAATTTGTATCATGGGAGGTGGGAGGGAGTGGCTTAGAGGTGTCTGCCTATGCTTAAAGCCAACTGTGGAAGTTTTGTTTTCCCTTTTTTGTATAATAAAGTGAAAAACAAAGGTTTGACTGCTGTCTGGTCACTGGAATCAATGAAGGTTCACAGGGGTGACCCAACAGGTTTGATCTATAAAAATGCTTGAAGCCAATTTGCCTTTTCTTCCTAGAACTATCTTCCTCTTCCCTAAAGATTCCATAGGCAACTTGCCTTCACATTGTTCTGTGCTACTTCTTGCCCTTTTCTCAATTCCATTTGTTCACCTTGGGTTGTGAGACCACTAAAGACTCTGAGAAGTTGGAGAACAAATGCATTTTCACCCAAAGTACATGGTCGGGGAATTGGAGGTGATGAGCTATTAGGGTCAAGGGTTCGCCCTGGGCATGCAAACCTTCCTAGTGTAGGGCTTATCGTGGGGAGTTGAGGGAGCACGCTCTCACTTTGAGCCTTCAGCTCCACCCCGGGTTAAAGGTTAAGGGTTAAGGATGACTTTCCTAAGACCATCTAGGCCTCTGATAGGAAGCAGGCTGGGCTGGGCTAGGCTGAGATGACTCGCTCTCTGAGATTAAGGGAAGACACCCTTTCCTGCGCAGGCCTTGGCTGGGTTCCTGGAACCTCAAAGGGCTGCAGACCCAGGTCCTGTCTGAGAACTCTCTCCGAGCCCTTGCCCCTATCCTATACTGGCCAAACTTCTAAAAAGCTTGTTGCGCCTCTTGGCCTCCCACTTACCACCATCCTTTGAGTCTCCTTGCTAAGGTCACCAACATGTTCATTACATCTGGTGAACACTTGTCTGTCTTTTGCCTTCTTGGTCTACTCTGCTGGTGTCAGCTCTTCCTCATTTTATCCCAGGTGTTCATGTCTCTCCCTTCAACCTCCCATTATCGCCCATAGGCAACCATTCTGAAAGGTGGTGCCGACAGAGACTGCTCTTCCAAGCTGCAGACCTGTGCAGACACCCTTGCATCCCCTGGGATATCTTGCAGACATCTCATACCTCAAGAACCGAAATGATTACCAAACGCTTAGTCGTTCAACCTAGAAAGCAGAGTATTGGCCTTGACTCCTCTCTCCCTTTCACCTCGAGGTTCAATCACCTAGACCTCTCCATTCCACTTCCTAAAGCTGTCTCAAATCTGTCGACCCCTCCCACAGGGTGGCTCCCACAGTTGCCACTCCCATCCTATTTAAGGCCACCATTATTGCTCAACTTCTACAAAGACCTCCTAAAGCTGGTCTTCCTGCTTCCACTCTCGCCCCCTACAGCCCATTCTTCACATGGCAGCCAAAGTTATCTCAAATAAATCTGATTATTTCTGTACTGACAATTTACCATGTCTTACCATGGGCCTACAAGGCTTGGCTCCTGCATTCTTTCTCTTATCTTCTCTCACCCTGCTCTTCCTAACCACTTACAACGATTCAACCAAGTGATCTCTTCTGTTCCTCAAACATGCCTACCTGCGGGGTCTTGGCACCTGTTCTCTCTGCCCAGATGGCTATTCCTCCAACCCTACACATACCTGATTTTTTTTTTTTTTCATTCTTTAGGCCTCAACTCACATGTCCTCTCACAGAGAAGCCTTTCCCAACCACCTGCTCTGGAGAGGCCTCCTCCATCTTCTTGTTTATGTATTTGTTTATTATCTATCTCCCCAAGTAGAAGACACCTTATCTGCTTGTTCATTACAGTAATCTCAGCACCTGAAACTGCCTGATATACATTTGACACTCAAGAAAGATTTGTTGAGTGGGTGAGTAAGTCTGGCCCACAAGGCCCTTGGGGATCTGCTGCCCGTTAGCCCTGCCCCGACTCTAGCCACACTGATCATTCATGTCTCGAACATAACATGCTCTCTCCCAGGGCCTATACACATGGTGTTCTCTCTGCCTAGTTAATTCAGGGCTCCACTTAAAAGACCACTTCCTTCCCTGAACTCCTGAGAAAAAGGGTCTCCACACTATATGTTTCTTCAGCAGCCTGAATGCCTTCACACTCAGGCCTTATTTCCTTCACATCAGGCCTTGCTAGGCTGTAAGCTGCGCTAGGACAAGGTTTGTGTGTCTCTCTTGCTTGTTGCTGTAACCCCAGGGCCTCACCCAGAGTCAGGACCAGCTCAGGCCTTAGTGTTTATTAACTGGTGCTAACTGTGGAGACTGGGCACGTGCCCAAAGAGGTCACCACCACAGAGCAGCCCAGGCCAAGCACAGAATGAATAGTACAGTCTAGTTGTAAAGAAGTTTGGTATGAGGATGGCCATGGGTGGGGATATGAGGAAGGATTTAGGTAAACAGGGAGAAGCCAGGAGGATTTTCTGGCCGTGGCGCAAATTCCTTAGGGCAGAATGTACTGGGCATATTTAGGTAAGAAACAGATCAGTATCACTGGAGTGAAGAATTCCTGAAAAGGAGGCGGGAGATAAGAGAAAACGAAGGTTGAGGCTATGTTGTTGAAGTTCCTGAAGACCTAGCTTACTTCTCTGTGCCAGATCTAAGTTCAACCACCTTTCGGGTCTCCATCAGCTGATCCCACAGTAACCTCAATATATCCCAGACTGAAGTCATCCTGTGTCCTCCTATGTCCTCCCCTGAGTTCCCCATCCTAGTTAAAGGTGTTTTCAAGACCTCCCTCTCCTTTCCTCCACACACCTCAATCAGTAACAAAAACCTACTGCTTTTAGCCAAGCCCAGTGGTTTATGCCTGTAATCCTAGCATTTGGGAGGCTGAGGCGGGCGGATCTCCTAAGGTCAGAAGTTCGAGACCAGCCTGGCCAACATGGTGAAACCCTGTCTCTACTAAAAATACAAAACAAAAATTAGCCAAGCGTGGTGGCATGCGCCGGTAATCCCAGCTATTCAGGAGGCTGAGGCATGAGAATCGCTTGAACCCGGGAGGCAGAAGTTGCCATGAGCTGAGATCGCACCTGAGTGACAGAGCAAAATGCTGTCTAAAAAAACAAAACAAAAAATCTACTGCTTCTAAATGATTCTCCAGACCACACTGCAGCATGATCTACTAAAAATGTAAGTCTGGTGAATGATTCCCCTTGAGGACTCCTCACGGCTTACAAGCTAAAGCCCACAAACTTTTCAGCACCTACTTTGCTTTGTCCTGTATGATCCAGCCTGCTCACCTCCTGCTGCTCCGCCACCCACTCCCCTGTTCCAACTTGATCCATGCTTCTGAAGCTTCCAGTTGGGGATGTCCAATGCCTTCTTAGCCTATCTTCACCTGGTTCATCTCCATCTACAAGAAGTTTTTCTTTTTCTTCTTTTTTGTTTTGAGATGGTCTCGCTCTGTTGCCCAGGCTGGAGTGCAGTGGCGCAATCTCAGCTCACTGCAACCTCCGCCTCCGGGGTTCAAGCGATTCTCCTGCCTAAGCCTCCTGAGTAGCTGGGATTACAGGAGCCCGCCACCATGCCCAGCTAATTTTTGCATTTTTGCAGGCTGGTCTCGAACTCCTGGCCTCCCAAAGTGCTGGGATTACAGGCCTGGGCCACCGCACCCTGCCCAAGAAGCCTTTCTTGACCAACTCTCTTACATCATTTGATGTCTCCTTTTGGCTACCTCTGTTCTCTATCTCTCTGCTGTTTTCGTCACACTATTTTGCAATTATTATCCTACCTGTCTGTCTATCCACAAGACAGTGAACTTCTTGAAGAAGCACAACTGTCTTATATCATCTTTTATCCCAGCACCTGGAGCACCGTAAGAATAACAGCTAAGATTTACCAAGCACTTACACAGAGCTAAGAGTTTCACATGCACTGACTTGTTAATCACTACAGCAACGCAAGGAGATAGGACTATCATTATGCCCACTGACAACAGAGGAAACTGAGGCAGAGGAAACTCATTGGCTAGGCCCAACGATTTAAATTCAAATCAGACGCCTGATCTGAACTACTCAGGAATATCGCCTCAATAAATGTTTGCTGTTTCTCAGGAGAAATCGGTGAGAAAAAAATAAGTATTTGCTGAAAACTAAAAACCAAAGATAGCTCCAAGTATGTGATTTCAGACTATCCTCCTTTTTAATCTTATCTCTTGAGGGCAGAGGGCTGTCACACAACCGTTCCAGGACACCACACACAGAGTAACCGAGATGAAAGCGCCAATCCAGCCATCCACCGCGGCTGGGAAAAGGCCTGCCCCTTCCTAAGGTAAAGAGGGACTGAGAGCGTGAGCACAGGGACACGCAGCACCCAGGGGAACAGCACTGGGTCGGGGCAAGGATCTGGCCAGTGCCAAGCAGGCTGTCTGAGGGGTGGGGGGTCCAGCGTGGGTTCCGGAAGCAGGAAAGGCGAGCAGGTGTGGGATCTAAATTAGGACGAGGGGCGGGGAGGGCGCTCCGCGCAGAAGGGCGCAGCTTGGCCTCCGACCTCAGCAGCGGACCCTCATCTCGGCCGCTTGTTGGTCCGCAGGCCTGGAGTGGGCTGAGACCCGCCCAGAAACCGGGAGAACTGAGGCGCGGGCGAGCCCCTTCGGCTCCACAGGCTTTCCGCCCCGAGGTCCTAACTGCGCCCCACTTCAAGTCTGGCCTCTTCACAGAAGTGGCTGCACGCCTCGGGGTAAAGGGGGGAGCGGAGGGTGGAGGGGAGAGAGCGGGGAGCCCCGAGGGAAGGGCGGGGGAGCCTGGGCCGGAAGGCGTCCCAGGCTCGGCTGGCAGCCGGCGCTCTCTTTCGACGCCACCCGCTGCCCCCGCCCCCGAGCCGGCCGGGACGGCACAACGTCTCCGCCCCCAGCGCACCGCGCACCTCACCTTGAACGCCGCCCCACCCACCCCCATCTTATTGGACCTCCCGGGCCGAGGCCTCCCGGCGATTGGTCGGGGAGGTCCGCGAAGGCTCCGCCCATCTCCCCGCCCCCGTCCCCGTCCGCCGGTACTTTGGACGGCGGCGTGGCGCCCCTCCTCCCCTCCCGGTCCCCGCCCCCTGGAGCAAATGCTGCCGAGCTGCGGCCGCGGGGCAGATGCACGCGCTCGGGCCCTCCTAGCAGGCGCGAGCAGTCGCTGGGCGCGCGAAAGCGAAAGAAGGAAGAGGAAGGGAGGGGGAGGGCGGGGTGTTGGGGAGGGGCGGGAGGAGGAAGAGGAGGAGGTTGGAGCGCGCTCGCGCTTGGCCTCGCGCCCGCGCAGAGGGAGGGGGAGAGGGGCGCGCGCACGCTCGCGTTCTCGCTCGCTCCATCCATCCATCCTCCGGTCGCGGCACACGCGCGCGCGCGCTCCGGGCTCGCGCCGCACCCCCCGCCCGGGAGAGGCGGGCTGGAGTGGGGGGCGGGGGGAGGGGCGCGCGGACGGCGCGCGGACTGCGCGCGGGCGGGGTGAGGTGAGGAGGAGGAGGCGGCGACGGGACAAGAAGGGAGGGGAAGGGGCCATGGCCGCCCGGTGAGGCGGCGAGGCGGGGGAGCGGCCCGACCCCCCGGCCCCGGGCCCTGGGCCCCGGGGAGAGGCGAGGACGGACCGACGGACATGGGGCTCCGGAGCAGCCGCCGCCGCCGCCGCCGCCGGAGGACGCGGCCCTGAGAGGCCGCCGGGCCCCGGCGCGGCCCCCCGGGCGGGGTGAGTACGGGACGGAGACGGGGACGGGGGAGGGGCCTGTGGGGGGCGGGGGGCGGGGCCCAAGGCGGGGCTTGGGCCCCCTCCCCCCAGGTCTGGGTCAGCGCCCCTTCCCCTCCCCCCGGGCCGACGCGGAAACGCCCGGCTTCCCCCAGCTTCCCGGCCGGGCCGGGGCCCCCGGCTCTCCCCCGTCTGGGTCCCCCTTGGGCGGGGCAGGGCCGGCCGGGGAGGGGGCGCGGGGCCTTTGTTAGGGAGCCAGGCCCCAGCCCCCGGGACAATAGAGACACCCTCCCGGACTCTTCTCCCCGGCCGGCCGGGGCTACTGGCGGGCGGGGAAGGAGAGGGGCTGGGACGCTTCCCACTCTCTGGGGGTCGGTCTGTCCCGGCCCGGCGCCGGCCCCGGCGGCTCGGCTCTCCTCCCCCCAGTCGGTATGATGCAGCAGCAGTGCCGCAGGGACGGGGGAAGAGCCGAGGCCCGGTCTCCTATCCTTCCCAGTGCCCCCGGCTCATTCGTCAGTCCCCACCCCACTCTAGGCCGGCAGCTTCTGAAACTCGTACCCACCGTTCCGAGGGGCCCTGGGTTGTGGGTGCTGTGTCTGAATCCTTGGGTGGGGGTTCCTGGACTTTGGGGCTCTTGGAGAGACTTCCGGGCTGGTCCTGAGGGAGGGCGGGTGGTTATTTAAAGGAAGAACAGGTAAGGGGAGTGCCCGCTCCTGGCGTGCCACCCCACTGGGCTCTCCCCCCCATCCCCCCCCCCGTTCCTGCTCATGGTGGCTAGAAATGCCTCTTAGCTCTAGGCTCCTGTGGGCTCTGCTCCCCTCGTGGAGTGGCAGGCTGATTTCAAGGGAAGGCAGAGTGGGGTGAAGGTTGTAGGGTCCTAGGGCCGTTTCTACTTCTGGTAGCAGTACCCCCCCAAGTGGACATCCTGGCTGAAAGCAGAGGTGACTCTGAGGAGAGTCTTTAGGGAAGGCGGGGGGTGTATTTAGGAGTCTGTGCAGTTCTTTGCCACACCCTGTGGGTTTGCTTTGAGGCCTTGGAGTTCCTTCTCCTCCCCCTGCTGCATTGCACCATGGGTATCAAAGAGGGGTTTGAGTTTTGGGGACCTAGGGTGAGCTGCTGCCTCCTATAGACCCAGACTCTGATTGGCAGTGGAGTCCAGGGCCTGAGCTCAGGCCTGGGAAAGACTAGGCCCCTTTTAGGTTTCAGGCCTTGAAGGACCATCCAGACTTAGTGAGCCTGGGCCTTGGGGAGGGAGAGACCCTGATGCCAGGACTGAGCTCTGGGCAGCGAGGTGGGGAGGGAAGGTGGCCGCATTCAGAGGTGCCTTGGACTCACAACAACACCCCCACCCCTGTGTGTGCAGCCGTGTTGCCGCCCGCTGTGCTATGAGCAGTGAGAGCGCCGTCTCCACAAGAGTTTACAAATGAAAATGGAGGAAATGTCTTTGTCTGGCCTGGATAACAGCAAACTAGAGGTGAGGGCTCCCCCACGTGTGCCTGCAGTTCTTTCTCTTGATGTCTCTCCGTCGCCGTACCTGGCATCCACACCAAAGAGGAATTTGGGTAGTCAGCCTTGTTCCTTAAAGGGAATAGCCAGCTGAAAAGACCAAGGATCCAGGAAGAAGAAAGAACACGAAGTCAAGATGGGGAAAATGTCAAAGAAAGCATGATTTTTGGCTGGGGCCAGTTTGCAGCAGATTTGGTTGGTGAGAGTCCAGGGGGCTGTGACTCTTGTGACCGTAGCTGTTCTCCCCTGGGGCCCAGGCCATCGCTCAGGAGATATACGCGGACCTGGTCGAGGATTCTTGTTTGGGATTCTGCTTTGAGGTACATCGGGCTGTCAAGTGTGGCTACTTCTTCTTGGACGACACGGACCCTGATAGCATGAAGGATTTTGGTGAGCTTCAGGGTGAAGGAGCAGCAGTCCAGCCCTTCCCTTGGACTGCTTGGAGTTTCCTTCTCTGGAAACTGTGCTAGATGTAGCGCCTGGAGCTCCTGTGAGCCGGGGGAGGGATTGAAGAGGCCGTGGGACCCCAGGTGGGAACAAGAGGAGAGGGTCCTGCCCACCCTGATCGCCAGCCTCTCCTGTCCCCAGAGATCGTGGACCAGCCGGGGTTGGACATCTTTGGACAGGTTTTCAACCAGTGGAAGAGCAAGGAGTGTGTTTGCCCCAATTGCAGTCGCAGCATTGCCGCCTCCCGCTTTGCTCCCCATCTGGAGAAGTGCCTGGGAATGGGTCGGAACAGCAGCCGAATCGCCAACCGCCGGTGAGGGAACCAGAGCTGCCCGTTCTCTGCAGCCTGTGCCATGGTGTAGTCCCCCAGGGGCATTGGGAGGGTACAGAGGGTGGGTTTTACTTGGTCCCAGATGCTCCACCTGCCTCTGAAGTTGGGGGCAGAGCGGGGTGACCGCCTTGACCCCTTTCTTTTCCCTCCCCTTGGCCCCTCTCTCTTCCCTCTCCTTGGCAGGATTGCCAATAGCAACAATATGAATAAGTCTGAGAGTGACCAAGAGGATAACGATGACATCAATGACAACGACTGGTCTTATGGCTCGGAGAAGAAAGGTGCTTGGGGATCTGGGGAAGCCTGGGGGGCATTGGGATGAGGTGGGAAGCAGGAATTGGGTATACAGTGGTCACAAGTTGTTGCCTTGAATGATGAAGAGAGAGTGTAGTTGTGCGGTTTCCTTTTTCTTTTTTTTTTTTGAGACAGAATCTCGCTCTGTGGCCCAGGCTGGGTGTAGTGGCGCGATCTCGGCTCACTGCAACCTCCATCTCCCGGGTTCAAGCGATTCTCCTGTGTCAGCCTCCTGAGTAGCTGGGATTACAGTCGCGTGCTACCATGCCCAGCTAATTTTTGTATTTTTAGTAGTGATGGGGTTCCACCATATTGGCCACGATGGTCTCAATCTCCTGACCTCGTGATCCGCCTGCCCAGGCCTCCCAAAGTGCTGGGATTACAGGCGTGAGCCACCGTGCCTGGCCTGTTGTATGGTTTTCTTGAGATGCTTTTAGATTGAGAACTTAACGGAAACCCTGCTCTTCATGCTTTTGTTCCCCACAGCCAAGAAGAGAAAGTCAGACAAGGTGAGAGCCGGGGCAGGCATTGGGGAAATAATGGGTAAAGGACAGATACCCTCCCCTTTGGGCAGGGAGTCCTCGAGTGTCATGACTCAAGGCTGAGGTCACTGGGGGCTTGAGGGTGTCTGTGGTGGGTGGGGGGGGAATGGGGGGTGGGGGGAGGGCACATGGGTAGCAGGCCTCCTATTGGGGAGGAAGAGTGGGAATTTGAGGATGCTGCTTTGTCAAATCTTTTTTCCTTCCCTGGGTTCTCGGCTCCCCCTTATCGTTACCCTTTCCCCAAAGCTATGGTATCTCCCATTCCAGAACCCCAATTCCCCTCGAAGATCCAAGTCTTTAAAACACAAAAATGGTAAGTGGAGCCAGAGCAATGGGAATGGTTCTAGCTGTGTCTTCTGGGACTCATTGCTGGGGGGTGGAGGTAGGGCCTGGGGATAGGGGAATTGAGGGAGGGCCTGTGATCCTTCTGTCACCCCCACTTCCTCTCTGGTTATTTTCAGGGTTCTCTGTCTGTACCTCTGCATCAAACACCCTTCCCCTTCTTTTTTCTTCTTCAGGGGAACTTAGCAATTCGGATCCTTTTAAGGTGAGTATGGGCCGCCCCTCACACGCTCACTCTCATTGTCCTGGTTGTGAGGTGGTGGGGATTTGGACAAGTAGGGATCAGAATGCTGACAGCCAGAGGCACTGATGAGCTATTTGGATCTTACATATTTATGTTCTTTCTGAGTCCCACCCCTTATCCATTGGCAGGTGGGATGAGAGAAATCACTTGGAAAATGGCAGGGTCGTTCTAAAGCCTCTCACTTAGAAAGGGACCAGAGGGACTGATTCTTGCTTCCACCCCTGCCCTTCTCTTTTCTCTGCCCCATCTCTTAACTTGTACCTCTGGTTCTCCTGCAGTATAACAATTCAACTGGGATCAGCTATGAGACCCTGGGGCCGGAGGAGCTTCGCAGCCTGCTAACCACGGTGAGGGGGGACCGGCAAGGGAGAAGGCCCTTGGGAGTAGGCTGGAGCCATAGGCAGTGGTCAAGGCCTGGGAGGAAGCTGGTGACCTAGCAGTCAGGGCCATATCGTTCTCTCTCTCTGGAATTAGGTTTCCCGGCCCATAGTGTCCTGGGACCGTCTGCTCTGGACACCTTTGGGCCATCTCTGCTTGTGCTATCTAGCATTTATACAGAAGGAAACATCTAGCATCTAGAGTAGGTTCCCTCCATCCCTCCTTTCAGCTTATATTCCTCTTCCAGCAATGTGGGGTGATTTCTGAACACACCAAGAAGATGTGCACAAGGTGAGCACAGAACCTAGAAAGGGGGCTAGGTGCTTCCTGCACACTCACCATGGGCATGGGTCGGGAGTACCCCTGGACTTGAGCAATGGGGCTCCTGCCCTTCCCCTTCCCTCCTCTAATGATCAGGTCTTTGGCCACAATCTGGGGACGAATCTGCATTCACCCCTTCCCCGTCTGTGCCCATGGCTCCTGCCTTGCCGAGGGGAGGGGCTTTACCTGAGTTCCTCAGACCCCTCCCTGCCTTGCCTCACCACCAGGTCCCTGCGCTGCCCACAGCACACAGATGAGCAGAGGCGAACCGTACGGATTTATTTTCTCGGGCCCTCGGCGTAAGTGTCCCTACAGGAAGAGTGGGGGGTTGTGACCAGTTAGGGTTATGATCACTATCTCTAAAGCCCTTTTTTGGTTCATCCCCTTTCCAGCGTCCTTCCAGAGGTCGAGAGCTCCCTGGATAATGACAGCTTTGACATGACTGACAGCCAGGCCCTGATCAGCCGGCTTCAGTGGGACGGCTCCTCTGACCTCTCACCCTCTGATTCAGGCTCCTCCAAGACGAGTGAAAATCAGGGATGGGGTCTAGGTACGTGATGCAGTTGGGCCCCAGGGGCTCTGTGCCCAAAGCCATGGGGTGCCACCTCTCCTGCCACACCCCTACTCTCATCCCTTGTGTCTCTTTCTCTACAGGTACCAACAGCTCTGAGTCACGGAAAACCAAGAAAAAGAAATCCCATCTGAGCCTGGTAGGGACTGCCTCCGGCCTAGGTTCCAACAAGAAGAAGAAGCCAAAGCCACCGGCACCCCCAACGCCCAGCATCTATGATGACATCAACTGACTTGGGTGCAAGGGATAGCCTTTGGCTGAGCAGAGCCCTCTCTCCTGACCCCCACCCAGGTGGCATAGCCTGGCAAATGGACAGCTGCTGGGGGTTGGGGCTTGGGAAGCTTGGTGGGCCAGGCAGGCAGAGGATCCGATTATGCGCCCCTGGGGGGTGTCAAAGTCCTCTGCAATGGAGCACGACTCCTCGGCGTGCAGGACTCAGACCTGGACATATTATGCCTTGGACATAAGTTTGGTGGGGAGGCGGTTTTCCTATTTATTCTGTGAGTTACTGGATGTCCATCTAGGCCAGGGGCCTGACCTGGGCACTGTGCCAGGGCACTGCCTGCCCCCCACCCCAGGAACTGGACTAAGCCCTGCTGAGGGGCAGTGTGGCGACCCGGGAGGCTGTGGGTTGGAAGCTGAGCCTGGAGGGGGCCTGCCTCGGCCGCCCTCAGCAATGTGAATGGGTCCGGTGCTTGGAGCTGAGGGGCAAGGCTGGGCATGTCCTGTCTGTGTGCAGAATCCTATCAAATGCCCCCAGTCCCAGGGGTAGGCAGGCACAGAGTGCTGTCTGCTGAGGTGGGCGTCCAGAACTGCCGCCACCTTCCCTGCCCCTCACAGGGGCAGCCCTTTCCCCTCAGTCCCCATGGGCCTCCTTGGCAGCAGGAGCTGTCCTTTTGTTGGGTGCCAGGAAAGGGCCTCCAGCCTCTACAGCTTCAAGGAATGGGAAAGGGAGGGTAGGAAGAGGGAGAAGTGTCAGAATTCCTCCCCCTGCCTCTCCTCCCGGACCCAGGGCTGGTGAGGAGTGGGGCCCCAAGGTGAGAGGGAACGGTGCTGCTTTATTTGAAATGTTTTCTTACCTCATTCCCTGCCCCAGGAAGGGACCCAGCCTCACCCTCCTGGGGTGGCCCCGTGTTCCTCCTGCCCACCCTGCCCTACTGCCCTACTGGGGCAGCCCAGGTTCCCAACTGCTGCTTCCACCCCCTTCACCTTGACCGGCTTCAGTTCCTCTCAGCGCTCCTGCCTCCAAAGCCTGCCCTGTTTCCCTTCCTTAGCGCTTTTAAGTTATTTATTCTGTACTTGTGGTTTGGGGCTCTGAGGAAAATCCTAATCTTGTGCCTCTCCCCCTTTGCTGGGAGTCGGATGGGAAGAGAGGGTGGCCTCTGTGCCCCGGGTTGTCAGTGGAGGGGAAGGGGTGTCATTGTCCCTCTGTGGGACTGTCATGCCAGTGTGCCCACCTGCCTGGTCTACATCCTAAAGAGATGTACCGTCCCCCCTCCATGCGAGCACCACCACTCCCAGGAGCCAAGCTGGAGGACCACGACCTGGGCTGGGAGCAGAGCTGACTGACACGGGTGGAGGTGACCCTGAGCCAAGTTCTCTGGCACTTGCTGGACATGTCCCCTACCCTCTTCCCAAGAGGAGCCATCCCACATTTGGGTAGTTAGTACCCAGGACTGGTTGGACTGATTGGGTTAGGGACCCTAGAGGGTTAAGGGAACAACAGAGATGGGGCTGCAATGCCCTGTCTGGAACTCCGCTCTCCCCCTAGGGTGGTTCTGATTGTGGCTTCTGTCTGGTTGCAAGTTGGTTTTTAACCCACAAATTGTGATTATTTTTTAAAAAGCCAAACAGATTTTGGCAGGAGTTAGAATAAATCCCGGGGCCTGGGCTCCTCTATATTCTTGGCCCTCCATAGTCTCCCTCCGAGAGGAGGCCGGAGGGAGAGGAGGATCTCAGCAGGCCTCTAGCCGCTTCCAGATGCAGTCTGGGGAGTCTGGGCAGTCTGGCTGAAGGTGAAGGGAGGAAGGCTGTGGGCCACTCTCCCTTCTGAGAGGCAGCTGCAGCTCAGGCCCTAATACACTCTTTGCCCTGTGGCCTCTCCCTTTTTCCCCTTTCTGGTTGGAGGAGGGAGAAGTGGGAAGTAGTTTGGGAACTGGTTTGTCCACATAAACTTCCCCATTGTTCCTTGGCCCGCCCTCAGGGCAGAGCCCCCTGCCCAGGCTGGGTAAGAGATGGGCTTGGTCCAGCAGGGACCCTGAGGGAACAAACCCTTTTCCTTCTGGGGAGAGAGTGCCCCCCTACCATGTAGTTGAACAGGGGCTAGGAGCTCCCCACTCCCCTCCCTCTAACAGCAGGCTGTGTGGGTTTCAATTCCCATCCTTCCCACCCCAGCTAGGTGTCGTCCGCCCTGTATCCTGTGTCTGAGTGTGTGTGGGGGGGTTCTGTACTAATTTCCATGGCCGGTGGCTTTTCCTTCCATGCATCACTCCCCCCCGCATGCCCAGGGGCCACCCGCCTGGCATTACCGCATGCTGGGGTCATTGGGGGAGGGGGGTGGGGCTCACGCTGTCCTGTGGTCTTGAGATTTTTATTTTTGCATATGTAATCCATTCTGTACAGGTAGCTAACTTTGTAAACGCTGTGTATTCCCTCTGCCCCCATGGCTGCTGGTGTAAATAAACTGCATCTCCTGTTGGTAGCCCAGGCCTACCTACGCTCATTACCATGTTGCTGGGGGCAGTGCAAAGCCATTCTCTGTCACAGAAAGAGGCTCCAGGACCACAAAATGGAACTTTATTCAGTCACAGACACTGACCCTCCAATAGCCCCAGAAGCAAGAGCCTAGGGCCCAGCGATCCATACCCAGTCCTTGGAGTTGGGCAGGGTAGGATGCTGGCCAAGGGCCAGTGCTGTCTCTTGCTTACAGCCTGAGGCCTACGGGAGCAGCAGCTGTGGCCTGGCCGCTCCCAATGCTGGGGGCTTGGCTTGGTTCCCCATCCCCTTCCTGACTGAGCTCTATGAAGGACTCTTAAAAAAATAAAATGCAAGCAAAGTGCTTTGAAAGAAGGGAGGACACCCTATTCCTGCTAAGGGGTAGAGGAAGAAGGTGAAGGCGGCTAGGTGCCCATAAGAGAAGGCTGGCACAATCTTCATTCCCGCCAGTGTGATTTCAGTCTCAAAAGATGAGTATTTGGCTGAGAAATGGAAGGATACTCCAGGCTCCCTATGGAGTTGTGCTGGGGCCATGCTGAGCTGCCCTGGCAGGCAGCCCTGGGTGCTGGGGGCAGACATGCAGGACACTGGGAAGAGCCAGAACCACAGGTGGGAGGGAATCTCATAGCCCAGGCTCCCCACTGAGCTTGGCCAGCAGCTTTGAACTCCTTCAGAGGACCCTAAAAGTGAAGGAAGATGACATCCTCATTTCTACCTGAGTTGTGCTTGCACCGGAGGGACATCTGTACTCCTGTGGATGAGAAGGGGAGGCCGCGTACCTGCCTCCTGTGTCCTATGGAGGAGAGTTCCATCACATCCTTTCCACCCCTCCCTTGCAGGCCCTTGGGCCCAGCTCTGGCCAGGAAAAGGGGGGAGGCCATAAAGGAGGAAGACCATGCCTTTCATTTTCTTCCTATGTCCTTATCGTCCATACATCCCAAATACTAGGAAGCTGAAGAAGACGGTGACTCCCACCAGGGAGACAGTGGCAGGTGCTGTGAAGAATTGGCGGTAATTGATTCGGAAGTACCAGACCACACCCAACAGCACCACAAAGACAGGCACCATGAGGCTGCCGACACTGACACCAAGGCTGGGTGGCTCAGTGGCTGAGGGGGCCAAGGAGGCTGAGGGGCCTGGAACAGCTGACCCTGGGGGTGAGCGGTGGCAGTGAATCACACAGTTGTCAGTAATGTTCAGAGAACGCAGTGTGCAGGCTGGGTCCTGTAGCAGGCGGCCCTGGTAGATCAGTTTCATCTGGCTTTCTTGTCCAGGGAAGTATTTGCTGTAAGGATGAAAGACATGGAAGGAAAGATAGAGGGTGAGGAATGAGAAGGCAAACAGGCCTGGACCAACAAAGCAAGGGAGTGGGGAGTGGGGAAAAACTGGAGGGTGGATTTTTTTCCCTCATCTTTATCCTTTTTTTTTTTTTTTTTCTGAGACAGAGTCTCACTCTGTTGCCAGGCTGGAGTGCAGTGGCGCGATCTCAGCTCACTGCAACCTCTGTCTCCTGGGTTCAAGCAATTCTCCTGCCTCAGCCTCCTGAGTAGCTGGGACTACAGGAGTGCGTCACCACGCCCAGCTAGTTTTTGTATTTTTTTTTTTTTTAGTAGAGACAGGGTTTCACCATGTTGGCCAGGATGGTTTTGATCTCTTGACCTTGTGATCTGCCCACCTTGGCCTTCCAAAGTGCTGGGATTACAGGCGTGAGCCACCACGACAGGCCCCTCTCATCTTTATCCTTAACTAATGAAGGGTATATTTGTTTGTTCTGTTTTTTGAGATGGAGTCTCACTCTGTTGCTCAGGCTGGAGTGCAGTGGTGCAATCTCGGCTCACTGCAACCTCCGCCTCCTGGGTTCAAGCGATTCTCCTGCCTCAGCCTCCTGAGTAGCTGGGATTACAGGCGTGCACCACCACGCCCGGCTAATTTTTGTATGTTTAGTAGAGATGAGGTTTCACCATGTTGGTCAGGCTGGTCTCGAACTCCTGACCTCGTGATGTACCTGCCTCGGCCTCCCAAAGTGCCGGGAGCCACTGCACCCGGCCTGAAGGGTGTATTTCTAAGAAAGTATCTACCTGCCCTTGGTAGGGGCTGGATCTTACACTTTGCTGCAGCTCCCATGTCTGCACCAGCCTCCTTAGAGGCAACCAAGGGCTGGGGGATGAGCACAAGCAGCTTCCCACTTCCCAGGCCACTCACCTCTTCAGGGCACCCACGGTATCCTCTGGCCTAGCCACAGCCAGCTCCTCGGTATCATTGAGGAATTTGAGCCGCACAGTGATGAGGCCAGGGCTGGGAGGGAGGCAGGTGCTATCCTCAGATCTCAGGGGGGCCTCTGGACTGCTGCTGCCTGCACCTGCTTGTCTTTTGGGCAGGCCTTGGATGTCAAGGAGATGCTCAAGGCTGGGCTCAATACCACCCCCAGCTCCAGCTTCCCCTGTGGAGTCTCCCCCACCTTCACCAGCCTCTTCAGCCTTCTCATCATTACCCTCTGATGGATGGGGGAGTTCAGTTGGCTCGGGGCTGCCTTGGCCTGCCACCAGGTGGTCCACATGCCCCAGGTGGAGGACGGATGTGTCGCCTGCTGACACAATAGCGCCCAGGAGCTGGTTGCTACCGCTGTCTGCTACGTAGGTAGAGAGCCAAGCTAGGATCAAGGCTAGAATCAGCACCACCACACCTGCCACCACCATCACCTCATTACCCACACCCTCAATGAGGGTGACATCAGAGAGCTCCATGGCCTGGCTGCTGGCAGGGTCCACGCTGCAGGAACAAAGGGGGACAGCATCAGCAGAGCCTGAGGGGTTGCAACCAGGTCTAGTTTGTTTAGGTTCTAACTGACCCAGCCCTGAAAAAAAAAAAGGAGTTCAGTGTTGTGTAGAAGGGGGCACAAACCTTCCTAATTCTGGCACCCCAACCTAAAGCTAAAGATCTACCCTACCCTTTGCTTTTATTGTGAAACTCCTGCTTTCAGGTTCTGTGACCTTCCTCTCTCACATTCCAACTTCCCAATGAGTGTGGATCAGCAGGAAAAGCCCACAGCCTTGCTGCTGCTGCTGCTACTGTTGTTGCTTTTTTGGTGAATGAGGAAAAACCTTTGCTGAGGCCTGAGTTTCTCTAGGATTTCTATCGCTTGATCAAGCAAATATGCCTCCTAAGCAGCCTCCAAAGTGGCTTCAGAGAGACCCCAAAGCCTGGAATATTTTACTGCGGGGCCCCCTTGGAGGCACTGTTTAGCCATCCCTGCCAGATTGTCTCATTTGAGCCTATTTCATTCCTGGTCACAGATCCAGGCTGCCAGATGTCAAGAGCCAAAGAAAACTGACCTACCATCAAAAGCAGAGTCAGACAAACCTCAAACGATAACTCTGTAGGGGCCGCGAGCAGATACTATGCAGCAGACATTATGTGCCGCCTCTGAAACTTCTGGCAAGCCCTGGGGAGCAACATGGGACAGACACCAGAAGCACCACCTTCCTGGGTCACCATGGGCCCACTCCTGCAATGACCACTCCCCAAGAGGAAGTGATTTGAAAACGATTCCATAACAGCTCTCACAATCTCAGTCTCTCTTCTTTCACTGTGAAGGTTCTGCTGCTGCAGTTTCTTAGAAAGGCAGGAAGGGTCCCTGCTTGCTCCTTGGAGTACCTACTATTTCCCTCGGAGAATCTGCTGCTTTCACAGCTGTCCCTGGGCAAATCCAGTCTGGTGATTATCATTATCAGACTATTCTCACAGCACCTATAAAACTTCATTATACTTATTTACCTGTCCATCTTTCTATTAGACTCCTGGTAGACAAGGATCGTATGTATTTCTCTTGGTACTGAAGTATCCAATATAATGCCCCAGTAGTTGCTCAGAGAATTATCTGTGGAACACGTCAACATCTTTATTTAATATACCGGCCCTGGAGCTAGAAAAACAACTAATCATAACCCCAGTCTTGCGTCTTACTAGCTATATCACCTCAGACAACTTTCTCAGAGCCTCAGCTTTCTCATCAGTAAAATGGGGTTAAAAACAGTACCTACCTCATAAGGTTGTTTTGAAGATGACGTGAAATCATCGAAGCAAAATACTTGGCACAGTGCCTGGCACACCGCAAATTGCAATTGCTTAATAATGGTAGCAATTTTTTATCACACCCACAACTAACCCCTGATGGTAAGAAGGTTAATGTCATTAACCATGATTTACAGAAAAAGAAACTGCGGCGAAGAAAGACGAAAACGATTGGCACAGACACAGGGAACTCTCGTGGGGAGGGGCCCGGCAGGACCCCAGGTGTCCGGCCTCACAGGTCTTTACTCTGTCCCTCAGCCTGTGATCTACCCTGTCCGTACCGTGACCGCACGGTGAGGAGGGGTCCCGCACCCTTTTTCTGAGGCGAAGGTTCCGCGTTTGGATGGTCCTATTCCCGCGGCGTTGGACTGGGGTCCATGGGCCCACCCGAACCGAAGGGCTACCTGGCCCCAGCCTCCGTGATAAGCCCAGCTGTCCCGGCCAGTGAGGAGTAGGGTCGGCTAAGGGGGTCACAAACCATCCACACCCCTCAAACTTCGGGGCGGGGCTGGGGAACTGGGGGCGGGGCTTGAGGACGCGGGGAGTCATGGGAAATTAAAGGGGGATTGGACCGGCCCTGTGCCTGGATGGGGAAGTCCTCACCTGAAAAGGCCAGACTAAATGTTTTGACCTCGCCAGGACGGCCCCTGGACTCGTTTTTCCGTAGGGGTCGGGAAAAGGGCTGGCAATCTGCGATTCTGTTCAGGTTCCGGTCTCTTCCGTCTTCTCCCGGAAGCTGTTATACCAGGGACAGGAAGTCCCGCCTCCGTGCCTTGCACTGATGACGCAAAGGTACGTAAGACGGGCTGACGTAAAAGGTATTCTTTAAATAAAAGGGACCGGTTTCTCAGCGGAAGGAGGGGCGGAGTCATTGTTGGCGGGATTGCGGCCCTCCCAGAGCGGGGCCACGCCTGGTGGGCGGGGCCTTAGGCAATCCAGGGTGAGAGGCGGGGCCAAGGGGGAGGAGTTAGCGGGGAGGTACTTGGGAAAGGGGCGTGGCTTCGCGACTGTGGAAGGATGCCCGGGCTGGCGCCGCTGGGCAGAGCTGGTGCGAAGTTTCCCTTTCCAACCTTGTTCTTCCGGCCTTGCTGTCTGCCTCCCGGGCTGATTGGATTCGTTACTGCTTTGCAACGCGCAGCTAACTCCAGGTTAGCGGGGATTAGTAAGAACTCAGCACTGGGCCAGTCGGGAAGACAGATAAGGAGACGAGTTAGTCAGCATCCGGTGCTTGAAGAGTGCGGCCCCAGGTAGTGTGGGACCCGGGAAAGAAGGCAGGAAAGCATTTCAAAGAAGGCACAGATTCAGCGCAGGCTTAGGACACAAAAAGGGGGAAAAGTCCAGCTTCCAAGAACTTATCCAGATTTTTGCAATTAAAATTTTTTCTTTTTTCTTTTTTTTTGAGACGGAGTTCCGCTCTTGTGCCCAGGCTGGAGTGCAATGGCGCGATCTCGGCTCACTGCAACTTCCGCCCCCCGGGTTCAAGCGATTCTCCTGCCTCAGCCTGCCGAGTAGCTGGGATTACAGGCATGCGCCACCACGCCCCGCTAATTTTGTATTTTAGTAGAGACAGGGTTTCTCCATGTTGGTCAGGCTGGTCTCGAACTCCCGACCTCAGGTGATCCGCCCCCGTCTGGGCCTCCTAAAGTGCTGGCCTTACAGGCGTGAGCCACCACGCTCTGCCGCAATTAAAATTTTTTCTAAAAATTTACTGTGGCCGGGCGGGGTGGCTTACTCTTGTAATCCCACCGCTTTGGGAGACAGAGGTGGGAGGATCGCTAGAGCCCAGGAGTTCGAGGCTGCAGTGAGCTATGATCTGAGCCACTGCATTCCACCCGACAGTGAGGCCTTGTCTCAAAAAAAAAAAAAAAAAAAGCGCTGGAGTTTGCGGTTTTGGAGAACTATTGATTAAAGGATAAATAATGCAGACAGGGGCAAATATAAGCAAAAAGCTCGGTGGCTTATACCAACTGAACACTGGCAGAAGTAGCACTTAGATCAAGAAATAGATAATTAGGCCTGGCGCTGTGGCTCACACCTGTAATCCCAGCACTTTAGGAGGCCAAGGCAGGCGGATCACAAGGTCAGGAGTTCAAGACCAGCCTGGGTAACGTGGTGAAATCCCATCTCTACTAAAAATACAAAAATTAGCCGGGCGTGGTGGCGCACGCCTGTAATCCTAGCTACTCAGAAGGCTGAGGCAGGAGAATGGCTTGAACCTGGGAGGTGGAGGTTGCAGTTAGCTGATATGGAGCCACTGCACTCCAGCTGGGGTGACAGAGTGAGACTCCGTCTCAGAAAAAAAAAAAAAAAAAAAGAAAGAAATAATTACCTCAGAATCTCCCCCTTCATGTCTTCTTCTAGCCATTAACCTCCAAAGAGTAGTCACTGTTCTGACGTCTGTCACCATACATTAGTTTTTCCTGTTTTTGTACTTGCTATAAATGGAATCCAACTGTGTATTCTCTTCAGTGTCTAGCTTCTTTTTTTGTAAGTCCTTTCATTGTGGTAAAATAAACAAAGCTAGGCACGGTGGCATGCACCTATAGTCTCAGCTACTCTGAAGGCTGACTCAGCAGTGTCACTTGAGCCCAAGAGTTAAAGGCCAGTCTGGGCAACACAGGGAGACCTCTATCTCTAAAGATAAATATATACATATATGTAACATAAAATTTACCATTTTAACTATTTTTAAGTTTGCAGTTCAGTGGCATTAAGTACATTCACAAAGCCGGGCACAGTGGCTCATACTTGTAATCCCAGCACTTTGGGAGGCTGAGGCAGGAGGATCCCTTGAGCCAGGAGTTCAAGACCAACCTGGGCAATATGGTGAGACCCCCGTCTCTAAAAAAAATTAATTAGCTGGGGATGGTGGCGTGTGCCTGTAGTCCCAGCTACTCGGGAGGCTGAAGTGGGATGATTGACCCTAGGAGGTTAAGGCTGCAGTGAGCCATGAGCCAGCTACTCAGGAGGCTGAGGTGGGAGGATTGCTTGACCCTTGGGTCAAGATTGCAGGGAGCTGTGATCGCGCCACTATGCTCCAACCTGGGAGACAGAGTGAGACTCTGTCTCAAAATTTAAAAAAAAGTAAAGGAAAATAATTGTCTTCAGCTGAGCATGGTGGCTCTATACTGTAATTGCAGCACTTTGGAAGGCTGAGGTGGGAGGATCACTTGAGCCCAGGAGTTTGAAACCAGCATGGGCAACATTGCGAGACCCTGTCTCTACAAAAAATTTAAAAATTAGCCAGGCCCGGTGGTGTGTGCCTATAGTCCCAGCTACTTGGGAGGCTGAGGTGGGAGAATCATTGGAGCCTAGGAGGTCGAGGCTACAGTGAGCTGTGATTGCGTCACTGTACTCCAGCCTGGCATACAGAAAGACCCTGTTTCAATTGATCAATAAAAACCACTCCAGGAGATCTTCCCAAGGCAGGACACATGCTGGTCACTTGGAATCCCTCCCTAGTTCTTTCTTGCCATGGGTAATATGGATTTGTCAAACCCCTCCAACATGAGTTGTTGCAAGCAACGCTGAGAGGAATATTCCTGTATGTAGCCTGCCTTTTGTGTAACTGGGAACAGTGTTTTTTTTTTTTTTTTTTGAGACGGAGTCTTGCTCTGTCGCCCAGGCTGGAGTAGTGCAATGGCGCAGTCTCAGCTCACTGCAAGCTCCGCCTCCTGGGTTCACGCCATTCTCCTGCCTCAGCCTCTCCGAGTAGCTGGGACTACAGGCGCCCGCCACCACGCCCAGCTAATTTTTTGTATTTTTAGTAGAGACAGGGTTTCACCGTGGTCTCGACCTCCTGACCTCGTGATCTGCCCGCCTCGGCCTCCCAAAGTGCTGGGATTACAAGCATGAGCCACCGCGCCTGGCCAGGGAACAGTGTTTAAGGAAGTGGCCAAACTGCCCCCAAAGAGGCGATTTGTCTACCAACAGGATTTGCACACCTGACCTTCTATCCTGATTTTTTTTTTTTTTGGAGACAGAGTTTTGCTGTGTCACCCAGGCTGGAGTGCAGTGGGAGATCTCAGCTCACTGCAACTTCCACCTCCCAGGTTCAAGCGATTCTCCTGCCTCAACCTACTGAATAGCTGGGACTATATGTATGCACCACCACACCTGGCTAATTTTTGTATTTTTAGTAGGGACAGGGTTTCACCATGTTGGCCAGGCTGGTCTCGAACTCCTGGCCTCAGGTGATCTGCCCACCTCGGCCTCCGAAAGTGCTGGGATTATAGGCGTGAGCTACCGTGCCTGGCCTACTTTTTGTATTTTTAGTAGAGAAAGGGTTTCACAATGTCAGCCAGGCTGGTCTTGAACTCCTGACCTCAGGCGATCCACCCGCCTCAGCCTCCCCAAGTGCTGGGATTACAGGCGTGAACCACTGCACCCAGGTATTTTTCTTTTTTAATGGTATTTTTGTAGTTGTAAATATATCAGAAAAGGCTGAGCTGGCTGTGGTCGGCCTGCTGTAAAGGGGTAGAAAGTTCAGCATTGCCCCTGAGAGTGAGGCTCCCAGCCTCCCTCTCTAGGGAGGAGTTCCTTTTCTTCTGTCAGGCCTTTTGGCTCTGTAAAACTAAAGCACAAATTTCATCCAGAAAGGGGGTGTTGCATTCTGCATAACAAGGTAAAAAAACTCTTTGTGTTGATGAAATGGAATCCTACAGATACAACTCCCCTGGAGGAGGGAAGGTTGGGCAGCCGCAGCAGGAGGCAGACCCCAGGACTTTGGATCCCTGTCTCCACTGTGTAACTCCAACTGGTATTGGGACTGGAGACCCTAGGATCCCTCAGAAAAAAGACTGCTGACTCAGGAGAAGACTGCTGGGAGCCCCTCCCTAGTTCCCTCCTGTGATAGGTACTATAGGTTCTGGGTCTGTGAGAGGCTTTGTGTTTCTGTTATTTTTATTTATTTATTTATTTATTTTTTGAGACGGGGTCTCACTCTGTCGCCCAGGCTGGAGTGCAGTGGCACAATCTCGGCTTGCTGTGACCTCAGCTCTCTGCGACCTCTGCTTCCTGGACTCAAGCGATCCTCCCACCTCACCCTCCTGAGTAGCTGGGACCACCATATGCACCAGCACGCCTGGCTAAGTATTTTGTGTTTTCTTTTTTTTTAATTTCTGGAGACAGGATCTTGTTATGTTGCCCAGGCTGGTCTCAAAATCTAGGACTCAAGTGATCTGCCCCCCTTGGCCTCCCAAAGTACTGGGATTACAGACATGAGCCACCGTGCCTGGCCTTTCTTTTTTTTTTTCCCCAGCCTCAGCAACATAGTGAGACCCGTTGTGGTGCATGCCTGTAGTCCCAGCTACTTGGGAGGCTGAGTTGGGAGTATTGCTTGAGTGTGGAAGGTTGAGGCTGCTATGAGCGGTGATCGTGCCACCACACTCCAACCTAGGCAACAGAGAGAGGCCCTGTCTCAAAAAAAAAAAAAAAAAATTGTTTTAGGGACATTGTCTCACTCTTGCCCAGACTGGTCTCAAACTCCTGGGGTCATCCTCCTGCCTCAGCCTCCCTTGTAGGTGGGACTACACAGCACCTGGCCCTTGTGTTGTTCTTGTAACAGTTGCTCAATGCAGAAAACTTGAAAACCACAGAAGAACAGCAGGTGGTGGGGAATGAACATGGAATGATGGCGACCTCTTGTCACATTTAAGCCAAACAACATCCATACTTTCGTTCCACGGACTAATCATTTATTTGCACTCATAAAAACTGGCTTGTTTTGAAAAGCTTCCTCCAAAAGCTGTATTGTGGTACTTTTGACTCTGGGACAAGAGGAAGAAGTTGGGGGATTCGGGCAGTTGGTGGCTGGGCCCTCAGAGACTGTATGTGGTGACCACTGTTAAAGACACCATTCATCACTTGGGGACGGAGGGAGCACAGAGATGGACCCCAGGCTCATGGATGTTCCTCCTTCCGCAATCATTTACTAAAATACCTGTTCAAGGAATATAGTTTCAGTCTCAGCCTAGTCGAGACAGCCACAGGCACTTAAATAAGTACCAAGGAAGGCTCTGCAGAGATGGTGCTATTGGAACTGAGTCCTGAGGGCCAGATCAGCCTTGACCAGGCCAAAAAATGTGGAAGAGTATTCCAAGCGGTAGGAGTAACGCATGCAAACACCTGAAAGCAAAGAGGAGCAGGTCACATCCAGCAACTGGTGACTTGTTTACTAAGGCTGGAGATGAACCTTGGAAGGAAGAAGGGAAGTCAGGAGGCCAGATAATTTGGCAGAGGCTAGAGGCTTTGTTCTACTGAGTTGTTTTTGTTTGTTTGTTTGTTTTGTTTTGTTTTTTGAGACAGAGTTTTGCTCTTGTCACCCAGGCTAGAATGCAATAGTGTGGTCTTGGCTCACTGCAACCTCCGCCTCCCGGGTTCAAGCAATTCTCCTGCCTCAGCCTCCTAAGTAGCTGGGACTACAGGCATGCGCCACTACGCCTGGCTAATTTTTTTTTTTTTTTTTTTTTTGTAGGATGGAGTACCACTCTTTTGCCCAGGCTGGAGTACAGTGGCGCGATCTTGGCTCACTGCAACCTCCACCTCCCGGGTTCAAGTGATTCTCCTGCCTCAACCTCCCGAGTAGCTGAGATTACAGGCATCTGCCACCATGCCCGGCTAATTTTTGTATTTTTAGTAGAGACAGGGTTTCACCATGTTGGCCAGGATGGTCTCAAACTCCTGACCTCGTGATCTGCCCACCTCGGCCTCCCAAAGTGCTGGGATTACAGGCATGAACCACTGCGCCTGGCCTAATTTTTTGTATTTTTAGTAGAGACAGGGTTTTACCATGTTGGTCAGGTTGGTCTCGAACTCCTGACCTCAGGTGATCCTCCCACCTCAGTCTCCCAAAGTGCTGGGATTACAGGTGTGAGCCACCGCACCCAGCTTGTTTTACTGAGTTTTGATTTTAGTGTGAGAGGAGCCACTGGAGGGCATGATGAGAGTTTGACTCCCAAAGACCATTCTAGCAGCAATTCAGGGCATGGGTCTCAAGACCTCCCTTGGAGTGACAAAGGCAGGGCAGGCAAGCCAGTGCACGCAGAGACAGAGTTTGTCCCTCTTTAGGAGGCTGAACAGGTATAAGGGGGGCAGGAGAGGGAGGTGGTGAGTCACTAGAATCACTGGTTCTTGGCATGGGACCTGGATGGATAGAGGGGCCATCCACTTAAACACAGGAGGAGGAGGGAGGTGAAGGCCGAGTCTGGGAACAGGCAGAGTCTGCAGCCCTTCCTGCTGGAGAGAGGGTCTGAAGCTCAGGTCCGGCTAGAGGTCAGCAGGTGTCTCAAGAAACCCATGGAGGAGTGAGGTGGACTAGGACAGCACGTGGAGTACAGAAAAGAGGGGCAGGCAGCCGGGCGCAGTGGCTCATGCCTGTAATCCCAACGCTTTGGGAGGCCGAGGTGGGTGGATCACCTGAGGTCAGTGCGAGACCAGCCTGGCCAACATGGTGAGACCCTGTCTCTACTAAAAATACAAAATCAGCCAGGTGTGGTGACTCATGCCTGTAGTCCCAGCTACTCGGAAGTTTGGGGCACAAGAATCGCTTGAACCTAGGTGATGGAGGTTGCAGTGAGCCGAGATAACGCCACTGCGCTCCAGCCTGGGCAACAGAGTGAGACTAGGTCTCAAAAAGAAAAGAAAAGAGGGCCAGGAACTGGTCCTCCGGGGTTGGAGGCGGGGACAGGTGGGAGGGGCAGAACACACCATGGGACAGCCTGACATGGGGCTCACTGGATGCACCCCTCCACACGCAGCAGCAGGTAGTCCCTGAGGAGCGGGGGCAGTGGCAGCCGGGTGGCACCCTGCCGGCAGCGGCTTCCCAACCGGGCACGCACAGCTAGTCGGGCCAGGTGCTGCAGCCGCCTTGGCTGGTTCACCATGCACAGGGCCGAGCTGTAGAAGGCTTCGTGCTCCTACGCCAGGAGTGAAAGAGGGTCAGATGACCCTTGCCCTACCATCTGGGGACAACCCAGTGGTGGGGGTCCAGGGATTTTGCAGCATGCATCCACCTGGGTGTTTCATGTGTCTCAGAGGACTCAGATTCAGAACCATAGAGGCCCTGCAGTGATAATGGGGGCTGGGGCTCCACTTCAAGGAGGGGTCTCCACTATGTCTGTACCCACTCCCACCCCAGAGAGCCTAGCACAGTGCCCACCAAGTTAGAGATGCCAGATAAATGTCTGTGCTGATGCAAGTGAGGGAGGCAAGAGAGGTGTGTGGAGTTAGGGGTCAGCCTGGGGTACCAGGGGGGTACCCTGAAACCCAGGGGTGCCACTCTACCCATCCTCTCTACCCAGGGGCCCTCCTGCTGCTCCCTCCATGAGGCTGGTCCTGAAGGAATAGGCCTGTGGCTCGTCGCTCCTCCCCATCTCGGCCCCGAGGCAGACATACCTTCCACAGCTCTGGGAGCACCGCCTCCACCCAGGTCTCACAGGATGGGACACAAGGATAGGCATTAAGCAGGACTTCCAGGGCCCGAGGGAAGTTGGCGCAGTGTTTCAGCATCTAGGGGTCAAAAGAGGGTCTTGGGCACATGCCTCCCCCACCAGAGGGCAGACCCAAGTCTTGCCTAACCCACATGGCCAATCCTAGCCTAATCTAGGGGGCTAAGGTCTGAGTCTCTCTTCCCTTTTCCGTGCCTCTGTCTACCCCACCCTCAAGTGTGCTCCAACCTTTTGGCCCCAGTTTTCCTCTGGGGCTCTTCCCTCCCTTGGACTCTCTCTCCCAAAATCTTCTCTCCCCCTCCCAAGCTGGGGACAGCCCCCTGGCCGCTGAGGGCAGGCTTTCAGTCTCTTGGACCCTCTCTCTTCCCCAGAAGCGGAGCAGTTCCAGACGCGGGCTCCCCGACACAGGAGCCTCCTATGTCAGGGCCTCCCAGCGCACCTCAGGGCGCACTGGCTGGACCCCGTAGTCCAGCAGTGCGGCGAAGAGGACCTCGGGCTCCCAGTTGGGGGCGTCCTGGACGGCCTGCAGCGCACAATCCATGGGCGTGTGGCCCGCCCCATTGGGGACCTCAGCGCGGGCCCCGTGGCGCAGCAGCAGCTCAGCCAGGCCCCCGCAGCCGTTGGCACAAGCGTTGTGCAGCGGCGTGTGGCGCTTGCACCCGGCCGCCCGGGCATCAGCTCCAGCCTCCAGGAGCCGGCGCGCCGCAGCCTGGTGCCGCCTGCAGCTGCCTGCGCCCTCGGCCCCAGCGCACGCTGCGTTCAGCGCAGTCTCGCCCTGGCTGGTGCGCAGGCCCACGTCGGCGCCATGCTCCAGATACAGGGCCACATGTTGCTCCAGGCCGCGCGCCGCCGCCACGTGCAGGGGCGTCTCCTGGCTCTCGCCTGCTGCCAGGTTCACCATCGCTCCCGCTTCCAGCAGCAACTTGGCGCACCTGGGGACAAGAGAGCAAGGTCCCGAGGAAAATCCTGAAGGCCTGGGACCCCTCAGCTTGCTGTGATTCTCCCTTCCCTTTCCACCCCTCTCACCTTGAGGTCCTACCTGGTGTCCTCCATGAGAATCACACAAGCCCCGCTACAGACAACAGAACTGGAAGGTCCTGAGAGCTACCAGAAGCATCTTCAGTTTTCATATGAAAAACTTAAGCCCAGGAGTGATTTGTGCAGCCAAGGACACACAGCAAGTTAGTGGCTGCACCAGAAATAGTACTCACTGCCTCAGACAGTCCCTCCCACAGTCTACTCTTTCTCCACCCCAAGGTCTGGTTCTGAATCATTCAGTGGTCAGTTGTCGCCTAACATTTTTTTTTTTTTTTTTTTTTTTTTTTTGGAGACAGGGTCTCTCTCTGTCGCCTAGGCTGAAGTGCAGTGGTGTGATTACTGCTCATGTAGCCTGGACCTCCCAAGCTCAAGCAATCCTCCTGCCTCTTCCTCCCAAGTAGCTGGGACCACAAGTGGGTACCACCACACCTGGCTAATTTTTTAAATTATTTTTTATAGAGACAGGGTCTTACCATTTGCCCTAGCTGGTTGGTCTCAAACTCCTGGGCTCAAGCAAGCCTCCTGCCTTGGCCTCCCAAAGTGCTGGGATTACAGGTGTGAACCACCACACCGGGCCTTATCTCCTAACATTTTGATAGCACAACCAAATTTTGAAAACCCACTTCTGTGTACATTATGAAGCATAGAAAATTAAAAAGTATGCACCAAAAAAAATACAAGTTATAGTACTTTCTTTCTGCCCCTACACTTAAAAGACCACTCTTCTAAACCAGGCTACAATCATTCAAGCAAAGGCAGACACTTGGGGCCATCCTCCTCCACTTTCCCCTAGGGAAAACAAACCAAAGGAAAAACAACAACAAAAACAGGTTTTAGAGAGTGCATGTTTCCCAGTTCCAGGGAAAATTATAGGCCAGAACACTGTTGTGGCAAACATGCATCCTTACATACTGCAGGGTAAACCAAACATGCAGCAAACTAAATTAATAATGATGAAACCAAACTAACAGTAACTTATAATTAAAAAGCCAGAATGGCAGCTGCTGGAAACTCAGGAGCAGATCCACCATCCTCGATGAAACTCTGATAACCAAATACCCTTTCCCAAAATGGCCAAAATTCTTGCTCACATATTCCAGGTAGGTGCTTTGCTCTGTAGCCAAGATGTGAGTAGCAGCCAGTCTTCCATAAGCTACTGAATTATCTCCTTGGTAAATTCTAATCGTGGGGCTAATTTTTGTTTCCAAATACTAATTTTTTTTTTTTTTTTTTTTTTAGATGGAGTCTCATTCTGTCGCCCAGGCTGGAGTGCAGTGGTGCGATCTCTGCTCACTGCAAGTTCCACCTCCCAGGTTCACACCATTCTCCTGCCTCAGCCTCCCAAGTAGCTGGGACTATAGGCGCCCATCACCACACCCGGCTAATTTTTTTGTATTTTTTTAGTAAGACAGGGTTTCACTGTGTTAGCCAGGATGGTCTCGATCTCCTGACCTCTTGATCCACCCACCTCGGCCTCCCAAAGTGCTGGGATTACAGGCATGAGCCACCACGTCCAGTCTTTTTTTTTTTTTTTGAGGCAGAGTCTCGCTCTGTCCCCCAGGCTGGAGTGCAGTGGCTCCATCTTGGCTCACTGCAGTCTCTGCCTCCCGGGTTCAAGCAATTCTTCTGCCTCAGCCTCCTGAGTAGCTGGGACTACAGGCGGCACTGCCATGCCTGGCTAATTTTTGTATTTTTAGTAGAGACGGGGTTTCACCATGTTGGCCAGGATGGTCTTGATCTCCTGACCTCGTGATCCGCCTGCCTCAGCCTCCCATAGTGCTGGGATTACAGGTGTTAGTCACCACGCCCGGCCTCCAAATACTAAATTTAAGTAACACTCCAACGCTCGCTCAGCAGGGTTCCCATAAGTGGGCATTCTCATCTTACTTAGAAAGATGAAGTCTGTTGGAAGGCACACCACATGCCTGTAAGAACCCAAGAAAGGGCTGGCAAATGTGGACCACTTCTTGGACTTCATCTAGATCTAGCGGGGAGAGGTCCCCCAGCTTGTGGGCAGTGGAGAGTCTTCCAGGAGCCCTTGAATCCTTACCTGCCACCCTGTCTGTTGACCTGATTGTGAAAGTGCAAATACCCTCATGCAGGGACTCCAAGAAACTGCCAACCTTAAAAAAAGTGGGAGGGTTGGTGTATTGGTTCATACCTATAATCCCAACACTTTGGGAGGCTGGGGCAGGAGGATTGCCTGAGCTCAGGAGTCGGAGACCAGCCTGGGCCACATAGAGAGACTATGTCGCTACTAAAAATAATAGTTTTAGAAAAATAGCCAGGTGGGCCAGGCGCAGTGGCTCACGCCTGTAATCCCAGCACTTTGGGAGGCCGAGGTGGGTGGATCACGAGGTCAGGAGATCAAGACCATCCTGGCTAACACGGTGAAACCCTGTCTCTACTAAAAAATACAGAAAAAAAAAGTTAGCTGGGCGTGTTGGCGGGAGCCTGTAGTCCCAGCTACTTGGGAGGCTGAGGCAGGAGAATGGCGGGAACCCGGGAGGCGGAGCTTGCAGTGAGCCGAGATGTGCCACTGCACTCCAGCCTGGGAGACAGCGAGACTCTGTCTCAAAAAAAATAGCCAGGTGTGGTAGCACTGGCCTGTAATTCCAGCTACCCTGGAAGCTGAGGCAGGAGGATCACTTGAGCCCAGGAGATTGAGGCTGCAAGTGAGTCATGATTGTGCCACTGCACTCCAGCCTGGGCAACACAGTGAGACCCTGTCTCCAAAAAAAAAATCTAGCCCTGTGTTTCCTAACTTCGGTGTGAGGCACCCCCATACCTCTCCTCCCACTTTTTTTTTTTTTTTAAGACAGGGTCCCACCCTGTTGTCCAGGCCGGAGTACAGTGGCAGCATGATCATAGCTCACTGAAGGCTAGAACTCTTGGGCTCAAGTGCTTTTCCTGAGTAGCTGGGACTACAATGCACGCCACCATGCCCGGCTAATTTTATTTCTTGTAGAGACAGGGTCTCACTATGTTTCCCAGTCTGGTCTTGAACTTCTGGGCTCAAAAGATCATCCTGCCTCAGCCTCTCAAGTAGCTAGGACTAGAGGCTCATGCCACCATGCCCATTTTATTTTTTATTTTTAGTAGAGACAAAAACCTCACTTATGTTGCCCAAACTATTCTCAAACTCCTGGACTCAAGCAATCCTCCTGCCTCTGCCTCCAAAAGTGTTGGGATTACAGGTGTGAGCCACTGCACCTGGCCCATAGATTTTCCTTTTTTTTTTTTTTTTTTTTTTTTTTTGAGATGGAGTCTCACACTGTTGCAGGGGCTGGTGTGCAGTGGCATAATCTCGGCTCACTGCAACCTCTGCATCCCAGGTTCAAGCGATTCTCCTGCCTCAGCCTCCTGAGTAGCTAGGATTACAGGCGCCAGCCACCACGCCCAGCCTGGCTATTTTTTTGTATTTTTAATAGAGACAGGGTTTCACTATGTTGGCCAGGCTGGTCTTGAACTCCTGACCTTGTGATCCGCCCACCTCAGCCTCCCAAAGTGCTGGGATTACAGGCGTGAGCCACGGTGCCTGGCTTTTTTTTTTTTTAAGACAGTCTCACTGGAGTGCAGTGGCAGAATCTCGGCTCACTGTAACCTCCGCCTCCCGGGTTCAAGCGATTCTTGTGCCTCGACCTACTATACTAGTAGCTGGAATTACAGGTGTGAGCCACCACACCCGGCCAGATCTTTCTTAATACCTCAAAACAACTAGGAATTTGGGCTGGGCATATTGGCTCACGCCTGTAATCCCAGCACTTTGGGAGGCCAAGGTGAGTGGATCACTTGAGGTCAGGAGTTCAAGACCAGCCTGGCCAACATGGCAAAACCCCATCTCCACTAGAAATACAAAACCTAGCCAGGTGTGGCGGCACACACCTGTAATTCCAGCTACTCGGGAGGCTGAGGCAGGAGAATCATTTGAACCCAGGAGGCAGACATTGCAGTGAGCGGAGACCACGCCACTGCACTACAGCCTGGGCAACAGAGCAAGACTTCGTCTCAAAAAAAAAAAAAAACAGCTAGGTTTGGCTACAAAGGATTCACAGGGAATTGGAGACTGCAGTTGGAACAGTTTTCCCAAAAAGCAACAGGGCTTCTGCCTCCTGGGCTTAGCAGATGTGACCTTGGACAAGTTACTAAGCCTTTCTGAGCTTCATTTTTCTCATCTGTAGAATGAGGTCTGTCTCCAGCTTATTGTGAAGGTGTGTATATGAGGTGCTTTATGAACCACAAAGCTGCATGTGGTTGTCAGGTTCCCTCTTCTGGCCTTGTGAGCTGGAGACACACACACATTTCTCCCCAGACTGTCTCAGCCCCCGGGCACCTACTGCAAGGACTCGGGGATCGTGCAGAGGTGCAAAGGAGTCGTGCCCTCCTCAGTCAGCACATTAGCCTTGGCTCCGAAGGTCAGCAGCAGCCGCACACAGTCAAGCTGGGCCCGGGCACAGGCCTCATGCAAGGCAGAGCGACCCCCGACGCGGGCATCCAGCTCAGCTCCCTGCCGGATCAGGTGTCGAGCACAGTCTGTGTAGCCTCGGGCTGTAGCGATGGCAAGGGGTGCCATCTGCTTGGTCTTGGGGGTCAGCACCCAGAACCCTGGGAAAAGCAAATAGTTTTGGGAGGTGGTGCATAAGACAGGGCAGGGCAGGGAGTGGGGATGCTGGTTCCAGCTGACAGCTGACAGTGGCCTTCCCTCTGCATGGTTTGCTGAGCACAAACACTGTCCCAGGCTGTACCGGTGGAAAGGGGCTTATTCAAGTCCTGAATTGGAAGAATAAATTGGAACAGCCTTTTAGAACAGCTTATCAATCTGTAACAAAACATAGTATGTGTCATAAAAAAATTAATTGCTGTATAAAACCACAAGGGCCAACTAAGTAGAGTGACTCCCATTAAGGAAATCTCAGCGTCTTTGAATGGCTAATAGTGTCAAAGGCTTTTTTTGTTCACCTTGGGGCCTGGGGTGGTGGCTCATAATGAGACCTTGTCTCTATTTTTTTTTTTTTTTGAGGCAGGGTCTCGCTCTGTCCCCCAAGCTGGAATGCAGTGGCGCTATCTCGGCTCACTGCAAGCTCCGCCTCCCGGGTTTAAGTGATTCTTCTGCCTCAGCCTGCTGAGTAGCTGGGATTACAGGTGCGCACCACCATGCCTGGCTCATTTCTCTATTTTTAGTAGAGATGGGGTTTCACCATGTTGGTCAGGCTGGTCTCAAACTTCTGACCTCGTGATCCACCCGCCTCAGCCTCCCAAAGTGCTGGGATTACAGGTGTGAGCCACCGTGCCCAGCTATTTTTTAAAAAAATTTAAAAAAGAAAAAAAATTTTAGGGCCGGGCGCGGTGGCTCACGCCTGTAATCCCAGCACTTTGGGAGGCCAAGGTGGGTGGATCACAAGGTCAGGAGTTCGAGACCAGCCTGGCCAACATGGTGAAACCCTGTCTCTACTAAAGATACAAAAAATTAGCCGGGCATGGTGGCGAGTGCCTGTAGTCCCAGCTACTCAGGAGGCTGAGGCAGGAGAATCACTTTAACCCGGGAGGCAGAGGTTGCAGTGAGCCGAGATCGTGCCACTGTACTCCAGCCTGGGCAACAGGGCGAGACTCCACAAAAAAAAAAAAAAAAAAAAAAAAGAAAACATGTTCACCTTGCTCTTGGGTGAACAAAAATGGGGGTGGGTATTACACACAAGCAGGCCTGGAGCTGAGTTTGGGAGTGGCCGAAGAGCAGTAATGAGTTCTGGGATACTCCTGGGGCAAGGAGGGTTGGATGGAAATAGGGGGAAGGGTGGTGGGGGAGAATAAGAGGTGGGGATGGGAAAAGAATGAGGAGAGGGTGATCGTGGGACTAGTGTTGGATTTGAATTGTGGCAGTGGTCAGGGACTTGTTTAAAGGGCATAGATGCCTCTTATCAAACTAGAAGTTGTTTGCATGGCAGCACAGTCTGTCCCTGGCTTTTCTAAATCTTGAGTAAAGCATGTTTTGTTTCCTAGTAGACTTGAAATTAAGGCTGAGTTCCATCGTGGGGATTCTGGACAAGCTGCGGGACAAGACCAGGATGCCCTGGTGGGGTCACAGCCAAGCAGGAATTTGGAACCTGTAGTGACCGAGGGAGCTCATGCTCTCCCAAGGATTCAAGCCCCAGATCCATGGGTGGGGTTTGAGCAATCTCCTGTTAATCTTGAGATCTTGGTGATCTCAGCTAAGGTATTTAGTTTACCTGGACAGACCTGCTAGCCAGAAAATATATATCTATATGTTTTTTTTTTTTTTTTTTTTTGAGACAGAGTCTCGTTCTGTTCCCAGGCTGGAGTATAATGGCGTGATCTTGGCTCACTGCAACCTCCGCCTCCCAGGTTCAAAGGATTCTCCTGCCTCAGCCTCCTGAGTAGCTGGGACTACAGGTGCTGCCATGGCCAGCTAATTTTTTTCCTTTTTTTTTTTTTTTTGAGACGGAGTCTCGCTCTGTCGCCCAGACTGGAGTGCGGTGGCGTGATCTCGGCTCACTGCAAGCTCTGCCTCCCAGATTCATGCCATTCTCCTGCCTCAGCCTCCCCAGTAGCTGGGACTACAGGCACCAGCCACCACGCCCAGCTAATTTTTTTTTTTTGTATTTTTAGTAGACATGGGGTTTCACCGTGTTAGCCAGGATGGTCTCGATCTCCTGACCTCATGATCCGCCCGCCTCAGTCTCCCAAAGTGCTGAGATTACAGGCGTGAGCCACCGCGCCCGGCGTGGCCAGCTAATTTTTGTATTTTTAATAGAGACGGGGTTTCACCATGTTGGCCAGCATGGTCTTGATCTCTTGACCTCCTGATCTGCATGCCTTGGCCTCCCAAAGTGCTGGGATTACATGCGTGAGCCACTGCACCTGGCCCTTTTTTGTTGTTGTTAAAACAGAGTCTCACTCTGTCTCCAGGCTGGAGTGCCGTGGTGCAATCTCAGCTCACTGCAACCTCCACCTCCCAGGTTCAAACGATTCTCCTGCCTCAGCCTCCCAAGTAGCTGGGACTAGAGGCTCACGCCACCACGCCCAGCTAGTTTTTGAATTTTTAGTAGAGTCGGGGTTTCACCATGTTAGGATGGTCTCAATCTCCTGACCTCGTGATCCGTCCACCTCAGCCTCCCAAAGTGCTGGGATTACAGGCATGAGCCACTGATCCTGGCCTAGCCAGAATATATTCTATGGTCTTGAACTCCTGGTCTAAAGCAGTAGTCCCGTCTTGGCCTCTCAAAGTGCTGGGATTACAGCTGTGAGCCACTGTGCCAAGGCCAAGAATATAACTTTTAATTCCTTTTTTTTTTTTGAGACAGAGTCTCACACTGTCGCTTGGGCTGGAGTGCAGTGAGACGATCTTGGCTCACTGCAACCTCTGCCTCCGGAGTTCAAGCGATTTTCCTGCCTCAGCCTCCTGAGTAGCTGGGATTACAGGTGTGCGCCACCATGCTAATGTTTTGTATTTTTAGTAGAGACAAGGTTTCACCATGTTGGCCAGGCTGGTCTCGAAATCCTGACCTCGTGATTCACCTGCCTTGGCCTCCCAAAGTGCTGGGATTACAGGCATGAGCCACTGCGCCTGGCCAACTTTTAATTCTTAAAAGACATACAGACTGCTAACTCTGCCTCATCTCTGTTTAGGAGGGAGCTAGGATGGGTGGTGGAAAGGGCTGCTATAGTCTGTGGTCTGCAGGGAAGGGGGAGGCCTAGACTCTCCCCCCTCCCCACCCACTCACCTTCTTTCTCCCTCCTCTTCTGCCCTCTTCTGGTGCCCCCTTACCCTGTTCAGCTGACCAGGCCAGCTGGTTGCTCACAGTCTCCACAATCATGTTGGTGGCCTCTTCATCTTGGAACAGGGCTTGGACCTGCTGCAGGTTGCCGGAGAAGAGGGCATGGTGGACAGCTGGGTCTCGGCAGGAACGGTGAGGCCTAGTGAGTCGGGCCCGGGGACTTGACGGGCACCTGTGGCTCCGGCACTGCTGGGCAGCCTCCCGCCGCCGGTCCTCCCATTCCAGCCACTCCCGCTGCAGGCGGAGAGAGCGCAGTGTGGAGGAGGTGAAGGGGAAGGTCTCTCTTGCCATGGATGGGGCCCAGGGGTTTGGGTAGTGGCACCTGGGCAGAGCCGGGTTCCCTCGACCTGACTACCTCCCTTGCTCTGAGGAGCCACCCTGCCCCCACCACCGTGAGCCAGACAAAGCAGCAGCTGAGGCTATAAATAGGTCCTTCGCTGCTCTGGTAAACATGGTTTGCTCAGAGTCATGATCCTGGTGCTGAGAAGCTGCTGGCCCAACCCCCAGCCCAAGGTGAGGGCCAGCCCCTGCCCCTGCTGATACCCTTTGGTTGGTCAGCAGGCCCTCAGCTGAGGCCACCCCTGAACCCCAGCATCTGCATCCACCTTCATCTCTAGAGGGAGAATCTTGGGTTGGCAAGGTCCAGGGTGCGCGAAAAGGTCAGTCATGGAGATGGACGGGGCTGGGAGGAAGACAAGGTGCCTCCAGACTCTCTGATGTTGGCTAGAGGGCAGGAGCCACCACTGGCCCACATGGAGGAGATAGGGCTGACCTCAGCACAGGAGGTAAGGGGAGGTCAAGGCAGAGTTACTGAGAAGGTGAGCAGCTCTTCCCAGCATCTGCAGTAACAGCAATAACTACATATGCCAGAGTTTCACGGTGTTTAAATCACATTCATATCCACCTTCACCCAGGGGACCATACTTCCCAGCCCACCTAGTAATTAGTAAACTTGGTTTGGACAATAAATGAAATTATCGCAGTTGAATGCCTCTGAGATGGGTGGTCTTATCTCTGTTTTACAGATGAGGAATTTAAGGCTTAAAGTAATCTACTGGCTCAAGGTCACAGTTTGTGAGAGGCAGAGCCAAGACGCCACATAGATGGTATGCTTTGGGCCAAGAATGGTGGCTCATGCCTGTAATCCTAGCACTTTGGGAGGTCAAGACAGGCGGATTGCTTGAGCCTAGGAGTTTGAGACAATCCTGGGCAACATAGTGAGACCTACATCCTTTTTTTTTTTTTTAGACAGAGTCTCACCCTGTCCCCCACGCTGGAGTGCAATGGCGCAATCTTGGCTCACTGCAACCTCCGCCTCCCAGGCTCAAACGATTCTCTTACCTCAGCCTTCTGAGTAGCTGGGATTATAGGCACCCGCCACCATGCCCAGCTAAATTTTGTATTTTTAGTAGAGATTTAATTTAGGGTTTCACCATGTTGGCCAGGCTGGTCTCGAACTCCTGACTTCATGGTCTGCCCGCCTCGGCCTCCCAAAGTGCTAGGATTATAGGCGTGAGCCACCACCCCTGCCTCTCCATCTCTTTAAAAAAAAAAAAAAAAAAAAAGATGGTGCACTTTTTGGCTTCAGCTGCTGCAGCCACCTGGCAGCCTCCCCCATTCTCCAAGCAGGACAGACTGGTCTCTAGAAACTGCCTTCATCTTTTTTTTTTTTCTCATGGTGTCACCCAGGCTGGAGTGCAGTGCGGTGATCTCGGCTCACTGCGACTTCCATTTCCTGGGGTTCAAGCGATTCTCCTGCCTTAACCGCCTGAGTAGCTGGGATTATAGGTGCATGCCACCATGCCCAGCTGATTTTTGTATTTTTAGTAGTAGGTTTCGCCATGTTGGCCAGTCTGGTCTGAAATTCCTGACCTCAGGCCATCTGCCTGCCTCAGCCTCCCAAAGTGTTGGTATTACAGGCGTGAGCCACAGCTCCCGGCCCCTTCAATCATTCTTGATTTATTTTTTTAACCCAGCTGCCAAGGGGGCTCACATGGCCGGCCTGAGGAGAGCCAAGGGGTTGAGCTGGAAACTCTCTGGGAATGGACCTGAGATGTTTCAGCCACAGACCTGTTCACTCTTAGGAGAAAGCAGCTGTGCTTCTAGGAGCCTCTAGGGGGAGGAATGAAGCCGTGAAACCACACAAGCTGGTGTGCCTGCCAAGCTGGAGAAGGGGAGGGCACTGCCTCAAAAGTTCTGCTCACTCTGAGCTCACTCAGTGCACAGCAGCCTGCAGGCAGGGCTGGTCTGTCCCCTCTGCATCTGGGGCTCCTCCTGGCCCTTCTCCCGCTGCCTGTCCTGCCTCCTGGCCCTGCAGCAGCGCCTTGCCCAGTGATCTTTTATTTCTTCCTCTCCCTAGGCCCTTCCCACAAGCAAGTTCTTGCTCCCGTTCTCACATTTTCAGGGACTGTCTTAAGTTCAGCCCCTCAATGCAATGCCTTAAACTGGATCAACTCAGCCTCTCACCTGGTGTTTCTTCCTCTGGCCATATCCCTTCTGCTCCGCTGCCGGAATGATCTGTCTAAAATGGTTAATTCCCTTGCTTAAAAACTTCTGCTGCCTTCCAATACCTGTCCTTTCATTTTTTAAATAGGGCTCCAAATCCTGGCCTCAAGCAGTCCTCCCGAGTCAGCCTCCCGAATTGCTGAGATTACAGGTGTGAGCCACTGCACCCGGCCTGCCATTTTCAACTAGGCCCCCAATTCCTTGGTTTGGCCCCATGCCACTCACATAGGGTAGGCATCCTCATCATGCACAGCTCCCCACAACCGTTCCCTGTCAGGCCATTCCCTTAGCCCAGAATTCCCTCAACCCCTTCCTGAGGATCTACCCCTAAGGTCACCTGCTCTGAGAGGTCTCTTCGGCAACCCATTGCCCGACTTCTATAGTTTCAGCTACTGCCCAGTCTGCACTCCCGAAGGACTCAGGGGCACACTGTAAAGCACCTATCCGTGCTGTTGATGTGGGTCTGCCATGCTGGATGTGGGCTCCAGAGCAGGCCCTGGCAGTCAGAGCACTTGGCTCATGGCAGGCGGGCCTCTTATGTGTAGTGCATTGAACGAAGGTCCCTATTCTCTGCCAGAGCAAACACTCGTCCATCCACCCGCCCGCCCAAGTGGGTGGCAGCAGCCTGGGCTTTTTCCAGCACTGCCCTTACTCCGCTGTTCACCCACTCTCTGCCTGGCCCCATCCTCCTGGTGGCAGTCCAGGGTGGGGGATCCCAGAGGAGGAATTAGATCATACAAAGCAAAGCCTGGAAGTCCTCAGAGAAAGACGCCTCTATAAATGCAGCCGTGATTAACCCTGTTGGCACCCATTTGGTGTGTTAATTGCCCCACCAACGGCCTGGCTGGGCACCCACAGCTGAGTTCCCAGGGTTGAGAATCTGGCAAGGCTGGGTGGGACCAAGAGGGGCCAAGGCAGGTGGGCGTCCCCTTCCTCCCTGAGGCACACTAGAGTCATAGCCTAGCCTCTCCCCTGCCTTCTTGCCACACAGACCTGAAGGAGCTAGGTACCCTAACAGCTCAGTCCCAAGATACCACTGTATTCAGTTCCCTTGTCTGTAGAGTTAGCTTCCTGAGGGCAGAGAAAGGACGCCTTGACTTCAACCTGGAGGGAACAGGGCCAGGTGATCAGATGCCCAGCCTGCCTTCTGGGAGCTCAGAGCCTGTGGGTTAGTGAAGCACACGAGAAGCCAGGATGTGAGTGTGGGATTGATCAGGACTGAGCAGGGGAACCGGGGCTCATGGGTGTCAAGAATGGGGAATAGGCCCAGGGCACAGGGGGGCTTTTATTTTTTTAGAGACGAGATCTCCCTATGTTGCCCAGGCTGGTCTCAACCTTCTAGGCTGAAGTGATTCTCTCACCTCAGCCTCCCAAGTGGCTGGGACTACAGGTGCATGCCGCCAATCCCAGCTGTGGTGGTTTAGGTGCAGGCAGATCCCAGTGTAGATGGGGGGTTAGCAGGGAGTGGAAGGTGGGAGAGAAGGAAGTGCATGGTAGGTTCAGGTAGAAAAACCCAATGGGAATGTGAAGGGACCAGGGTGCAGGGGAATTAGCCCCTTCTTGCCCTGGCCTTGTGGCACAAAAGCCTCTAGAACAGGGCCCGCTGTAATCAGCAGGTAAGTGAACATAGAGTTCTCAAAGCACTTACTTCAGCCTTAAGACTGGGATCCAGTGGGGCACTGTGGCTCACACCTGTAATCCCAGCCCTTTGGGAGGCTGAGGTGGGAAGGATCACTTGAGCCTGAGAGTTCAAGACCAGTCTGGAGAACACAGCAAGACCCCATCTCTACAGAAAAATGTTAATTAGCTAGGCGTGGTGGCACGCACCAGTAGTCTGTTACTTGGGAGGCTGAGATGGGAGGACTGCTTGAGCCTAGGAGATCCAGGCTGCAGTGAGCCATGATCACACCACTGCACTGCACTCCAGTTTGGTGACAGAGTGAGACCATGTCTCTAAAACAACAACAAAACTGGAATCCATGGGAAAAGGAGATTAACGCTTCCCCGCAGAGGAGTGCCAAGCCCATGCCCATGGAAGGCCTCTGTCTCCTAGCTGCTTAGTGCAGGCTGAGGCTAAGGCAGGAGGGGCTGGCAGTCAAACAGGGCTATTTATTATTTTATTTACTTATTCAAGAGACAGCATCTCACCACCTTGCCCACACTGGGCTTGAACTCCTGGGCCCAAGCGATCCTCCCACCTCGGCCTCCCAAAGTGCTGGGATTACAGGCATGAGCCTCCACACCTGGCCCAAACCGGGCTCTTTAACCTGCCTCCTCTTGCCCATGAGTTGGGAGAGTTTTCCCAACTCTCCTTCCAGAAAGGAAAACAAGGTTGGCAACTTGGTATAATTAGACCTTTTATACCCCACCCATGCTCTTTGTCCACCTCTAGTCTGAAAAGTGGTACAGAGAAGCCACAGCAATGAAGAGTTGCTTGGCAACAAAATTTTATTTTATTTTATTTTTTTGAGACAGAGTCTCACTCTGTCACCCAGGCTGGAGGCAGTGGCGCGATCTCGGTTCACTGCAAACCGCCTCCCAGGTTCACGCCATTCTCCTGCCTCAGCCTCCCGAGTAGCTGGGACTACAGGCACTCGCCATCATGCCCGGCTAATTTTTTGTATTTTTAATAGAGACGAGGTTTCACCATGTTAGCCAGGATGGTCTCGATCACCTGACCTCGTGATCCACCTGCCTCGGGCTCCCAAAGTGCTGGGATTACAGGTGTGAGCCACCGCGCCCGGCCACGCTTGGCAACAAAATTAAGTAGTTTGAGATCATATCCCAAAGTATAAAATAAATACCTGTAAGTCCATGCTGATATAAATGGATGAATGAATAAATGAGGGAGAATAGGCAAATCTCCCACACAGAAGAATTCCAAATAAACTGCCAGGCACGGTGGCTCACGCCTGTAATCCCAGCACTTTGGGAGGCCGAGGCAGGCAGATCACAAGGTCAGGAGTCCGAGACCATCCTGGCTAACAAGGTGAAACCCCGTCTCTACTAAAAATACAAAAATTAGCTGGACTTGGTGGCGGGCGCCTGTAGTCCCAGCTACTTGGGAGGCTGAGGCAGGCGAACTGTGTGAACCCGGGAGGCAGAGCTTTCAGTGAGCCAAGATTGTGCCACTGCACTCCAGCCTGGGCAACAGAGCGAGACTCCGTCTCAAAAAAAAAAAAAACAAATAAACCTGTGTAGATATTCTGCCCTTAGGGAGGTAGAACATAATTCCCCAATTCTTAAATGTGGGCTGCACACAGTGACTTCCTTCCAAAGAGTCCAGTACAGAAAGAAGAAAAAAGAGTAACTTTACAGTGGAGAAATCTGGCAAAGCTTACCTCAGTCAGGTGATCAAAGTCAGCATGAACCCTTGATAAGATGTGGCATGAATGGCACCTGACCTCTGGTCTTCCTCTCCAAAACCCAGAACCCCAGTCTAATCATAAGGAAACATCAGACAAATCCTGATGGAGGGGGATCCTACCATATGCCTGCCTGGTACTCCCCAAAACTGTAAGGTCATCAAAAACAGGGAAGGTCTGAGAAACCATCACATCCAAGAGTCAGGATGATTGTGAAATGGGATTCTGAGGGGAAAAGGACATTGGGGGAAACTGAGTAAATCTGAATAAAGTATGGAGTTAATGATTCATTAATTGTGACAAATGTACCATACTAACATAAGGTGTTAATAATAGGGGAGACCACACCTGTAATCCCAGCCCTTGGGGAGGCTGAGGTAGGAGAATCACATGAGTTTGAGACCAGCCTGGGCAACAATAGTGAGACCTTGTCTCTATGAAAAATTAAAAAATTAGGCCAGGCATAGTGGCTCACGCCTGTAATCCCAGCACTATGGGAGGCCGAGGCGGGCGGATCACGAGGTCAGGAGATCGAGACCATCCTGGCTAACATGGTGAAACCCCGTCTCTACTAAATACAAAAAGTTAGCTGGACGTGATGGTGGGTGCCTGTAGTCCCAGCTACTTGGGAGGCTGAGGCAGGAGAATGGCGTGAACCTGGGAGGCGGAGCTGGCAGTGAGCCAAGATCGCACTACTGTACTCCAGCCTGGGTGACAGAGCGAGACTCTATCTCAAAAAAAAAAAAAAAAAAAAATTTAAAAATTAGCCAGCCATAGTGGTGCTGCCTGTAGTCCCAGCTACTTGGGAGGTTGAGGCAGGATTGCTTGAGCCCAGAAGATCGAGGCTGCAGTGAGCTATGACTGTGCCACTGCACTCCAGCCTGGGTGACAGACAGAGACCCTGTCTCAAAAAAATTGCTGGGCATGGTGGCTCACGCCTGTAATCCCAGCACTTTGGGAGGCTTAGGTGGGGGGATCACCTGAAGTCAGGAGTTTCAGACCAGCCTGGCTAACATAGTAAAACCTCATCTCTACTAAAAATAAAAAAATTAGGCTGGGCGTGGTAGCTCACGTCTGTAATCCCAGCATTTTGGGAGGCCAAGCCGGGTGGATCACCTGAGGTCAGGAGTTTAAGCCCTGCCTGGCCAACATGGTGAAACCCTGTCTCTACAAAAAATACAAAAATTAGCCGGGCATGGTGGCAGGCACCTGTAATTCCAGCTATTTGGGAGGCTGAGGCAGAAGAATTGCTTGAACCCAGGAAGCAGAGGTTGCAGTGAGCCGAGATCACACCATTGCACTCCAGCCTGGGCGACAAGAGTGAAACTCCATGTCAAAAAAAAAAAAAAAAATTAGCTGGCATGGTGGCATGTGCCTGTAATCCCCAGCTTCGGGAGGCTGAGGCAGGAGAACCTTTTTTTTTTTTTGAGACGGAGTCTCAGTCTGTCACCCAGCGCCCACGCTGGAGTACAGTGGCGTGATCTCGGCTGACTGCAACCTTTGCCTCCCGGGTTCAAGCAATTATCCTGCCTCAGCCTCCCAAGTAGCTGGAACTACAGGCACACACCACCACACTCAGCTAATTTTTGTATTAGCTTTCAGTGAGCCAAGATTGTGCCACTGCACTCCAGCCTGGGCAACAGAGCGAGACTCCGTCTCAAAAAAAAAAACAAACAAACAAACCTGCGTAGATATTCTGCCCTTAGGGAGGTAGAACATAATTCCCCAATTCTTAAATGTGGGCTGCACACAGTGACTTCCTTCCTTCTGCTGGAAGGAAGGACAGAAGTTAGTACGAGCCTCTTGACCTCGTGATCTGCCCGCCTTGGGGGAACTCTCTGTACTATCTTTGCAATAAATAAATGTATAAATTTAGAAGTCTAAGGCCGGGCACGGTGGCTTACGCCTGTAATTCCAGCACTTTGGGAGGCCAAGGCAGGTGGATCATGAGGTCAAGAGATTGAGACTATCCTGGCTAACACGGTGAAACCCCGTCTCTACTAAAAAAAAATACAAAAAATTAGCTAGGCATGGTGACAGGAGCCTGTAGTCCCAGCTACTTGGGAGGATGAGGCAGGAGAATGGCGTGAACCCAGAAGGCTGAGTTTACAGTGAGCTGAGATAGCACCACTGCACTCCAGCCTGGGTGACAGAGTGAGACTCTGTCTCAAAAAAAACAAATTTAGAAGTCTAAAAGTATACAAAAAAGAAAAAAAAAAAGAGTTGCCTGAGCCCTTTTGTGGCCACACAGCACTGGCAGAGCAGTTAGGCAGGAGCAGCAGGGGGTGGAAAGGAAAGGGAGGCAGAAGAAGCAGGAGCTGCTTTATTTCAGAACAAGGTACAATAGGCCACACCTCTGTCCTGCACCTGGGAACCCTGGGCATGGATGAGCAGAGCAACCACAGGTCTGAAGAGACAAAGCAGAGGAAGCCTGAGCGTGCTTCTCCCCTGTGTGGAGGGGCAGGCCGCCATTGCTGTGGTGTGGCTCCTTTCATCTCGTCAGCTGTCCAGGGACTAGGGTATGAAGGGACAAAAAAACCAGGCCCAATATCCTCTAAAGTTAAGCTGAGACAGGAGAGGGACACCCAAGGCGAGGGTGACAGGCCTTTCCTGTTGGCTGGAGAGCCAGTCTTAGGCCGGATTCTGGTGCCAATGGCAAAGGAAGGCCCAAAGTGAGGGCAGTGCAGAGATGAGGGGGATCTCAGGGAAAACACCCAGGGTGGAAGCAACCACAGAAGCCCCCCGCTGTGTCCACTCTCCAATCATGCTGGCCTTCTTCTCCCCCTTGGATGTGACCAGACATGCCCAGAGCTGCCTGCTCATGGTGGGTGTCCTGTGTTGGGGCAGTCTGAACTACTGGTCCCACAGAAGAAGTCCTCAGGAAGCTCACTCAGGAGTCCATCCAGGTCATCTACAGAGAGGAGAATGATGGGTAGCCTTAGTGACAACATCAGGGTTCCATGTGACTCAGGTCCAAAGTTTCTGCCCTTCAGGTGGGCCTGGGCCTGGTTGTATAGCTGCTAGGCAGGTGGCTCCTCCAGACAGTAGTACCCATGCCAATAGGCCTGAGGCTGGCCTGACTTCCATCTTCCCTCTGCTCCCCTTGTACCCATACATGACAAAAGGCAGGGGCGTAATCCCTGGGCCATTCTGACAAGGAAGAGGATTCCCCTGGGCCTGATTCCTCTCCTTCCATCCAGTCATAGTGCCAAACAGGAAGGCTTCAGAGGTCACCTAGTGCAACTCTCATTGGCTGAGGGAGAAAGAGGGCTGGGAAAAGCCATTAGATGTGTTCAGAGTTACACAGTTCCTTAATTGGCTTCTCATCTGACAGTGGAAAATATCACCCCCTTCCTCAAAGTGCCTGTGTAACACTACAGTTCTCAGATGTGGTACTTATGTCCGAGAACTTGGACACAGCTGACCTCGATAATCCCTAGCAATATTATTTACTAGCAGCAGCTAATACTGACTGAGTGCTTGCTCTGTGCCTCAATAAACACTCATAGGTAGGGCATCTCCAGGTAGCTCCTGTTTTATCAACCCCACTTTACCTGAAACAAACTTTTTTTTTTTTTTTTTTTTGAGACAGAGTCTCACTCTGTCGCCCAGGCTGGAGTGCGGTGGCGTGATCTCGGCTCACTGCAAGCTCCACCTCCCAGGTTCACGCCATTCTCCTGCCTCAGCCTCCCAAGTAGCTACGACTATAGGTGCCTGCCGCCACACCCGGCTAATTTTTTGTATTTTTTAGTAGAGACGGGGTTTCACCGCGTTAGCCAGGATGGTCTCGATCTCCTGACCTCGTGATCCACCCGCCTCGGCCTCCCAAAGTGCTGGGATTACAGGCGTGAGCCACCGCGCCCAGTCCAACAAAACAAGCTTTTAAGAGGTAAAACAACTTGCCCAACGTGAGCATACTCAAGCTCCATCTACACCAGAACCACTGCTGCCAACTAGAAAACTCTTGCCTACTGGATGGGATCAGGAAACCCTGGGAGTAACTCAGACTGTCTGTAAGCTACACCCAAGAGCCTAGCTCTGCATCTGGCAAGAGCACTCAGTAAATATCACTGCTGGAAGGAAGGACAGAAGTTAGTTTGGGCAGCATTCACAATTTCATTATGGTGACTCGCACTGTACCCAGGGAGGTAGGACTGGAATTTGCTTATAACAAAAAAAGTTCCCCTGCATTAACTACACCATGACTGTCTAGAGAAACACAGTATGAAATGAAGGGGAATGGCAATCAGCATGGGCTAGGAAACTAAGAAATTAGGAATCAGGGTAAGAATCAAAAATCAGTTATTTGGGCTGGGTGCGGTGGCTCATGCCTATAATCGCAGCACTTGGGAGGCTGCGGCGGGCGGATCACAAGGTCAGGAGATCGAGACCAGCCTGGCCAACATGGTGAAACCCCATCTCTACTAAAAATACAAAAATAGCCAGGTGTAGGGGCACGTGCCTGTAATCCTAGCTACTCAGGAGGCTGAGGCAGAAGAATCGCTTTTACCGGGGAGGCGGAGGTTGCAGTGATCTGAGATTGTGTCACTGCACTCCAGCCTGGGCGACAGAGCAAGACTCCGTCTCAAAAAAAAAAAAAAAAAGAATCAGTATTTGTCTCCAGCAATATCCGGCCACCATTGGTAGCTTCCTGTTCGCAGGTCTGTCCCTACACTGAAGATGTGATACCAGCCCTAATTTTTTTTTTTTTTTTTGAGACGGAGTTGCTCTCTTTCGCCCCGGCTGGAGTGCAGTGGTGTGATCTCGGCTCACTGCAAGCTCTGCCTCCCGGGTTCACACCATTCTCCTGCCTCAGCCTCCTGAGTAGCTGGGACTACAGGCGCCCACCACCACGCCTGGCTAATTTTTTATATTTTTAGTAGAGAGGGGGTTTCACCATGTTAGCCAAGATGGTCTGGATCTCCTGACCTCGTGATCCACCCGCCTTGGCCTCCCAAAGTGCTGGGATTAGAGGCATGAGCTACCGCGCCCGGCCCACCAGCCCTAATATTCTATAGTCAACTCTCTGTCACTACCAGCAACCTTCTGGTGATGCCTTGGCTTGTCTCACAAAGAAAGAGTGCAGGCTTCCAGGCAATGCAAGATTCCAGGATAAGGGACGTATGCTTTTTCACAAGATATAATGGCCTTTGTGGTTTATCCATTGGTATACTGTGAATTAGGTAGTGTGAGAACACCTATCCATAATTGTGGGTGGAAACCTACCCAGGTGCTGGGGCAAGAGACTGAAGGCACAAACTGTTCCAGTATAATGAAGAAAACAGTTAGAGTAAGAAAAGTTATACTAGAAATAGGACATAGAGGTGATTATATATGGATTTTTTTGTGTGTGTGAGACGAGTCTTGCTCTGTCGCCCAGGCTGGAGTGCAGTGGCGCCATCTCGGCTCACTGCAAGCTCCACCTCCCGGGTTCATGCCCTTCTCCTGCCTCAGCCTCCCGAGTAGCTGGGCTACAGGCGCCTGCCACCACACCCGGCCAATTTTTTGTGTATTTTTAGTAGAGACGGGGTTTCACCATGTTAGCCAAGATGGTCTCGATCTCCTGACCTCGTGATCCGCCCACCTCGGCCTCCCAAAGTGCTGGGATTACAGGCGTGAGCCGCGCCCAGCTATATATGGATATTACCGATCATTAGTTTTTAGTACTAATCTCTGTATTATCAATATAACTGAGAAAAAAACCAGCCAGTACAGAGTCAGGAACTGAAGGGACACTGTGAGAAGTGAGCAGAAGAGTGAAAGTCCTCTGTCACGCCCTGATAAGGGCTGCTTGAGGACACCTTGGTCTAGCAGTAGCGCCAGTGCCTGGGAAGGCACCCATTACTTAGCAGACTGAGAAAGGGAGTTTTCCTTTCCTTGGGGGAGTTCGAGAACACTGCTCCACCAGCTGTTGTGGGAGGCCTGACATTAGCCAGGCCTGCCCGCAGTCATCTGGAGGCTTAAACGTCTCCCTGTGGTGTTGTGCTTCAGTGGTCACGCTCCTTGTCCACTTTCATGTTCCGCCTGTATACCTGGTTCTTCTTTTAAGTTCTTGGAAGATAGCAGTAGTGAATTAGTGAAAGTATTAAAGTCTTTGATCTCTCTGATAAGTGCATAGAAAAAACGCTGACATATGCTGTCCTCCCTCTCTGCTTCAGCTACCACAAAGGGAAAGGCCCCTGTCACGTGGACACGTGACTTGCTTGGCCTTATCAATCTTTTGAGATGACTCACACTCCTTACCCTGCCCCCTTGCCTTGTATACAATAAATAGCAGCACATCCAGGCATTTGGGGCCACTACCGTACTCCACGCATTGGTGGTAGTGGCCCCTTGGGCCCAGCTGTCTTTCCTACTTTCTCTTAGTCTCGTGTCTTATTTTTCTACAATCTCTCGTCTCTGCACACGAAGAGAAAACCCACAAGGCCCAGTAGGGCTGGACCCTACATCTGGCACCCAACTCTTGTCTTCTGGTCACTTCTCACAATGTCTCTTCAGCTCTTGACTCTATACTGGCTGGTTTTTTTCTCAGTTATAATCATAATACAGAGATTCGTACTAAAAACTAATGATTGGTAATATCCATATATAATCATCTCTATATCCTATTTCTAGTATAACTTTTCTTATTCTAACTATTTTCTGTATTCGACTGTATTCGACTGTATCAGTCTCTTGCCTCGGCACCTGGGTAGGTTTCTGCCCACATATAATCCTGTGAACTTTGGGGCCAGACAGGATTGAATTTTTGGAATCAAAAAGCTAAGACCAGGCTGGGCACGGTAGGTCATGCCTCTAATCCCACTACTTTGGGAGGCAGAGAGAGAAGGATCGCTTGAGCCCCAGGAGTTCAAGACCAGCCTGGGCAACATGGCAAAACTGTCTCCACAAAAAATTTAAAAATTGCTGGGCATGGCCGGGTGTGGTGGCTCACGCCTGTAATCCCAGCACTTTAGGAGGCTGAGGCGGGCAGATCATGAGGTCAGGAGATCGAGACCATCCTGGCTAACACAGTGAAACCCCGTCTCTACCAAAAATACACAAAAAATTAGCCGGGCATGGTGGCGGGCGCCTGTAGTCCCAGCTACTCAGGAGGCTGAGGCAGGAGAATGGCGTGAACCCAGGAGGCAGAACTTGCAGCGAGCCGAGATGGCGCCACTGCACTCCAGCCTGGGCGACAGAGTGAGACTCCGTCTCAAAAAAAAAAAAAGAAAAACTGCTGGGCATAGTGGCACATACCTGTATTCCCAGCTACTCGGGAGGCTGAGGTGGGAGGACTACTTGAGCCTGGGACGCCGAGGCTGCAGTGAGCCATGTTCATAACACTGCACTCCAGCCTGGGCAACAGAATGAGACCCTGTCTCAAAAATAAAAATTAAAATAAAAAAAGCTAAAACTAGATCCTGAATGGTGTTAGTTTCACCTGGGTGATGCCTCCTGAGGAAGCAGCTGGCCCAACCACAAGGGGTCTGCATTTGGGCCTCTCTGGTTTGTAGCCTGGTTCTCCCAAAAACCAGTGGACGTCTGACTCCTCAGCACTCCTCTAAGCTTAGTCAGGATGGGAAATCTGCCTCTGTGGTCCGCTCGTCAGCCCACAGAGGACTCAGAGTGTGGCACAAAGACAGCGCCCATCCATCTGGACAGGGAATGGTGATGTTTCCTCCTTGTGGCTGATGGCACATAACCTGAAAATGGGGGAAACCTGTGGATGACACTTTGTTTTACATGGCCCCATCACACTGTTAACGAGTTTGTGGCCTGCAGCCTTGCCAAACAAGACACTGTATCTGATTTCTGTAAGATTATATAAGATCCAAAGATTCATGGAAACAGGAACAAGATATAGCCAGGAAGATTCTGGTTCAGCTATTCAACAGGAAATAGAACCTCTCTTGCAGCCGGGCGCGGTGGCTCAAGCCTGTAATCCCAGCACTTTGGGAGGCTGAGGCGGGCGGATCACGAGGTCAGGAGATCGAGACCATCCTGGCTAACACGGTGAAACCCCGTCTCTACTAAAAACACAAAAAATTAGCCGGGCGTGTTGGCGGGCGCCTGTATTCCCAGCTACTCGGGAGGCTGAGGCAGGAGAATGGCGTGAACCCAGGAGGTGGAGGTTGCGGTGAGCCGAGATCGCGCCACTGCACTCCAGCCTGAGGGACAGAGAAAGACTCCGTCTCAAAAAAAAAAAAAAAAAAAAAAGAACCTCTCTTGCTCCCAGACGGGCTGACTGCCTTACCTGCTTCTGGGAGTTCTTCCTCAGGGGACGCCTCTGCCGCTAGGTTCTGTGCTGTTCTGAAGCCTTCCTCAGGCTTTGCAGCCACATCATGCTGGAAGCTCCCTGAATCCTGGGGACAGAGGATCTGGTTACCAATGCCTGTGTCCCTGAAATCCCTTCAGATGGCACCACCTCTACCCAGACAACCTCAAAGGAACAGTGTGGGGCTCAGGAAAGAAACATGATGGGGCCAGGTGTGGTGGCTCACACCTGTAATCCCAGCACTTTGGGAGGCCGAGGTGGGTGGATCATTTGAGGTCAGGAGTTCAAGACCAGCCTGGCCAACATGGTGAAACCACATCTCTACTAAAAATACAAAAACAGAGCCGGGCATGGTGGCACGCGCCTGTAATCCTAGCTACTTGGGAGGCTGAGGCATGAGAATCGCTTGAACCCAGGAGGCAGAGGTTGCAGTGAGCCAGTATCATGCCACTGCACTCCAGCCTGGGTGACAGAGTGAGACCCTCTCTCAAAAAAAGAAAAAAAAAAAAAAAAAAAACATGATAGAAGAGTATGGCAGGGGCCAGCCACCTAGGCCCATGCTGAAGGGAGGGAGCTGAAACACCAAACACCCAAAGCAGCAGATAATAAACAAAACAAAAACTAGGCCGGGCACGCCTAGTTCACGCCTGTAATCCCAACACTTTGGGAGGCCGAGGCAGGCAGATTACAAGGTCAGGAGTTCGAGACCAGCCTGACCAACATGGTGAAATCCCATCTCTACTAAAAATACAAAAATTAGCCAGCTGTGGTGGCACACACCTGTAATCCCAGCTACTCAGGAGGCTGAGGCAGGAGACTCACTTGAACCCGGGAGGTGAAGTTGCAGTGAGCTGAGAACATGCTACTGCACTCCAGCCTGGGTGACAGAGTGAGACTCCATCTCAAAAAAATAAATAAAAATAAATACTGATAATTAAATGGTTAACCATGGTTAGCCCTAGGAAATAGGAGTGGGGAAGGGTAGGATCCATTTTTTGCTTATTCTGTGCTATTTTGATTTATTTCAATAAGTATAGATAATTTGAAATTTAAAAGAAAAATAGGCTGAGCACAGTGGCTCATGCCTATAATTCCAGCACTTTGGGAGGCCAAGGCAGGCCGATCACCTGAGGTCAGGAGTTCGGGACTAGCCTGGCCAATATGGCAAAACTCTGTCTCTACTAAAAAATACAAAAAAATTTAGCTGGGCATGGTCCCAGCTGTTCGGGAGGCTGAGGTGGAAGAATCACTTGAATCTGGAAGGCAGAGGTTGCAGTGAGCCGAGGTCACGCCACTGCACTCTGGCCTGGGTGACAGAGCAAAACTCTGTCTCAAAAAAAAAAAAAAAAGAAAAGAAAGAAAAAGAAAGGGTTTAGAAGTGGGGTGATTTTGAGAGAACGTGGAGGGGCTAAGGGGAAAGATGAGGAAAATGGAAGTGGAAAGTTGGAGCTTAGATGAAAACCTCTGTCTAAGGTGACTAGAGGTCATCAAGTCAAACGTACTATAGATGAAGCTGTTGCAAGGGAGGCGACAGGACTTGCCCAAGGTCACAGTACACGTTTTCAGTACACAAGATCCCAGGAAGGTGGTGGGGGCAGGGCATGTCAAGTCCAGGATCTGCACTCTCACCCTGGAGTGGATCTGCCTGGAAGCCCATGCTTACCTCCCATAAATGCCAAATGCTCGTCTCGGTTCCTAAAGAGGATGTCCCCACCAGTGTTCTGTGCAGCTTCCCCCTAATTTAGCAGAGGCAGACGCCAAGAGGGAAGACACAGAGCAGGTGCTGGCTCACCTGACAGGCCATTTGTAGCTCACTGTTCTCCACACTGCCACCTGTAGCAGATCTGACCCTCAGTCATTTACTGCCACCACCCCCTGGTGGGCCCTTCACTTGGTTAGTTCTCAAGTGACTGCTATCCTCTCAGATGTTCAAGCCTGCCATCAGATGCTCAGGGATCACCAAGAAGCCAGCTGCTCCTCTAGGTACTGTTACTGAGCCATCTGCCAGGCAGCTGGATGAGGGATAGGAGATGGTCCTGTCCCCAAAGATACCTTTTCACCTCAGAGCACCTGCCCTCTTCAGACCTCTGCTCCCCAGGGTGGAAGAGGGGAAGAAATCAGAAGATCCAGACAGAAGGAGGGCCTTACCAGTCCCCGGTTCCATCCTGCTCCTCTTACCTTGGGGAAGGGCTGAGATGGCTTGAGGAAGCTCCCATCCCCAGAATCCGGGCTGTAAATATGGACCAGGTTGTTGGGTGTCACGTTGAGGTAGTGATTTCGAAGTGAAGGAGAAAACACTCCGATCTGGAATCAAGGAAAGGGAAGGTCAGTGTCCTGATGGAGCACTGGGAACTGCCAGATGGCCACCTGGCTCCCACCTGCCTTTCACTTGGTGTCCTCTGCCTAGCCTTGGTCCCAGAAGAGAACCATTTGCCACAATCTTCCCTTAACACAACCCTCCATCCCTATCCACCCTGAAGAATGAGGGCCAGCTCAAGGGCCGCAGGCCTTCCCTCAGCTCAAGCCAGGGCCTAGCAATGGTTCAGCCACTCCATGCCTGGTGTTGTAGAGGAAGGCAGCCAGACAGGTAAGGAGACAGACACTGAGGGCTCTATCCGGGGGGCAGTGGTGTGGAGAGCTGCTCCCCATACCTGCTTCAGCAGCAGCACTGAGCCAGGCTTCAGCTCATTCTGGCGCGTCTCCAGCAGCAACCTGTGCACCGTCCCCTGCATCTCTCCTGCAAATACCACATGGCCCATCAGTCTCAGGGTCAAGGGCAGCACAGCGACTGGTATGGGCCCTGGCTGGGAAGTGGGCTGCTCACTGCCTCAGTTTTCCTGTCTGCAAAGGGAGAGGGTGATTCCACCTCATTTCCTGGCCTCAGTGGAGCCCACTCATCAGACAACCTAGGACCTAATTCCTTACCCGTGGGGTCCTTGAAAACCACACTGGCGTCCATTGTGCTCCGAGTCAGGGACTTGATCATCACCGCCATGTTGGGGACCTTGTTCCTAGGAAGCTGCTTCAGGGCTGCCTGCTTACAAGGAGAGGCATATGCTGAGCCTTCCACGGCCCACCTGTGACTTCCCAGGTCTCCAAGTGTGCCAGGGCAACCGGGAGTATGAGGGATCAGTGTATAGTTATAGTGATGATCTTCCTTGTGGAGGACAAGGAGGTATCCCATCTCTCTCTGGCAGACCTAGAGCTGGGAGGTCCTTCATTTCTCTCCCCTGCCTGTTTTCTTTTTTATTTGTTTTTTTTGTTTGTTTGTTTGTTTTTTTGAGACGGAGTTTCGCTCCCAGGCTGGAGTGCAGTGGCACAATCTCCGCTCATTGCAACCTCCGCCTTCTGGTTTCAAGCGATTCTCCTGCCTCAGGCTCCCGAGTAGCTGAGATTACAGGCATCCGCCACCATGCCCGGCTAATTTTTGTATTTTTAGTAGAGACGGGGTTTCACCATGTTGGCCAGGCTTGTCTTGAACTCCTGACCTCGTGATCCACCCGCCTCGGCCTCCCAAAGTGCTGGGATTACAGGCATGAGCCACCGCGCCCGGCCTATTTTTTTATTTTTGAGATGGAGTCTCGCTCTGTCGCCTAGGCTGGAGTACCGTGGCACGACCTTGGCTCATTGCAACCTCCGCCTCTGGGTTCAAGCAATTCTCCAGCCTCGGCTTCCCGAGTAGCTGGAATTACAGGCGTGTGCCACCAAGCCTGGCTAATTTTTGTATTTTCAGTAGAGATGGGGTTTCACCATGTTGGCCAGGTTGGTCTCGAACTCCTGACCTCAAGTGATCCGCCCGCCTCAGCCTCCCAAAGTGCTGGGATTACAGGCGTGACCCACCCCGCCTGACCTGTTTGGTTTTTGTTTTTTTTCTTGAGACAGAGTTTCACTCTTATTGCCCAGGCTAGAGTGCAATGGCACATCTTGGCTCACTGCAACCTCTGCCTTCCAGGTTCAAGCAATTCTCCTGTCTCAGCCTCCTGAGTAGCTAGAATTACAGGCATGTGCCAACACGCCCGGCTAATTTTGTATTTTTAGTAGAGACAGGGTTTCTCCAGGTTGGTCAGGCTGGTCTTGAACTTGTGACCTCAGGTGATCCGCCCGCCTTGACCTCTCAAGATTGTAAGTGTGAGCCACCACGCCCGGCCTTGGGTTTTTTTTTAAAGGAGACAAGTTCTCGCTCTATTGCCCCAGCTGGAGTGCAGTGGCACGATCATAGTTCACTGTAGCCTCAACCTCCTAAGATCAAGTGATCCTCTGGCCTCAGCCTCCCTAGTAGCTGGGACTATAAGGCATGTGCCACCACATCCAGCTAATTTTTTTTTTTTTCATATTTTTTTGTAGAGACAGAGCCTTGCTTTGTTGCCCAGGCTGGTCTCGAACTCCTGACCTTTGTGATCCTTCCACCTCAGCCTCCCAAAATGCTGGGATTACAGGTGTAAGCCACTGTGTCCAGCACTTTCTTTTGTTTATATGTGTTTACACAGTGTTCCATCATAGCAGTCACAGGCGGGGATATGTTGGCACATGTACTGGCATGTCTCTGCACACAACCCTTAACCACTAGGGAGCTTTGAGGGAGGCAGTGTGCTCACCCCAGCCCATCCAGGGCCTGGAAGTGCAGAGGCATGCCATAACCCACTCTCTCCTTCCACCTGGGCACAATCCTATGGATGACAGTGAAAAGTTAGGTAAGTGGAAGATACAACCAAAGGGGCTTCGTGCTGCTGCTTGTATAGGGTACGAGGGAGCAAGCAGCCCCTTCCTAAGGTGGAGTAGGGCAGTAGGTCAGAGAGGGAGAAAAATGGTCTTTCCTTTGGGTCTCAGCACCCAGAATCCTTACCTTGCGCAGCACCATGACAATGCTGTAGGTACAGAGGAAGCAGCTAGGGTCTCTCTCATCCAGGCCTAGCGCAGATTTCATTGTCAGCCAGGGCCCTCGCCCAAAATCCTCCTCCGCAGATGCCTGGGAACTAGCAACAATCTGGTACCACAGAGCAGAGGGGGAGCCTGTATGAATAGGTCTACCTTGCTACAGACTGTTGATTGAAACAGGGTGGAAGGGTGAGAGACGAAAGGCAAATCCCCTCGCAAAAACTGTAGTACAATGGCCACAGTCTCTCCTCTCATTTATCTCCAAGGCCAGAAAATGGCATGTGAAATCCTTTTTTTCTTTTTCTTTTTTTTCTGATTGCTTTGGCATTTGAAGCATGTGAAAATCTTGTTGCATATCACAGGTTTCATTCAGCAGATACTCTTTTTTTTTTTTCTTTTTAAAATCAGGTCCTGTCTGCAGGACTAGGTATGAAAAACAAATTTTTTTTTTTTTTTTTTTTTTTTTGAGACAGAGTCTGGTTCTGTCCCCCAGGCTGGAGTGCAGTGGCACAATCTCGGCTCACTGCAAGCTCCGCCTCCCGGGTTCACGCCATTCTCCTGCCTCAGCCTCTCCGAGTAGCTGGGACTACAGGCGCCCGCCACCATGCCTGGCCAATTTTTTGTATTTTTAGTAGAGACGGGGTTTCACCGTGGTCTCGATCTCCTGACCTCGTGATTCACCCGCCTCGGCCTCCCAAAGTGCTGGGATTACAAGCGTGAGCCACCGCGCCCGGCCCTGAAAAACAAATTTTTAATAAAATCAGCTCCTGGGCCAGATGCAGTGGCTCACACCTGTTACCCCAGCATTTTGGGAGGCCGAGGCGGGTAGATCACCTGAAGACAAGAGTTCGAGACCAGCCTGGCCAACACGGTGAAACCTCGTCTCTACTAAAAATACAAAAATTGGCCAGGCACAGTGGCTCACACCTGTTACCCCAGCACTTTGGGAGGCCTGGGCAATAAGAGTGAAACTCTGTCTCAAGAAAAAAAAACAAAAACCAAACAGGTCAGGCAGGGTGGGTCACGCCTGTAATCCCAGCACTTTGGGAGGCTGAGGCGGGCGGATCACTTGAGGTCAGGAGTTCGAGACCAACCTGGCCAACATGGTGAAACCCCATCTCTACTGAAAATACAAAAATTAGCCAGGCTTGGTGGCACACGCCTGTAATTCCAGCTACTCGGGAAGCCGAGGCTGGAGAATCGCTGATCATGAGGTCAGAAGATGGAGACCATCCTGGCTAACATGGTGAAACCCTGTCTCTACTAAAAATACAAAAATGAGCCAGGCATGGTGGCACATGCCTGTAGTCCCAGCTACTCGGGAGGCTGAGGCAGGAGAATAGCCTGAACCCAGGAGGTGGAGGTTGCAGTGAGCCAAGATCACGCCACTGCACTCTAGCCTGGGCAACACAGCGAGAATCCGTCTCAAAAATAAAATAAAATAAAGTAAAATAGAATAGAATAGAATAGAATAGAATAGAATAGAATAGAATAGAATAGAATAGAATAGAATAGAATAGAATAGAATAGAATAGAATAGAATAAAATCAGCTCCTGACTTTAACTGCATTGAAGCAGAAGGCTATCTGCGCTTATTTTTTATAACAGACTCAAAAAGTCTTAGGGGTAGGGAGCCACCGCATATATTTATAGGCTTCCAGAGTGGCTTAGCCATTTTAAAACCAGTCATATTCTATTTGGGATGCTTCTAGCTTTAACAATTAACCTTCTTACATTAATACATGCTTTGAATCCAGAAAGTATTTGTTGCTTTGGATCTGAAATGGACTGGCGGATCTGCGGAGCTACAGCAGAGAAAAAATACTGGGGAGAATTAAAAGCAAAACTGGGTTTGAGGGCAGAGCAGGTCAACCAGAACCCCAAGGAGTAGGGAATCAGGGTCTCACCCACGAAAGGGAACCCAGCAAAGGCAAGAGAAGGCAGATCCTTCCCAGCTCGGTTCTCAGAAACCTGAGAGGAAGGGCTCCTGAGACACAATCTCATAATACTTATCACAGTCTCCTCCCCTGGGGGAAGCTGGAGCTAGCTGGGCCTTTATTTCTTAGATAGGAAAGAAGGCTGGACCCATGGCATCAGATAATACCTACCTGGCACCAGGACAGGCCTCGCTTAATGCCAGTAAAATTGCTGCCTCCCCCAACTACCTGCCTGGAATGCCTTTTAGTGTGTGACACCAGCAAGCGGGCCTAGCAGCATCGGCTCTTGATTCTTAACTCCTGAAACACACGGGGACGCCCCTCACTCTCAAATCACACCCAGAAAGTTAACATTTGTAGTTACCTCTGTCTGGAATTTAGCCAGAGCACCATGGGTCGGAGTTTGGGGCGTGGAAACCATGATGTCCTCCAGACTTCTCCCACTCTGCTAACAGGGGAGGGAAGGAGAAGGTGAGAGCAAGCTCAGCAGCTGTTATTTACAAGTACAGCTTATTGTCTGGGTTACATAACGGGTTCAGGAAATGATCAGGGACAATTAACACATATTACATCTCTCCTAACAAAGTCTCAGGAGCCTCTTTGGCAGCTCAAAAAAGATACTTTGGGGATTGGTTTGAAAATGTGAGGAAGCCGGAGCTAGCCCAGGTGCAAAAACCAGGGCTGCCTGGAGGTGGCATGACACAAATAGAGAGGCCTGCCGGGCACGGCGACTCACGCCTGTAATCCCAGCACTTTGGGAGGCTGAGGCGGGTGGATCACCTGAGATCAGGAGTTCGAGACCAGCCTGGCCAGCATGGAGAAACCCCATCTCTACCAAAAATACAAAAATTAGCCAGGCGTGGTGGCGCATGCCTGTAATGCCAGCTACTTGGGAGGCTGGGGCAGGAGAATTGCTTGAAGCCGGGAGGCGGAGGTTGCAGTGAGCCAAGATTGTGCCACTGCACTCCAGCCTGGACGAGAGAGCAAGACTCTGTCTCAAAAAAAAAAAAAAAAAAAAAAAGAAAGAAAGAAAAATTGAGAGGCCTGTGATGAGCAAAGGGGCAGCTTTCTCCAAGTCCTAACCCTTTCCTCCAGGGAGATTCAGCCCAGGAGGAACATAGACGGCCTCTTTGGATATCTGCTAACGTGCTAGGGGAGAGCAAGTAACAGGCAGAAATTGTTTCAAACACCCTTAAAATGGGAGGAAGAGGGCACACCTATCACAACCAGTCCAGATCCTCAGAGTCCAATTATCTGGGATCTGATCCAAGACTAGTTAAATCCAAGTCTCACCAGGGCTGTCTCCTTTTCAGCCCCAGCTTCCCCACACCTGCCACAATGAACTGTTCTGTGGATCTGAGAGCACCTCGCTCTTCTGCCTCTGTGCCCTTACACACGCTCTTCCCTGCTTTCCCACTGCTGGAACATCCACAGAGCACAGCGCCCACTCCGCCACACACCTGTTAACCTCCTACTCATCCATCCAAAGCCCACTCGGCAAGCCTAAGGCACAGCCAGTGTCTTCCCAGCACCCAGGGAATGACCCCTATTCACACTGTGTGCTTTGTGCATGTTTGTTTGCATCTGTTTCTTCCATTTCACTGTAAGCTCTTTAGGACAGGAACTATTTCTTTTAATCTCTGTATTCTCAGTTCCAAGCAAATTGTCCAACACATAAGTCCTTAACAAATGCACATGAATGACTTCCTGCCCTAGTGCACACCTGTAGTCCCAGCTATTTGGGAGGCTAAGGCGGGAGAATGGCTTGAGCCCAGTTCAGGACCAGCCTGAGCAACATAGCCAATCTCTAATTCTTTTTTTTTTTTTTTTTTTTTGAGACAGAGTCTCGCTATGTCGCCCAGGCTGGAGTGCAGTAGCGCAATCTCGGCTCACTGCAAGCTCCGCCTCCCGGGTTCACGCCATTCTCCTGCCTCAGCCTCTCGGAGTAGCTGGGACTACAGGCGCCCGCCACCACACCCGGCTAATTTTTTGTATTTTTTAGTAGAGACGGGGTTTCATCGTGGTCTCGATCTCCTGACCTCGTGATCCATCCGCCTCGGCCTCCCAAAGTGCTGGGATTACAAGCGTGAGCCACCGCGCCTGGCCTAATTCTTAAAAAAAGGAAAAGAGGGTCGGGCGTGGTGGCTCACGCCTGTAATCCCAGCACTTTGGGAGGCTGAGGCGGGCGGATCACTTGAGGTCAGGAGTTCGAGACCAGCCTGGCCAATATGGTGAAACTCTGTCTCTACCAAAAATACAAAAATTAGCTAGGCATGGTGGCGGGGGCCTGTAGTCCCAGCTACTCAAGAGGCTGAGGCAGGAGAATCGCTTAAACCCGGTCGGCAGAGGTTTCAGTGAGCTGAGATTGTGCCGCTGCACTCCAGCCTGGATGTTGAAGCAAGACTTCATTCAAAAAAAAAAAAAAAAAAAAAAAAGGAGAAGAAAAAAGAAAATTATGATGTCCTCAGAGCCTTAAGCACTTCTTTCACAGTGGATTTTCTAGCATTCAATTCTTCCCTTTTATTTCTCCTGCAGCTTTGAAAAGCCTCTCTGCACTTCCTTCCTTCGCTGCAGGAGGGAAGATATGCTAGGGCTGGACAGTGCTGGAACTCTGCTTCTCTCCCTTGCCCCCCAAATCCTAGAAAGCAAGCTCACTCACCTGGTGAGGCAGGATTCCAGCTGGGCCGGGGAAACGGCGAGTTTTGGCTCGGGTGGAGGGGTGGGTGGGCTGCTGGGGTGTCCGGCTGGCAGCAGTGACCAGCTGCACCAGGTGGTTGGTGACTATGGGTGTCTGCAGAGCTCCCTGGGGACCCAGGGAGGAATGGGGACCTTTTGGGGTACCAACAGGAGACCCAATGGAAGACACTGGAGCTTGGGGTTGTAAGCGTATCCGAGGAAATAATCCAGAGCTAGTACTTGAGGGAGTAGAACAGCTTGAGTTGGGAGTTCGAGGTCTGGGTAAATGAGCTTTGCCACTTAACCAGGAACTTGGAGACTGGAATGGCTGACAAGGGAAACAATTTTGAGGGCTGCTCTGAATGGTCCCTCTAGCAGCTTGGAGAGGCTGAAGTGCTTGAACAGGGGAGCGTTGTGGACAGACTTCCCAGTGGGATTGCTGAGTGGGAACTGTTAAGGCAGTTGGAACAGGAAGGTGACCCGCAGCACCAGGTCTCAAGGGGGGTCGTGGAGTCCTACATTGGATGACAGGATCTAGAGACTCATCCTGGGCTGACATGATACCTGCTTTGTGGGTGGCAGGCACGGGCCCCTTCTGGCAAGATCCACTCAGATCAACTACCCGGGCCTTTTTAGCCAATACTGAACCCTCCTGCTGCTGGGCAGGCAGGATTGGTGTGGCCTCACTGCTGACTCCACATTCCAGCTCCATGCCAGGCTCCTCCAACTCCATGCTTGCCAGGACTTTATCAAATTCGTCTTGTTCAGGCCCCTCAAAGCCACCAACTTGCTGCTGTTGGCTCTCAAAGGTGAGTAGGGGGTGTAGGGCTGAGGACTGAGGTCTTTCTGGCTCTCTGAGCCCTTCTGTCACTGTCACTCTTCTCTGCTGATTGCCAATCCAGCTGCTGGAAGTAGAGACAGGCCTTAGGGGAGCTGTTCCTATGCATGATGGACAGCTGTCGGCACTGGGCACGCTGGAGGTAGGGAGGCAGAGGTCCAGGTCTGGCAGGCCCAAAGCCTCTGAGGGAGCAGTAGGGTGTAACAGCAGCAGTCTGGAGGACTGTGCCTGCACAGTCTCCTGTGCCCTAGAAGAGACAGGTCTCAGACGCCCAGCATTCACAGGCAGTGAGCCAGCAAACTGGTTCTCTGCATCCTCCACAGCGGACAAGAAATCCTACAAGGAAGCAGAGATGGTAGGTCTTGGCACCTGGAAATCAAGAACCCCTCTGCTTTTACTGTTCAGTCACACGGCATGTATGTTTGTGTGTAGATACTTGAAAGGAACCAAAGCATGAGGGTCAGGCACAGTGGCTCATGCCTGTAATCCCAGCACTTTGGGAGGCCAAAGTAGGAGGATCACTTGAGGTCAGGAGTTCGAGTGCCTGGCCAACATGGCGAAACACTGTCTCTACTAAAAATAAAAAAATTAGCTGGGCATGGGGGTGCACACCTGTAATTCCAGCTACTCAGGAGGCTGAGGCAGGAGAATCACTTAAACCTGAGAGGCAGAGGTTGGCAGTGAGCCAAGATGGTGCCACTGTACTCCAGCCTGGGTGACAGAGTGAGACTGTGTCAAAAAAAAAAAAAAAAGAAAGAAAGAAAAAGAAAAAGAAACCAAAGCATGAAAGGCAATGGTGGTGTCTCTGTCTCTTACCACCTCTGACCTCACCCATGGGCCTACACAAGGCTCTATCAAAAACACTCCAATCTAAGCCTAAGTCTTCAGGTAACCTCTTTCTTCAGTCTTCATGGGTGGGGAGAGGGGCAGTTAGAGGAGGACAGCAGGAAAAGCAAACGTTCCAGGGCACCAAGAAGTCAGACAAATCACCCTAGGTCACACAATAACCATCTCAAGGAGACCACTTTCTGGTGTCTGGCCTGTTATCTAAACAGGGATCTATCCAGCTGGTCATGCTGCCTGTCCTTAGCTCACTCCTCATCCCCAATACACACTCGTGTGCTCTCTTTCTCTCTCTCTCTCTCACACACACACACACACACACACACACACACACACACACACTACACAGAGATAGCTACCCTTCAGTAAGCCAGAGAAGCCTTGGAGCCAGCAAAAAAAGGCAGAAGTTAAATATAGCTTTTCAGGCAAGTTAAATAAAGTATGGATTCCAGTTGGGAAGCAAGGTGAGATTGACACCTTCAAGAGCAACAGACCTGTTCTGAGGGTGGTTTTGAGTCAGAACTGCTGATTTAACTGACAGGAGGGTCCCCACCACCCCCACCCTCTGCTGCCGCACTGGATTGTCTGGGCTAGAGAAAGGCTTTTTCCTGCTTTGTGTATTATTAAGTGAGTCCCATACTCAGGCAGGACCACCACAGGACTCAACAATAATAATAATGACCAGAACTATAGCAGTAATAAAATCCTGATGACTCTGGAGGTTGATGATCTTTTTTCTCCCAAAGAGCTCACTCTCAGACATGACATCATCTGCTTTTTAGGAAGGGGGAAGGGACTGATCTGTCATTTTCAGGGAACAGAAACTTCAGCTGTCAGATTCCTTTACTCTAATTCCATTACTCGCCTAGCAGTCCCATCATCACCTTGTAAGACCCAAGAGGGTCATTTTAACAGTTACTTTTTCAGCCTGTAATCACACATCTCCAAAGACAAAGACAAGGACACATCTCCTTGACAAAACTGGCAGTTGTGAATTATTTGTAAAAACAAAAATCAGGCCGGGCGCAGTGGCTCACGCCTGTAATCTCAGCACTTTGGGAGGCCGAGGCAGGGGGATCACGAGGTCAAGAGATCGAGACCATCCTGGCTGACACGGTGAAACCCCATCTCCACTAAAAATACAAAAAATTAGCCGGGCGTGGTGGCGGGCGCCTGTAATCCCAGCTACTCGGGAGGCTGAGGCAGGAGAATGGCGTGAACCCAGGAGGCGGAGCTTGCAGTGAGCCGAGATTGTGCCACTGCACTCCAGCCTGGGCGACAGAGCGAAACTCCGTCTCAAAAAAAAAAAAAAAATCAGGATGGGCCCGCTGGCTCACACTTGTAATCCCAGCACTTTGGGAGGCCGAGGCAAAAGGATCACTTGAGCCCAGGAATTTGAGACCAGCCTGGGCAACTGAGTAAGACGCTGTCTCTACAAAAAAATGAAAAATTAGCTGGGCATGGTGGCACACACCTGTAGGCCCAGCTACTGAGGAGGCTGAGGTGGGAGGATCACTTATGCCTGGGAGGTCGAGGTTGCAGTGAGCCGTGATTGTGCCACTGCACTCCAGCCTGAGTGACAGAAAGAGATCCTGTCTCCAAAAAAAGAAAGAAGTTCACACACTGGGGGCTGCCAGAGGCAGGGAGGTGGAGAGCATCAGGAAGAATAGCTAATGCATGAAGGGCTTATTACCTAGGTGATGGGATGATCTGTGCAGCAAACCACCATGGCACATGTTTACCTATGTAACAAACCTGCACATGTACCCCTGAACTTAAAATAAATGTTGAAGAAAAGAAAAAAAAGAAATATCCCTGGCTGGGCCATTCCCAGAAATTCTGATTTAATTGGTGTGTGGTAGGGCCTAGACAAGGGTAATTCTAACGTGCAAGCTTTGGATCTAGTCTCACCTCTCATCTTGTGATTAGAGAGAGGGAAGGGAAGAACATCTGAGGCAGAAGAGCGTCCCTCATATTGTAGAAGAGAAAACAGAGGACCAGAGAATAAAGTAACTTGCCCTGATTCACATAGCCAATTGCTGACCCCTGGTCTCCTGCCATCCAGTAACTATGCTATCTCTTACATGGTTCTGGCTCTACAAACACAGCCCTTCCCACCACAAGTATGTTATCACAGAGGTGAATTAAATCAGCTAGATGACACAGCTTCCAGGAAAGAGCCCTTATAATTTAAAGGTATGACAATTAGGCAATTCATCTCTCTGGTTTTTTGTTTCTAAGACAGTTAAGTAGGTTGTTTACATTTCTCATCACTTCTCAGCACCTCACAGGCAAAAAACATACACATGTCAACTAAAAGGAGGCTGGTGCAGGCTAATCCAAAATGTTCTGAACCTGAGTGTTTACATTTTAAGACCTTGTCTGCCACCTCTGATCATCAACACTTCCCTACCTCATCTTCAAACTCCTCTTCCACAGCAAACAGCTTCTGCAAACTGCACGCCTGAAAAGAAAACAAACCAACTGGGGTTGAGAAATACCATTTGCAAGCACATTCTGTCCTCACTCTGCTTCTTCTCAGCACTAACAATACCATCAGGTATATTGTTTTTTGTTTGTTTTTGCTACGGCTGGGAAAGGACTGAGGAATGAGAAGAAATGGGATTTCGTTAAAGACTTAAACGATCTAGGGCCGGGCGTGCTGGCTCATGACTGTAATCCCAGCACTTTGGGAGGCCGAGGCAGGTGGATCTCCTGAGGTCAGGAGTTCGAGACTAACCTGGCCAACATGGAGAAACCTCGTCTCTACTAAAAATACAAAAGTTAGCTGGGCATGGTGGCTCATGCCTGTAATCCCAGCTACTCGGGAGGCTGAGGCAGGAGAATCGCTTGAACCCAGGAGGCAGAGGTTGCACTCCGGCCTGGGCGACAGAGTGAGAGTCTGTATCAAAACAAAACAAAACAAAAGACCTAAGTGTTCTAAAAAACTTACTTAGCTGTGTGTAGCAGCTCATTCCTGCAGTCCCAGCTTCTTGGGAGGCTGAGGTGGGTGGATCCCTAGAGCCCAGGAGTTTGAGGCTAGGCTGGGCAAGATAGTGAGACCCACCTCTTAGAAAAAGATTAAAA